>NC_139941.1:3027500-3277500 GCF_963454915.1 Gymnoscopelus microlampas
TGTTTTACTAAAGTAGCAATACCACCAAGTATTTATTCAAAATGTTACTTGTGTAAAAGTGCAAAAGTATTGATATCAAAATATACTGAGAGTACAATTGAAACTAATTATTAGTTGTAGATCTGCTATTTTCTGCAAACGTTTGTCCCGAATACGGATAATGGAGTTTAAGTGGTTAATGTGTGTGTGTGTGTGTATGTGTGTGTGTGTGTGTGTGTGTGTGTGTGTGTGTGTGTGTGTGTGTGTGTGTGTGTGTGTGTGTGTGTGTGTGTGTGTGTGTGTGTGTGTGGTGGAAAAAGTACTCAAATGTTTTACTTAAGTAAAAGTATCAATACTGCATTATAGAAATACTAAAAAAGTAAAAGTACAAAAGTATTGGCATCAAAATGTAATTAAAGTATCAAAAGTAAAAGTACTAAAATATTTGAAAGTAGCAGATCTACAAGCTCACAACGTGTCGCATTGTGACGCGTTGTGAGCTTGTAGATCTGCTATTTTCAAATAGCCTAGGTATAAAATAGGGCTAAAGTGATTAAAGTTTCATAATATAATAATTTATATATGAAAAGTAACTAGTAACTAAAGTTCTCAAATAATTGTAGTGGAGTAAAAGTACAATATTTGTCTCTGAGATGTAGTGGAGTAGAAGTGAAAGTATTGGAAATTGGAAATACTCAAGTAAAGTACAAATACCTCAAAATGTTACTTAAATACAGTACTTAAGTAAATGTTACTTTCCACCACTGGTGTGTGTATAATCATTTTTAGTTTTATTTATTTTTAATTATCTGTGTGTGGGAGGAGGGGAGGTCTAGTTTACAGTATGAAGAAAAAAAACTGTCATGTTTCCACCTGTATAGATATATCATTTAATATTATCTCATAATAATAGTGTGTTCCTCAATGTTTCTCCCTCCTCTTTCTATGTCTCTTTGTTTTTTCTATCATTGTCATTCTCTCAGCTGCACAGCCCTCCCTCTCTCTGCAACAGACATGATGAAGTCTTGGCATAAAGACTTCACACAGAGCTACCGTGACGACTATGTCCGCTGTCTGTGAGTGTTCATCACACAGAAAGCAGAACCAATACAATGTGTTCTCACCATCTTCTAGACCCCAGACCAGCTGAACTATTATCACTTATTATTACACGGCTTGGTTGAATGCTCGATTCTGATTGGTCAGTCATCGGTCATTATTTCTGGATAATGACCGATGAGCTCTATAACGGGCCGCTGTGTAATCAGAGACTCAGAACACCTGCTCATGTCAACCTGTGCTGCTTGGTTATATGCTTTATCCAACATGACAGCCATGTAAACAAACAAACAATGTCATTTACAACTAAACGTTGCTCTCAAGAATGTTTTTGAAAACATTTGAAGTGAGAAATAGACGATGCAATAACCGAGAAGTCATTCTATTTGATCCACTGCGCTTCCTTGTTTATCGTGGCACAACAACGGGGGAATACCAAAACGCTCGCCCCAAAACACAGTCGCCCCGGGGCAAATCTGGCGGTATTACAGGCAAATCGGCAGTAAATAGAATGGGGGGCGAGTGTGTTTTGGGGCGAGTTTTTTTCCATTTCGTCATTTGTTTTTGCGAGGCGAACTTGTCCGCCCATGCATTATCCCTTGCTTATATGATGAGTTGAATCTGATGTCTGACTTTGTCTCTTTCATTCTCTGTGTGTTGGTGAGCAGTGTAGTGGATATGTCAACAGGAGACCCAGCTGAGGACATAAAGGACCTGGTGACTGATGCTCAGAACATAGAGAGGAACATATATGAGTCAGCTAACAGTGAGGTAAGAACCTAATATTCTCTCCATGACATTCATTTACATGTTCTAATGAATACATGAACTACAATGTAGCGTGTAACATTTAATTGTTCATCATTCAGTGACATAAAAATACAAAACTATAAACAAAAATGTGTCTAAAATAGGGATGCCAGGTAACCACATGAACCCTAGCGTCCTTATTCTGAGGTGAACATTCGACGAAAATAGCCGATCTACAAGCTTATAATGAATCACAATGAAACCCGTTGTGAGCTTTTAGATCAGCTATTTTAAGCAAACAGATTTGGTGTTGAGAGAATAAAGCATCGGGCCTAGTTCAGAGCCCTGGGGAACCCCGTTCAACTATGTATAAAGGGTTAATTATCGTTGTTGTCGGGCAGAAACCTTGTATCTCCACGTTTCACCCCCCCCCCCCCCCCCCATAACTTAATGCCCCATTTCATCATAGAAGAGTGTCACTCAAAAGTAGTGAAAATAACAGATCTACAAGCTCACAATGCCTCACGATGTGACATGTTGTGGACTTGTAGTTTAACTTTATTAATAATATAAACCCTATATTCTTAAATTCAACAGGGTTCCTCAGGGGTCTATTCTTATACCTCTACAGTCCCTCTATAGATCTACACACTATTGTGAGCTTGTAGATCTGCTATTTCCATAGCGTGTGTTCCCCAGAATAGGGAAGCTAGGGTTCATGAGGTTAACAGTGTTCTACTTACATTAAACTGTTCTCTTATACCCAGTGGTGGAAAAAGTACTCAATGTTTTACTTAAGTAAAAGTATCAATACTGCAATATAGAAATACTCTGTTACAAGTAACAGTACGGAATAAAACAAATACTTGAGTAAAAGTAGAAAAAATTGGTATCATAATGTATTTAACGTACCAAAAGTAAAAGTACTCATTAAACATGATTGTCCCATTGCAATATTTGCCTCTGAGATGTAGTGGAGTAGAAGTAATAGTAAAAGTACTGAAAATTGGAAATACTCCAGTAAAGTAAAAGTACCTCAAAAGTGTAATTAAGTACATTCATTGAGTACATGTACTTAGTTACTTTACACCACTGTCACCCGAGTCTTTTATTTTTATTTTAATAAAACCTTGGAGTGAGATTTGGTGGCATGTGCAGCAAACATTATTATTATTAATATAATAGACCCATAGAGTCACCACCGCACGCCAAATGTATTTTTGTATTCATTGTTGTACTTAATGTTGCACCCAGTGCAACACACCAGTTGTAATCCCCCAACCAGGTACAGCTGGTATGTTGCACTGGGTGGGTGTGCTATCATTTTACAAATCTAACCCTCAATAATGAAATCAAGTCATTTTAACCCATTGAGACCGGGAACGCATCTGTGTCATTTTTAGATTTCTTTGGCTATTAAAAAATAGCAGATATACAAGCTCATAGCGCAGCACCAAGTGAGCTTGTAGATCTTCAATTTTGAAAAAACGAGAACATTTGTGCAAATCTTTGAAAATATATATTTTTAAAGCAAACATTTGTAAGATATTTTGTTCCAGGAACCCCCCAGAAGCAAAGATTTGAGTTACAAATGTTCACTTTAAAAAATATATACAGTATTCAAAGATTTGCACACATTTTCACAATTTTTCAAAACATATCAGATCCACAAGCTCGTAGCGCGGCACTATTACAAGCTTGTAGATCTGATATGACACAGATGGGTTAAGGCAGAAACTGGTGGTAGGTGTAGATTAATAGTGTGATTGTGATCATTTTGGTGGGGGGTCTTTTAAACAGATATAATGTCCTGTATTCTGATGCATTTTAACAGGGAGTTTGATACTTTAACAGGCTTTACTAACATGGGAACATTATGGGTAAATGTTTTAATTTCATCCATCAACAAGCTAAACAGAGACATTGATTTGATGACTGAAGCAATTAAAGAGCCATCTTTAATAATAACCACTCATTAATATATCTTTATGAGTGCATGCATTTAACTAGAATGTATCACTTAGGTATCAAATGGAGTATAATATGTATACTGTATGTGGGAATCACAGTCATAATAAATATAGTGACAGTAGGAGTCAGTGTGACAGCCTGTGTAGAGATGGTGATGGTTCATCTTGACTGATGTTTTGCACCATATGTTTCCTATTCAATATTCACATTGATTTCCATAAAAGTCTGATAGCTATAAAGTCAAGACAGACTGCACAAATTATTCTGGTAAATGGTGCATTTATATAGCGCTTTTATCCAAAGCGCTTTACATAGATTGTGCATTACATTAACCCATTCACACACATTCACACACCGATGGCGGAGGAAACCATACAAGACACCAGAAAAGCAGAACACCTCTGGAAAGCCACCAAGCTCCTGGCCGACCGTATTATTTTAAGGGAACTTTTAATTCAGTACAACTATTTAGTCAAGGATGTGCAAGCTTCTTATTTTGCCAATATTATCGCCTCTAGCAAGCGAAAGCAGTGGCCAGTCAGCTCAATAACCTACTAATTCAACACAATATCTCAGACAAATTTCAATCAGGTTTCCGTCAAAAGCACTCTACAGAAACAGCCCTTCTTAGAGTCACAAGCGACATAAGTATGTCATCTGATGTTGGCAACTGCTCCATCCTGGTTCTGCTAGACCTTAGTGCAGCCTTCGACACCGTAGACCACCGTATCCTGGTCGACAGGCTCAGGAAGTGGGTGGGTGTCTCTGGGAGCGCCCTAGATTGGTTCCAGTCATATCTATCGCACAGGAGCTTCTCAGTGGCCGTTGGTCCTTTTTCATCCAAATCCACTACACTCACATGTGGCGTTCCACAGGGTTCTGTGCTAGGTCCAATCATGTTTGCCCTCTGTTATGCCGATGATATTCAATTATATTGTTCATTCAAACCAGATAAAATGGATATGATCAGCAAATTGACTGTATATCTGCCATCAAGAATTGGATGGCCAGCAACTTCCTACAATTAAATGAAGAAAAAAAACAAGTTTTAATCGTTGCCCCAGATAGGGTTGCTGCCGATGTTGCCGACCGCCTTGGGTCGTTAAAAACAAATATATGCCCTAATCCTAGGAATCTTGGCGTCATTTTAGATCAGGCCATGCTTTTAGATAAGCATGTAAATTCCGTCTCCCGTGCCTGCTTTTATCACCTTCGCAATATCGCCAAACTAAGATCAGTTGTTTCATACCCGGAGTTAGAAATGATCATCCATGCATTCACATCATCACGTTTAGATTACTGTAATTCCCTTTTTACCTGTCTCCAAAAATCATCATTAGACCGCCTGCAACTGGTCCAGAATGCTGCTGCCAGGTTACTGACCAGGTCCAGGAGATCCTGTCATATCACACCTGTCCTGGCCTCTTTGCACTGGCTCCCAGTTAATTTTAGAATACATTTTAAGATTCTTGTAATCACACACAGAACCCTCCATGGCCAGGCACCTCCATATTTATGTGACCTGCTCCAACCTTATGTGCCCAGAAGGTCTCTGAGATCCTCATCTCAAGCCCTGCTGGTTGTCCCTCCCACAAAACTAAAAACTAAAGGTGATCGAGCCTTTGCTAGTTTTGCACCCAGGCTATGGAATGACCTACCCTTCCACCTAAAAACTGTGGCCTCTGAGGACCTCATTGTGTTTTTAGCTTGAAGATCTGTTCTTTTTGCACACGCATACATCCAAAGGTCCCTCCCCCTTTTAACTGCCTGCTCTTGGCATCGCAGCATGACACACAGAGGAGTTCTAAATAATTAGACGTCTGTCAAATTCAGTTTAAAAACTTGACCGGATAGAAAATATTCCATGGTACACCCGGCAGCTAACATTTTGGATGTGTAAAGCATAGAACATTAGTTCATCTTAAGATCTATGCTGTTGATCCTCCTTTCGGCGACATCTGGGAATATCACTGTAATGATCAATGGAATGACATGAGCGTAAATGTGTGCAGCGTCCTTCATACAAGAGACGTGCACACACACACACACACACACACACACACACACACACACACACACACACACACACACACACACACACACACACACACACACACACCTAACATTTATGCTTTTCACGACAGTTAACGGGTGGGGATACTTCAGATACAATAATTTAATTCACTTTATCGTTCAAATACCGTCAGAAGTGGATGTCTCAGTGGTGCATGAGTTAACACAGTTTAACACTTGGGCTGATTTGACGGTGTGATAAATATGATGTGTAGCGTGAGTGCATGTGAAGAGGGTCATTTACGTGTGTCTCGCGCTCATTGTGTGAGAGTTGTCAGCTCTGGTTAAGGAACAGTGTGTTAACACTTGATGTAGCTTCACTCTGTCATTGTGTGTTGATGTGTGAAATACAGGAGGAATACTGGAGACTGATAAATGAGAAGGCGTCTGAAATGATGGAGAAGAGTCAGATGAAGAGGAGTAAGCTTCTAGTCTCTCTCTCTCTCTCTCTCTCTCTCTCTCTCTCTCTCTCTCTCTCTCTCTCTCTCTCTCTCTCTCTCTCTCTCTCTCTCTCTCTCTACCCCCCCCCCCGCACACTTTAACCCTATTTATTGACCAGGGGTCTGTACTTGGTCCCCTCCTTTTTCCCTTCTACACCAAATCTCTTTGCCGATCTACAAGCTCACAAGCCGACGCGTTGTGAGCTTGTATGTCTGCTTTTTTTGCAGAATGTTCACCCATCTTCACATAATGTTCATCTATTATGAGCTGTCCAGAATAGTGAGTCTAGGGTTGATGTGGTTAAACTAACATGTTCACACTATGTCCATTTAACTCTTACTTCATACTGGAGGGGGAGGGGCTAACCTCCAAGTATGATGTAAGAACAAAATGGCCGCTGTGTGAATATGGTTAATTGAGTTTACAGTGATATTTATGTACAGTCATGTATCAGACCTCATGTCTTCTATACTCATCATGTGTAATGAATGTTTGTTTGTTGTTCTTCTGTAGGGAAGAAGATGAATCAGACATCAACACTTCCTATTCTCGGTGACGAGGTAACCATAGTTTGGCATTTAGCCAAACAGTATGGTCAGAGGTGGATGGAGTCCATGGGTCTGAGATTAAAGCCTGCTTACAAGGTTTCCATTTGTGTTATGTTTTGTATTTTTTTGGGTTATCTAAGCCTTGGTTTTAGTTTTCGTTTAGTTTGTACAAGTTTAGCATTGCTTTTTTCATTTGTTTTATATGATATGGGATATTTGTCAGGTAAGATTAAAAAAGATCATCCTGTCACAGAGTCACTGTCCTCTCCATATGCCTCAATGGAACTCCAAGATGAAACTGATCTAAGTTCATGCTTCAATAGTTTGAGGATAGAAGAATCCATCTCTCTGCCTCGTTCTCACAGCTTACCCTCACTGAGCCAGATGCCATGTTTAGAGAACAAGGAGAGTTTCAGAGCAAAGAGATCCCACAGTGTAAATGATGTTACACTACTGGACAAAACACAGAAAATTACACCTGATATCATTGTTGTGGAAAACAAGGAAAGCTACAGGTTCCACTGCACCCAAGCAGGACTGTTCCAATGCAACGTGACCGACCTGGTGTTTAAGATGAAGACCGAGGGAGATGTGACTTACAGGACAGTCCACTGGGGCCGAGGGCTTCTATCGCAGCTTGGCATGAAGAGGCCTGCAGGACCACTGTTTGACATCAAAGGTTCTCAGGGGTCTGTGTGTCAGTTACACTTTCCACATTGTGAGATCCTCTCCATGGGTGGAGGCAAATCCTTGTCTGTTCTCCATGTGATGGATGATGATAGCTTTGAGCTGATCAAACCCGATGTGATCACAGAAACTCATGTTATCATAGATGTAACTGGATTTTGTAAATTTGGTCTCACCCTTGGTGACAACGGCAATCATTCAACTTCAACCTCAGGTTTATTTGCACGTTTAATAGAGTGGGTGAAATCATTTTTCATACAAGCTCCCAGCATTTGCAATCCTATCCATGCATTGGTGTTACTGTTTTATACACCACCGATTGATGATCATCCCATATCAACCCTGAATGCATTGCTGCTGCCTAAGAATGTTGTGCTGAGGGAAGTGCTGAATGAAAGGAGGAGCCGAAATAGAGAAGAGATTTTCATTGAAATCCCTCCCTGTGAACTAATGCCAGAGCAACAATACACCCTCTCCACCTCCCCTCAAGACGATTCCATCATAATCCAACCAAGTAAGGCAAGATTTGTCTTGTCTTTCTATCACAACTACATGCCAACATTTGACTTGATTTTAAAGGGAAGGTTTACACATATTAAGCTGCTTCTAAAAGACAGTAGCACCTCAGACTGTGCATGGGAACGCTATGTAGAGCTTTCAGCTCCAGATCTAAAAAAACAACAAGTTCAGCGCACACTGGGTCATGAAGCGAAAGGCAGACTGTTTTCTGTGCGGAGTAGCTTCATCAACTGTGTTTCAGTAGGTACTCTGAAAATTCTCCAGGACAAACTTTTAGAGCAGAGGGTGATAAACGATGCTGATCAGGGTGAGGCCAACGCGATGCAGGTGAAAAATGACAAGGCACGTTTTGTCATCGATACAGTGAGGAACAAAGGAACTGCTGCAAGTTCAATCATGATATTCATTCTCTGTGAAATCGACCCATTCCTTTCTGAACATCTTGGGTTGATGTAGAACTGTACCGATGTACTCCAGTTGGACACACTGAAGTTGGGTCATTATATTTAACTGTTATCTTTTTTATGACATGATCATGCAGAGCAACTTCAAAGTAAACGAGCAATGACCGGTGCAATGCCTTGCTCTAGGACACTTCAACAGGGTGCCTGGCTACGGCATGCACACATTGACTGTTTCAGAGATTAAACACAGGATGTTTTGACCACGACCTCAGGACACAAAGATTTGACAAATGCCTTTAAAATGTTTTAACTCATGAAGTGGAATCATGTGTCTGACTTCTGTTTATTCAGACACCTGATGAAGGTCGTGGACAATGTTAACTCATTCCCTGCCAGACTTATTTCTGGCTGTGTTTGCCCACTGCCAGCGATTTAGTGTTTTTTTATAACGAAAAGATAAGACCCCCAATGGGGTTTTGAGCGTTGTATGTTTGGGCAACGCATGCAGATGTTCTCTCATGAGAAGCAAGAGGATGCCTGCTAAAAGCCATTTTACTCCCTGCTCTCCCTGACACAGAGAGGTTCACAGAACCACTATTGTTTAGACCTGGTCTCTTCACTCTGGTTTGAACTAAACCCAGACCATATCTTCAACACAGTCTACTGGAAAAGAGGAGTTATGGTACAAATACCATGAGCTGTTCTTTTTTTTTTTTCTATAATTTTTGTCCCCACGATTTTGTAACCCACATTTTTTTCACCCAGTGCCAATTGCCTATGTAATCCTGGGCACTACCTACCCTCTGCCAGCCTAGGGAGAGCCCAAGCTGAAGCTCATGCCTCCTACAATGCATGAGGAGCAAGCAGGCCGCTTCTTATCACCCGACAGGGGGGAGTTTCCCTGGTTGGACATAGCGCGTGGAAGGAACACGTTATTCCAACCAGTTCCCTTCTCCTCCATCAGGCGCCCCGGCTGACCAGGGGGAGGCAGTATAGTGACCAGGAGAACATGCAAACTCCACACAGAGTAGGCCCTTTCACCAACCCCACCTAGGGTATGGGCGCCGATGACGTGGAGGAGAGAACACGCCCCCAGCGCCCACAGCGTCCCTGGCGGGAATCGAACCCAGGACCTTCTAGCTGTGAGGCGACAGCGCTACCGACTGCGCCACCGTGCCCCCCTACCATGAGCTGTTCTGAGAGAGGTCCATGTCCCTCTGGCTTCCTCACCACTAGCATATATATCATGATAAGAAGACATCTGTACCACCTTACTGCCTGTTACATCCTGACAGGACGTCTGGAGATACATAACATGTACAATAGACCTTTATGCACAGTGGACACATAGCCCTTATTAAACACCAGTAGAATATACAATCGTATTAAACTGTTCAAATCTAATTTCCTTTCCTATTCATTGGCTATCTCATCCTCTTTGCCTGGGAACAAAAATAATCGAAAGCGGAAAGACATTTTGGATTCTCTACAGGAATATGCTTTTATGGACATACTATGAGAATTTGACAAAAACAACAAAACAACCCAGAGATTTCATGGGGATGTGGAGTTTATTAACAGAGACTTTTTGTTTAACATAAGTCTCCACAGGACCTTTCAGATGATCATGGACTCTAGATTATTATGGAAGTTTGGACTTTGCAGAGATGAGCAGCTTTTTGATGCTCAAGGAAAACATACTGTTGGATTTCTATTACAACTATTGTCAACCAAAATTCTAAGACAATAGTTTCTCCTGGATGCAATATATTTCATCCTGGACCCCTGGAATCCTCTATATAGATTATTATAGAATATACTACAAAGTATTTTTTTTTAATTTAGGAATGAAATTGTTGCTGATATTTCAAAAGTTCCTGTAATCAATGATTCTGTATTTTCAAGTAAAACCTTTATTTGTTCTTTATCAAGACTCTACTTTCCTTCTTTTCTATTCAGCCCTTGATGTGTGTGAATGTGAACAGTGGTGAGTAAATCAATTTACTCAATGTACTGTACAGATAAGATGTATATTTAACTTAAATTGTTATTCATACGTTTTTCAGAAAACTGTTAGGATTTAGAAGACATTTGTAGAATCGGCCTCAGGTCTTACCGGGAAAGAATCTGTGTCATTTTTAGATTTATTTATTTACAAAAAAAAATAGCAGATCTACAAGCTCATAGGGTGTCGCGCTATAAGCTTGTAGATATGCTATTTTTTGAAAAATCATGAACATGTGCAAATCTTTGAATATATGTTTTTAAAGTGAACATTTGTCACTCAAATATTTGCTTCTGGGGGAGGGGTCCCTGGAACAAAACATTTGGGGATGGGGGTCCGCGGCGAAATATTTGCTTTAAAATGTTCGCTTTAAAAATATATATATATATATTCAAAGATTTGCAACAATGATGCAGTCTAGAACCTTCTCCATCATGTTCATGATAACATGCAGCTTTAGTCCAAGTGAAGGAACAGTTAATCTACACCAATTCTCCATCATGTTCATGTCAAGGACCTCAAATTAAAGGACAATTCCGCCCAGTGTTTTTCTTACCTTTAATATGATATGATATCCTAGGACGAGTGGTACAGTAGAAACAAATCATAACTCCAAACTGAATCGGCTAAAAACCTGAGCCTATGGGACTTGTACTAGATTGCGTATTCATTTATTTTTAATAGTGTTTTTTATTTTATTTTTTAGCTACGGTCGATTCAGGAAGGAGTTATGAATGTTATCTACTGTACCACTCGTCCTAGGATATTATATCATATTAAAGGTAAGAAAAACACCGGGCGGGATTCTCCTTTAACCCATTCAGACCTGAGGCCCATTCTAAAAACACATTCTAAATCCTGACCTCAGTTTACTGAAAAATATTTATTCAAAAATGACAACAAATGTATGTTGCTTGCTATATACTGTACATAAATAAATACATGGTGCATTTATATAGAGCTTTTATCCAAAGGCACTTTACATAGATTGTGCATTACATTCACACACAGATTCACACACACATTCACACACCGATGGCAGAGACAACCATGCAAGGCATCAACCTGCTCATCAGGAGCAGTTAGGGGTTCAGTGTCTTGCTCAAGGACACTTCTACACTAACTCTGGGGGAGCCCGGGATCGAATCGGTTTCCAGTTCACTCTACCGGCCACTCTACCCCTGAGCCACTGCCCCCCCCCCCTGTACATAACAACAACATAGCAACAACAACTCTAAAAGGGGTTCCTGTCCTGAAAGGTAGAGTTACAAATAGGGGTTCCCGCCTAAAATTGGGTTAATATGTATTTGGTCGCACACGTCCATCTGAACATATACTTTGTGCCAGGGACCCCCATACAAGATCTGTGTTTTTACAATGTATTACAAACATCCAATATTTTAAAAAGATTTCGTTAAAAATATCAGATCTACAGACTCACGCTCCATTTCTGATCAGCTGTATAATCTACGTATACATTAGGTTAAAGCGGTCAAACTGATTTAGATGCTTTATTAACTAATTTTGTTGGGGACCCCCTGGTAAACCCTTTAAGGACCCCCGGGGGTCCCTCGGACCTCACTTTGAGAACCACTGAGGCTTTATCCTTTTGCTTTTTATATGAAATATCAGAGAGACTAGTAAGATATGATGGAAGATGATTCTGAACATAATTTGCTAGTTTGACGTCTTCAAATGCTCTGATCTTAACATAACAACCAGGGAGGCGCTTGCTGGCCTGGCGGTCCAGGTGCATACCGCATATAGGCTCTAATGTAGCCTGGCGGCGCGTTGCAGGTTCGAATCCCGTTCCGGACAACCTTTGCTGTGTGTCACTCCCTCTCTCTCCCTGTTTCCTGTACATCTTCACTATCTCCTATAAAAAAAGACCTATAATACTAATAACCATAACTATGTGAAGGAAAGGGAAGGTGCTGGTGATTTACAAAGGGTTGTACTCGCTCTGGAGTGTCGGTCAGGACACAAGGAGGAGTCCGTATATAAAGTTCAACCATTTACTGAAGGCTTTAGGCCATATATGGGCGGCCCGGGGGCCACATGCGGCCCCCACCTTCACTTAATGCAGCCCGCAGGTTAATATCAGAATAGTGATATATTATTGGTTTCAGCTGTTATGATCCCATACATGCAAACATGACCCGCTTTAATTACTTCAGTCTATATTATAGTAGCTTAATGACTAGTATTAAAATTCTGTTGTCTTTTTTATGTCCAATGTGTTTGTATTTAAGTTCATAAAGTTAACATAAGTATAACTAAGTGCATTTGAAATGAAATAAAAATGTTACTTTTCAGGATTCTAATTCAAAAGTAACAAAAATAGCAGATCTACAAGCTCAAAACACGTCGCACTGCGACGCGTTTTGAGATTGTAGATCTGCTATTTTTGCTACTTTTGTGTGACATAGAAGGCGAAGTACGGCATTCATTTACGAAAAAAGTTAAAATACAGAGATAAGAGGTTTCTGCCCGACAGTATACAGTATGCAATGTGTTCCTCTGGAGTGAGTGTGTAAATATAGTGGCCCTCTACATCATCAAAGTTGCATCACCCCTGCTTTAGGCACACAGCATACAGATACACAGTGTACAGTTTGTGTGGTTTCTGAAATAAATCAGGAATATATACAATCAGGTCTGTGTACTGTACTAAATATGACATCAGTCACAAACACAGTGAAACAAACACAGCCAGGTAATAATATAATGAACCAAACAGTCTCTGCTCTCATCCACAGCAACAACATCTAAGGGCTCCAACAACGAGGCCCCTGCAGCCAGGTGTTGGCAATGAGTTACCCACACCTTGACATGAACACACAGATTACACACATTTATCTATAAACCAAGTGTAGAGATATGGATTGGAAAAGCAATTAAACCCCTCTCTTTTTTTTCTTCTTAAAATTGCTAAATACAACGAACAAGTACTTAGTATCCATACAATTGATTATTTGCATTGCAGAACGATTTGATACGATACAAAGTCAAACGATACGATATTTTGCTGCATATCGATATAGTAGATTGTTGAAAATTCAAAACGATTTTTCGATGCAGTTACTATGGTAACACCTCGAGTGATTAGCTATAGCAGAGTGATTAATACAGAGCATATAGACCAATTATTTGTTTGCCAGCATTGAGACTGGATGCACAGGTGATTGTTTCATGTAATCAATTCTCAACCTGTTGATTTTGGGTGCACCGGTTTCAGCACACCCCAACCCCCTCTTGTGTGTTGGCTAGTGCTAAGCGCCCTAGCGAGACCTGACAGAATGGGTTTCATTTGCAACCAGTATGACGCTTGCAACCAGTGTGATGTTGTCTGTTAAGGGGTCTATATGGAGCTAAAGTAAGGTCACATCACAGACTCCCTTTTAGTCCAAACAAATACATACAGGTAAATGATACATGTAGGTAGATTAGGTAGATGTACATACAACCATAATGACAGGAATTAACCTAGTCATCAACCTAAATGCTTCAGTCCACAGAGGTAGAACGGCACATCAAACAGTGGCACAAAATTACCCTAAGCAGAATATACCAGCAATAATAACGGTGGAACATGTAGCAGACATAAAGCACAACTTACAATTGTTCAATGACGCACACAGGTAAAAGAATGGATGGTAGAAAGGAGTATAATAACCAAGTGGTGGAAAAAGTACACAAATTCTTTACTTAAGTAAAAGTATCAATACTGAAATATAGAAATACTCTGTTACAAGTAAAAGTCCAGAATTCTAAATTTACTTGAGTAAAAGTACAAAAGTGTTGGCATAAAAATGTACTTAAAGTACCAAAAGTAAAAGTACTAAAATGTTTGAAAATAGCAGATCGACAAGCTCACAACGCGTCGCGATGCGACGCGTTGTGAGCTTGTAGATCTGCTATTTTCAAATACCCTAGGTATGAAATAGGGCTGAAGTGGTTAATGTAACTCAGGGCTCTGTCCTAGGGCGTCAGTCTTTGTCTATAGGCTGATGGTCAGTCAACAGTCTCCACAGGTGTTACGACCCCTTTAACCTTGGCTCCAACACCCAAGGGACCACAACACAATAAAGGACATAGTCAGGTTTCACACTAAACTGAAGGTTTATTTTTCAATACATCAAGTTTTTATCCACCATGAAATCATGACATAGTGAATAATGTAACATAAAGAATAATAGTGAACCAACATTTAAACCTAACTAAAGTCCCAAACAAACAGAGAAGTGATGGGCTGGACAAAGTGAAAAGAGTCTGGTGAGCCAGGCACTATGTGCCCGTCGTCTCACCAGACTCCCATAAAACTACCAAAACATTCACTAGAACTGAACTAACCAGTAACCAGAAAACATGTACCAAACAATACTTACAACCAGCCCATCAGAACTGACATAAAGAAATACACATTAGATACAGGATCAAAACACTGGTGTTCTCTGCTGAGGCGCATGAGGGAGATTACTGAAAGCTTGTTACAGCTCCTGTTTTATAGACCCTAATAATCACACATGAGACACAGCTGTTTTATAGATCTAGACCCTAATCACACATGAGGCACAACTGAGAAGGGGAGGGGCCGTCAGAGTACTCCCAGGTGAGTGACAGGTGTCTAGCCAAGACCAAGGCAGCAGAGCCTAGCCTGGGATCCAGCCTGCTTCGCTACGTTCGGCGGACTTTCATTTCTCTCTTCGCTACTCAGTCTGGAATGCCTGCTATCTCCAAGGGAGGCGGGACATGCCAAACGTCTCGAATCGTGTAACGTGGCTTCTGATTGGTCTGTGGTGCGGGGTGGGACAAAAACAACAGTGTGATCGTGGTGATTCGTCATTCGTTTGAACAACATTCAATCAGCAACGACGTTGCCTAACGTAACATATGTAGCTCCAGTGTAGTTCTGCAAAACGAGTCTATAGACCCCTTAACAGACGTCGTCGTCACACTGATAAGAACCAGTATGCGCTAAATGAAACCCATTCTATCAGGTCTCACCAGGACGTGCCACACTAGCCAACACACAAGAGGGGGTTGGGGTGTGCTGAAACTAGCGCACCCCGAAACAACAGGTTGGAAATTGATTGCGTGAAACAATCACCTGCGCATCCAGTCTCAATGTTAGTAAACAATTAATTGGTCTATTGGGGTGCATTCCAGACTGAGTAGCGAAGAGAGAAAGAAAAGTCTGCCGAACGTAGCGAAGCAGGCTGGATCCCAGGCTAAGCAGAGCCAGCCAGGCAGCATAGACACTAAGCACAGCTATAGGACAAATAAGCATTATAGTAGTACACATAGTACACATGAGAATAGTAATACTGTAGACCATGGGTGACGCAACGTTGATGATGTAGAGGGCCACTATATTTACACACTCAATCCAGAGGGACACATTGCATATACTGTCAGAGGGCAGACACCTCTTATCTCTGTATTTTAACTTTTTTCATAAATTAATCCTGTACTTTGCCATTCTATGTCACACAAAAGTAGCCAAAATAGCCGATCTACAAGCTCAAAACGCGCCGCACTGCGACGCGTTTTGCATGTTTGGAATGTTTGGAATCATAACAGCTGAAATCAATAATAATATATCACTATTCTGATATTAACCTGTGGGCCGCATTAAGTGAAGGTGGAGGCCGCATGTGGCCCCCGGGCCGCCAGTTGCCCATGTATGCTGTGTAGACTGAGGTGTTAATATGTACAGAGTCACATAACAGTGTTGTGTCGATATAATGAAATTTGTCTCTGAGCAAGACTCTTAACCCCTAATTGCTCACAGGCCCTCATTGGAAACAAGACCGC
The DNA here is from genome assembly GCF_963454915.1 of Gymnoscopelus microlampas. NCBI lineage: Eukaryota > Metazoa > Chordata > Actinopteri > Myctophiformes > Myctophidae > Gymnoscopelus > Gymnoscopelus microlampas. The sequence goes on from NC_139941.1 coordinate 3,043,754, forward strand.
AAGGACTTTCATGAACGGACCTGTTAAAGGAATTATCCTTATCCTTAATGGCCTCATGGGCCATGACTTAATGGCCTCATGGGTAAAGTGGTCCATCAGCTTCTGATGACTGACAATGACAACATGTTGTAACCGTCCACTAGAGGGCGACGCAGCATTGTCTATCAGAAACACACAGACACTCTGACAACCTGCATGTGGTGTAAAGTAACACCACACACACACACACACACACACACACACACACACACACACACACACACACACACACACACACACACACACACACACACACACACACACACACACACACACACACACTTCAGATCCTGGAAGTACATGTTTTTTTTTCCAGAAACTTGAAGGATTCTGCTGTTTTGTAACCGACTCACGGCGTTACTGCTTTAGCTCTATTAGCACAGACACACGTCTTGTTTTTTGAGAGAGAGGATTGAATTAGACTTGGAAAAGACAGCTCCGAATGAGGAGGACAATTCTTTTTTGTTTGCTCCAGGCCCAAGGCTGGCCCTAGGCAGTTGCCGAGACTATGTTTCCACCCCTGTCCGTCAGTGTGTGTCCGTCCGTCCGTCCGTCCGTCCGTCCGTCCGTCCGGATGGCTAATCTCCGGCATTGTTGTACCGATCGACATGAAACTGTTCGTACACACGCTCCTATGTATTTAGAAAATTGGTGCAAATATTTGACTCTATACATGTGTTTTAAAGCAAACATTAACTCAAATATTTGCTTCTGGGGGGTCCCTGGAACAAAATATTTAGAGATGTGGGGGGTCTGCGGCCATATACATATCTCTTCTTTTTTTTGGGGGGGGGGGGGGGGTCCACTGACATAGAAACTTACGTTTTTCAGAAAACTGTTAGGATTTAGAAGACATTTGTAGAATCCCCCAGAAGTAAAGATTTGAGTTACAAATGTTCGCTTTAAAAAATATATATATATTCAAAGAATTGCACACATTTTCACGGTTTCCCAAAAAGTAGCAGATTTACAAGCTCGTATCTCGGTTCAAGACCGGGAACGCATCTGTGTCATTTTAAGATTTATTTTGGCTATTCAAAAATTGTGACAAATCGGTGCAAATCTTTGAATATATGCATTTTCTTTTAAAGCAAACATTTTTTAACTCATATCTTTGCTTCCCTGGAACAACATATTTTGAGATGAGGGTCCGCGGCCAAATACATATCATTTTGGGGGTCCTTCACATGAAAAAAAAAGTTTGAGAACCACTGATATTATAGCAACGTACGTTGTTTTTAAAAAAACTGTTAGGATTTAGAAGACATTTGTAGAATCCCCCAGAAGCAAAGATTTGAGTTACAAATGTTCGCTTAAAAATATAGATATATTCAAAGATTTGCCCAAAAAAAATCACACATTTTCAAGCTATGAGCTTGTAGATCTGCTATTTTTTTATAGCCAAATACATCTTAAAAATGACACAGATGCGTTCCCGATCTCAATGGGTTAATGCAAATGATGCAATGCATTTTCTTTCTGTATTTCGGTCATGCCGCATAGTGTCTCCTCTCTGACTCGGGGGAACAGGACGCCGGCCGGGCCGCCTGGTGTCCCTTGAACATCAAGGCTCCTGCGTCTCTTCTGATCCCCCATGCATCCCAGCAGCTCCTTGGTGCTTTATGATAGAACTCCATGCAGTGAAGATGCATGTTCATGCTGAGATGCAAAAAAATGCATCTAGGCTCTTCTTGGTGCTGCTGCCTTATTATCCAGACATAAAGCTACATTCTATAATGTGTTTATTATGCACCATGATAAGAACAAAATAAATAAATAACTATGAGAAGGACAGTTGGACAGAATAATGTATTCTGTGCAACTGTCTGTAGGCCAAGGCAGGGAAGGAAGGCTGCGGCCACCAGCAGTGTTGGGCAGTAACACGTTACTTTTAATATACTAGCCCATACCCATAGGGGGGATATGCACACATGATCTGGCAACCCGGGAGCCATTCATCCCATAGCTTGCAGGGCCATCCCACAGCTGGGCAGCCGTAACCATGGCAATATTCTTTTTACATAAAAACACTAATAAACAGATGACAGTTGGGGAAAGCTAAAAACGGGCTTCGCTTTTCCGTGCACATGGTAATGGTCAATGGCTGTGTGCAAATGCAGAGCAATTGTATCCAGACACTGAGGAGAACCGGGCAGAACGATTTTGGCCTCACCACCTCACAGAGCTCTGTAGAATTATAGGATTATGTGATCATGCATTGTTATTATATAAATATATTCTGGATTATGAACCAAAAACCTTCGTTTCAGTTTTTCTGTAATGCTTTTTTCTTCTCCTGTTTTTTTTGTACTTAATTTTATTTTCCTTATTTGTCATGTATGTACTTTATGTTGAAAGGGTAGAGGCAGAATAATCTATTTAACTTCAGCCTATACCTTTTTTGGTCACAACTATGTCATATTTATTATTGTTGTTTTCATGAGAATGGGGTATATTGTTTGCTTAATGAACTGATGACCAAAATAAAAACCTGCAAAGTGAAGTATTACTGTAATTGTATTATTTTACCCTGTAACGAGTAGTGTAAGGTATTACTCTGTCCAAACAGTAATATTATACCACATTACTATGTAAAAAATAGTACATAATTACATATTACTCAGGTTTTGTTGGCTGCCTTTTGAAAACGTTTAGTTTAAAAGGTCGAGGGAGAGATTGCTGCTTTATTTTATAGCCTTTTTGGCTGATTGGTGACTCTTATTATTATTATTCAAAATGATTGGATTCAGTTCTAAAAGGAGCAGGCTAAACAGATTCTGTTGTTGTAGATGTCTTTTTTTCTTTTTTTGTTGCGGGGGGAGGGGAGGGGGGTCAAAATTAATATGAAATATAATATGTAATATAATATATTTTTCTTGATGCCAAGTAATATAATATTATTACTTTAATAGTAACACATTACTCTCCTGAGTAATATTGCCCAACACTGGCCACCAGTATGTTTGAATAGCTGCAAGAAAATTGGAATTCAATTTGATGATAAATCAGGATCACAGTGTTGAGGAAAAGGTCAGGGTTGTTGAATTATCACAATGTGAGTCCATTCACATTGAATTCTTTTCAGACACAAAATGAAAGACAAAAGTGTCACAGTGAAGGAGAACGTTTCCATGTTTTATATCTCTGTGAACAGCACCCTGCACCACACAGTAAAACCCTTAGCGTTCATTTAACTCCTGAGGGTAAAACAACAATGGGTTAAGCCAGGGGTCTTCAACGTTTTCAGGCCAAGGTCCCCCTAGTTGAAAGAGAGATGAAGCAGGGACCCCCTCTATATTGTATTAAAATTGTGTTGTAGTGGCCTGGGCCGTGGCGTCGCGGTCCAGGCACCATCGGTTGAAATCCCTTAACTGACAGCGTGTCGCGGGTTCGCGTCCCGTTCCCGATGACCTTTGCTGCGTGTCTTCCCCCATCTCTCTCCCCGTTTCCTGTCAGCCTACTTTCACTGTCCCTCTCCAAATAAAGCTATACATTTTTTTTTTTAAAAGCCCCAAAAAAAAAGAAAAAAATTGTGTTGTAGATTAAACTATTTTTCTAAAACTTGGTCTGCTCTTTTTTTCCTAGTCTACACCTATACCTCTTTGCCAAAAATAGCCGGTCTACAAGCTCACAACGCTGTGAGCTTGTAGATCGGCTATTTCTGGCTAAAGTTCTCCTCAGAAATGGGATGCTATGCTATCATATCACACAAAGATTTGGCGGCCCCCCTGTAGTAACTCTGAGGACCCCCTAAAATGTATTCAAAGATTTGCACAAAAATAGCAGATCTACAAGCTCATAGCGTGCCGCGCTATGAGCTTGTATATCAGCAATTTTTGAATAGCCAAAGTATAAATTATGAATAAAGTGGTTATACAGATGCGTTCCCGGTTTGAATGGGTTAAATAGAAGGAGAGGAACTGAATCTATAGCTCGAGTCCATTCGGCACATTGGGATCGATCAGTTTACCCCCGTGGAGTCTTCAGCACCACAGCGAGTCTGTCCACACAACATGAAGGGTGAGAATGTATAGCATGTCTTTTGAAAAGTCTTCCTTTTTTAGCGGTGCCAACCGCTCTATACGTGGCTTTGACTCGGTGTCTGTGTGTGTGTCTGTGTGTCTGTCTGTGTGTCTGTGTGTCTGTGTGTCTGTGTGTCTGTGTGTATGAGCCCGGGATGAGCACGGCAAAGAAGCAACACATACAAACACACGCACACGCACACACACACACACACACACACACACACACACACACGGACTTGGAGATTGCCTATGCCATCTCTCCTCTCATTTGACACACGTGCCACCGGTTATCAAAGAGGGGTCCAGGGACCCCCAGGGACGTCTGCCCGTATGAGCACGGGATGAGCACGGGATTTTAAACAGCTATAACTCCAGTTTGCAGCATGCCACCAAGTCCAAATTTGGTATGTGGACTTAGACCACCAATACGGGCCGAGCATGAATTGCTCAAGCCCCGCCCCCCTCTGTCTTCCCATTGGCTGGCCTTTAAACAGCCATAACTCAAGTTCGCAGCATGCTACGGAGTACAAATTTTGGACATGGACTAAAACCACCAATAGGGACAAACTGTAATTACTTAAGCCCCGCCCCCTCTGTCTGCCCATTGGCTGGGCTTTAAACAGCCATCATTCCAGTTTGCAGCATGCTACCAAGTACAAATTTGGTAAGTGGACTCAGACCACCAATAGGGACGAACTGAAATGAGTTAAGCCCCGCCCCAAAGGCACCGCTTCCTTCACACAGGGTGTTTTTTTCTTCTTACACAAACAAAAATAGGTTATTCTAGTTTTGAATTTTTCCTTTGTTTTTATTTTCCCTTCGTTTTGACTTTTTTGTTTTCAATTTAATTTAGGTTTGTTTTTTAAAGCGGGTTTGCTACTTTAGTTAAAAGGCCTACATAGACAGAGAGATGTTGTCAAGCCAACCACATGAACCAATACAGCCACTTTGTCAAAACGCACAACCTCCAAGTTCAACAGCAGCCACAACACATTTGTATACACACAAAGGCGCCGATACTGTGGGTGCTTCGGGGCTAAAGCCCCCCAGGAGAAATGACGAGCACCCATCACAAACTCATCACAAAAAAAGAAAAAACCTCCGACATCTACACTTCATGGAGTACATTTTTTGTACCAGATTAACAGCATTAAAGTAACCCAAAAAAAAAAAAAAAGTAACAAACCCGTAAAAATACCAAAAATGTTCACGCGTGCATGCGTCCCTGGTTGCGTCCCCAGTAACGTGCACATGCACCAGCACCCCTGTATACACAGCATACAACACAAGCAGCAGCTATCCTGAGAGAGAGAGAGAGAGAGAGAGAGAGAGAGAGAGAGAGAGAGAGAGAGAAAGAAAAGGCCTATTTATAGACATTTTTTGCCACCAAGCCAGTCATGAACCAGTACAGCCACAGTGTCACAACTCACAACCTCAACAACAGCCACAGCAAAACACACATAATGTACATCCACATCAGTGGAATAAATGGCCGTTATGTCAAAGCCCAAAACAACCTCTAGCTTAAACTTAAACTCAAAGGAAAAAGCACCCTCACACAAAGGATACAGTCCCCTGTTACAACTCACTTTACCCCTGTTACACTTCAACGGCAGAAACAACACAACTCACACTGTAGACTCACATCAGACTTCAATTCCAGAGGCAGAAACAGCCACTGAACATGTTTCATTGCCACCCACTCATTGGGATGACAGCAGTAGTAGCTACAAAAGCTTGAATCACAGCAGCAGCAAAGAAAAGAAAAACACACACACATAAAAAAAATAGTTTTCTACCTTGAGACGTCTTCAACTGGACTTCATCAGTGGTGTAAGTGATGGCCAGGGTCACACTGGATTCCATGGATAGAGAGACAGAGGCCCTCTCTCTCTAGTTCATCATCGGATGGGCTCTCCAGCGGTGTCTCCAGTCATCTCCATCCTCCATACACCTGGAAATGTATGTAACAAATGACATTTGGTTCCATTTGTACACTCTCAAAGTTAAATGAGCATTGATTTTACAATATAAATTGGGGTCCCAGAGACAGAAATCTGCCATTAAATGGGGGTCTGTAGCCCAATGCATGTCAAACTGGGGGTCCTACAAATCAAAATGGTTGAGAATCCTTGGCATATCTTTTCAAATGGGGGTCCGGGGGCTAATAAGTATCAATTTGGGGGTCCTTGACATGAAAAGGTTTGAGAAGCACTGCTCTACAGGACTGAGAAGAATGAGCTTGATATGGTGTTGGTGGGGGTGGATGGATGGAGAACCCTCCATAGACCATATTCACACGCCGGCCATTCAGTAATTTAACATTGAAAGTGCCACCCCGTTGCCGTGGCAACCAGGGTGGCACCGGGGGTTCATTGACTTAATAGCAACATGGCCGCCGTGTGAATATGGTCTATGCAGGCGAGGGTGCCACACTGAAACACAGGATGTTAAACTCCTCACTGTCACTGTCTGGGGGTCACCTTGGCTCTTGTACCTCCTCCTCCTCCTAGGGTCCGGCATAGGTTGGGAGGGACACCATAAGCCTGGAGTGTCTGAAAGAAAGAAAGAGTCACATACATGAATAATGTACCCTGTCACAACAACTCACTACCTTCAACAGCATCCTTTTCTGACGTCATGTAAAATGTTGAATATTTTACATGAATATATTTTCTACATTTTATGTTTGTATTACCGTACTGTAAATTGTGTAATAATTAGGCCTACTGCCATAATGGTAGAACGGCACTTACAAAAGAAAATGATAATGTGTAGGCCCTAGATTCAGCAGAGTGTGTGATATAGACCAGTTGTTTTCAACCTTTTTCATGCCAAGGGCCCCTAAATTGATATACATTTGGCCGCGGACCCCCATCTGAAAATGGTTTGTGCCAGGGACCCCCAGAAGCAAAGATTTGAGTTAATAAATCTAATGTATTGTAAATGTATTCAAAGATTTGCGCACATTTTCAAGATAAAAAAAAAATAGCAGATCTACAAGCTCATAGCGCGGCACTCGGTGCCGCGCTATGAGCTTGTAGATCTGCTATTTTTGAATAGCCAAAACTAAGTGGTTAAAATGATTCTAACGCTATGTTAGCTCATTTTGCTGGGGACCCCCTGGTACTCCCCCAAGGACCACTGGTGGAAAAACACTGATATAGACATTTGTAGAAAATACTGTATGTGACTTTGTTTGCAGACCTCGAAAAATCAATGATGCTTTCATGTCATCAAACAAATAAATAAATAAATAGCATAATGGTAAACACATATTGATTTACTTTGTCCTCATTATCTGGTGGCATTTTTAAACATGCACACATTATAAAAGAGCTACACCTTGATATCTGACTATAGGGTAACATATGCCTTGAAATTAATTGAGAGATTAAACAGAAATCTAGATGCGCTAGTCAGGTTGTAAAACTTGCTCCAATACCAATTCCAAATAAACAATCATTGGTATAACAGTTAGGTATGAGGTTTCATACAAGGATATTTGGTGCTAGCCTGTGAAATACCCCAACAAAACAATGTGTATTTATTTATTCACATTCAGGCAATAGAAGTACTGTATAGGACCCATGCACATAGACAGCACCTTAATGGTCAATTATTTTAAGTTTCAAATCTGGCTGGCCTTTCACTCACTCTTGGCTGGCTGGCTCTCTCTCTCTCTCTCTCTCTGTAATTTTTACATTATATTTTATAAATATTATTATATAATACATGTACTGATTTAACCACAGCTGAAATACACACATTACCTTTATGTGCTTTGGGCTTAGCCTGTGTTCATAAACATCCACCGTGGTCATGTTATTATATTATGAGCTACTTTTATGACGCAGGAGAACAAACGCAGTTGGAAATAAAAACGACCAATGAAGTTGTTTATTGTCACGGTCACGGAGGATAATTAACTCCTCTCTTTCAAGACTGTCACACATGTCATTGTGACCTGACAACAGTGACAACTCTCCTCTCTACTTCCATGAGGTGTAGCGTTACATTTCATTATAAAGTCTTTATTTCACTATTTTCATTCCAAAATTCGACGAAGCTGTCAAGCTGTCAGTCTGTGTTTGATTGTCACCCTCGGCTCGCGCAGTTGTGTGCAGGGAAGGGGGAGAGGGGGCGGGGCTACGAGATGATTTTAAAGAGCCCGCCTGAAGCCTGCTTAGGGCAGTGGTTCTCACACTTTTTTCATGTCAAGGACCCCCAAAATGATATGTATTTGGCCGCGGACCCCCATCTCAAAATATTGTTCCAGGGACCCCCAGAAGCAAAGATTTGAGTTAAAAATTTTCGCTTTAGAAATATATATATGCAAAAGTTTGCACAAATGTTCACACTTTTTCAAAAATAGCAGATCTACAAGCGAGTGCCGCGCTATGAGCTTGTATATCTGCTATTTTTGAATAGCCAAAGTATAAAAGGTTAAAGTGGCTAAAATGATTGTGATGCAATATTAAGACATTTTGCTGGGTACCCCCTGGAACCCCCCTAAGGACCCCTGAGAACTAATGGCTTAGGGAGTGTGCTGTGCATTCAATAGCTCTTGTCTACTTTCTAGAGCAGGGGTCTTCAATGTTTTTCAGGCCAAGGACCCCCTAGCTGAGAGAGATGAACAAGGGACCCCCATACATATTGAATAAAATTGTGTTTTTTCATAGATTTCATAGATGGCTTCATATTGTTTGACATACATTATATTTTCTATTAATATGTTGGATTAATGCTAATGTGTATTTTCAGACCTTTTAAACTTAAGCCCATATGTAGTCAACTTCACCGTTGGCTCTGTACTTGGTCCGCTCTTTTCCCCTCTACACCACGTGCTGCGAGGTGTTGTGAGCTTGTAGATTTGCTATTTTTGGCTTATGTTCCCCATCATACAAAGATTTGGCGGACCCCCTGCAGTTACTCTGAGGACCCCCCGGGGGTCCCGGACCCCCTGTTGAAGACCCATGTTCTAGGGCAATGTTTCTCAAACTTTTTCATGTCAAGGACCCCCAAATATATATATCTATTTGGCCGCGCACCCCCATCTAAAAAAAAAATTGTGCCAGGGTGGGACCTCCAGAAGCAAATTTCTTTGTTAAAAATGTTTGCTCTAAAAATATATATTTAAAGATTTGCACACATTTTCACGATTTTTCAAAAATAGCAGATCTATTGCATATCTCCTATTTAGCCATTGGTTGTCACGCTAAATTAACACATTTTGCCGGGGACCCCCAGGTACCCCCCCAGACCCCAGTGGGTCCCCGGCCGGACCCTACTTTGAGAACCAATGTTCTAGGGAGTATCTGAAAATGACACATTAATAGTCATGTACTGACACCAGGCATTGGTGTCACTGTTTTATTCACCACCGATTGATGGCGATGATGATCCCATATCAACCCTGGATGTATTGCTGCTACCTAGGAACGTTGTGCTGGATGAAGTGCAGAACAAAAGGAGGAATCTATGGAGAAGATATTTAAAAATATACATATATTTAAAGATTTGCACAAATGTTCACATTTAAAAAAAAATAGCAGATCTACAAGCTGTGCCACGCTATGCTAAACTTTTTATTCTAACTGACTGCACCACCTCCGTCTGTGCAATGGGAGGCTTTGTGCACCTTTCAAGCAGACAACAAGTTCAGAGCACAGCGAGTAGCGCAGAGGACAGACTGTTTTCTGTGCGGAGTGGCTTCATCGACTTCATCCTGGACAAACTTCTAGAGAAGAGGGTGATAACCGACTCTGGGCGGGAGATGGCCACTGGGATGCAGGTGACAAAAGAAACGGCAAGTTTTGTCATCGATACAGTGTGACTCAAAGGACCTGATGCAAATGCAAACATGATATTGATTCTCTGTCATATCGACCCATTCCTCTCTAAACATCTTGGGTTGAATGATTAACCAAGCTGATTTTGACGAGGCCTAAGCAAAGCAGGTGAAAGATGACAAGCCAAGGCACGATTTGTCATCGATACAGTAATGCACAAACGACCTGCTGCAAGGTAAAGCATGATATTTTTTTTTCTGTGACATCGACCCGTTCCTCTTGGAAAATCTTGGGTTGAAGTAAAACTGTACTGATGACCTTAAAATACTTCAGTACCCAGGCAATTTCCTGTTACTTTTGCCCCCAAAGATGAAAAGACAAGACTTGAGTCCAAAGATAAGTTGGACACATTGAAGCTGGCTGGCACACTGGCTGTTTCAGATTAAATACATAATACATTATGTTTTGACTATGATGACCTCAGGTCACCAGGATTTGTTTTAACTGGTCTAATGGTTGATCCACAGGAGAGCAAGTGCAACATCTATTGAGTGAAGAATATCTCCAACATTTCTGGGAAAAACAAAATGTTGTACTGTGAGTAGACTAAGCTATATTTACACAACGGGGGTCATGAAAATAATAACATGCATAGTTTTACATTTATTTTCGTTAGGCTGCCTTGCATGTCTAATATACGGTACAGTATGTCTTCTTATCATGCATTTACATAGACTACAGTAGCCTACAGTTAAAACTAGAATCACCAGAAGCCTGTCAACACAAATGCAGTAAAACTGCATCAACTCCACATCAGTGGTTCTCAAACTTTGTTTTTGACTTTTCATGTCAACATATTGACCCCCAAATCAATATGTATTTGGCTGCAGATCCCCATCTGATGTTGTGTTCATTATCCGGCTGACCATAACCTTTATATGAACTAAGCAATGAGTTATCTCTCCTGATTGGATAAAATTAGTATCCTGGCATGAAAATGCATGTTCTGTTTACTAAAGCTGGAGAGACAGGGAGAAAAACACCTGTTACTGCACAATCATCAAGCAATGAGTACTATCAGAATATAGAGCTATTTAACACTTATTTTAACAACAAAAACATTGCACATTCTCATGTTGAAGAAACCAGGGATTAAAGCAAAAACGAATCTCACAACAAACCTTGATTTGTGAAAGTGTTATTTCTGAAAATGCTATATGTTTCTTTCTGAAATGTTTTAAAAACTCTTTTGAAATAATTAAAAAATATTATAGGAAATGAAAACAATGAACATATTTTGTTGCGACCCATAGAAATGTATCCTCCACCCAAGAATGGGTCACGACCCATTGTTTGTGAAACACTGTCCTAAACTATTAACACTAGAATTATGACGTTTTAGTCGTGTTATCAAACTATGTTCCTGCTGTTTCAAATCACAGATTGCGGCTTTAAACCTTTTATGCAACATGTGAGACCATTAATATTCATGGAAGATGTTTCTAATTCTGAACATGTATTCTATTGCAGCGTATGACCGACTCAGATACTCTTTAATCATACTAATGAAGACGGGCGGTGGCGACTGATATGTTGAATCCATGAGAAACAGAGGCAGTGTTACGTTAGTGAAGACGAGGAGACAGGGTGAACAAACCAGTGTTTTAATTAGGAAACCACCTCAGGGAGCCATCATCATTTACACCTCACTCAAACCGCTGCCTCAGCGTCCAGCACGCATGTGCCTGCATTAATACAGCTCTGTGTGCGTGCGTGCGTGTGTGTGTCGTGTGTGCATGCGTGCATTTCAGCTCAAATGCAAACCTGTCAAAAATGTGTGGGGTATTGATTAGGGTTGTTAACCTTTACATGTATAAATACATACATAAATAAATAAATAAAAAAATAAAAAATACATTACTAATTGATAACTGTTTGTCTAAATTGAGCCTAAATGATAAGCTCGGATCAAATGGATTTTGGCTTACAGGCGTGCGTGCGTGCGTGCGTGCATGTGTTTGTTGTTGTTCCAGCTAAAATGCAGACCTGTACAGAATGTGTGGTGTATTGATTAGGGGGGGCGTGGAAATTTCCACATGTGTAAAAACATGGAAGTTGGCTTACACTAGGCGACACGACAGGCTAGAGGCAATTTGAACATGAAACCCAAACGGTGTGAAACAGAGTTAAATACAACGGTAGGACAACCGTGGCAGTGTTACACCATGGTGATCACATGCTATAGAGACAGTGTAGTAATCAAAAACCCATTCACCAGAGAAAACATGTTGTACGTTTCTGCAAACCTCAGATGCTTTGAATGTAGATGTTTTTTCCCCATGCAGAGTGAAGCGCTAGCCCAGTGAGTGCCCAGGTCAAGCGGTGTGAAGATTGCTGCTGCTGTTGAGTTAGAATTGCATACCGATAGGCAGAGAACTGTACATATCAGTTATAATCTACTTCGGAAGTGCACAGAATACTTCACTTGGAAAACTACAGTTGGAGGAACTCGACATTGTATACGTCCTTGAAACGTTGAAGGAAAAAAAAATGTCCACATTGAATGTATCTTGTGATTTCCAGAAACGTATTCAGTGGCAACCTTTTTTTTAAAATGGTGACCCAACTTACAATGAAAGCTCTCAACAGCAGTACCAGTCTTCACCACAACACACAAAGTGGCGTAGTGGTCAAACAAGTTGTTGAAATGTCTGTGAAATGACTATACTGTACAGCCATATTGTACATACAATTTACATTTCAGTGTGTTCTATTTCAAAACAAAGTGTTTGATTTCCATCCAATATCAGCTCACAATATGCCCGTTTAACACAGTCTATTCGATTACTGTACATCAATCTGCCAGAAACATGTACGTGTGTGTACGTGTGTGTTTATGTCAGGCCTCGGCCAGGCAACTCATGACTTTCAGCATGAGTTGTTCATTCTTGGCCCGGGAGCGGACGGACACGCCCCTTCCTCTGAGCCAGGCCAATAGGGTCGCAGAGTTCACCTTGGACAGCTGGAGAGAGAGAGAGAGAGACAGAGAGAGACAAAGAGATAGCTTATAGAATAGATTTGGTGTGGAAGGAAAAAAGGACTGGACCAAGTATATACCCCTGGGAGCTACCGCCATCAACAGTTCGACTCTCTCTTATCATTCAAAAGAGCACCCGCAATTTACAACAGGGCCTAGATAAGTCTTCTATCTTGCTATATTTATAAGTATAAAGTATAGATACTCGTCCTCCTGGTCAAATGTTACTCAATTACAAGTCAAAGCTGCTCTGTCAAATTTGTACTTGACTTAAGGTCTGCTGAGTGCTTGCTTTTAAAAATACTCAAGTATTCAAAAGTACTTGAAGATCTTACAAAAATGTTAACAGATCTGTAAGCTCTCAAAGCGCTGCTATGCAACACGTTGTGAGCTTGTAGATTTGCTATTTTCACTATTTGAAATAGGCCTTAAGTCATTAGTTCATAAGTTACTTTTTCCCCTCCTAGAAATGTAGTGGAGTCAAAAGTACAATATTTGCCTTTGAAATGTGGTGGAGTGAAAGTCATAAGTATCCAAAAGTGAATACAAATACTCAAGTAGAAGTAAAACACTTTGCTACTGTCCACCACTGTATGCCTCCATCTTCTTTATGTAGGCCTACAGTACTCTGCCCTCTGTCTTTTAATGTAGTTTTATTGTTGTAGAGTCGGATGGACAGCAGTACTTTCAAAGACACACGGTTTGTTTGTAAAAGTGCAGCAACTCTCCTGCCGTGCAACATGATTTAACTCAACGACTGGGGCTGTAAATGTGATGGATGACACCGATAAAACCCTCCACTACAAACTATCCACCACTTTAACACACACACACACACACACACGCGCGCGCGCGCAGCTTGTTAATTTGAGCTTACTACACATACAATTCATACTTGAATTGTATGTGTAGTACTGTATAAATCAGGTTTAATGCTGATGAAATGTGCTTTGACGCCACATCATAAATAAAACCCAAACAAAAAAACATATTTGTCAGGCGTTCAAAGGTCCTTATCAGTCAGACACACAAACAAGATCATTCTCCTTTAGCATTGCATAACCCTAGTATTATGGATCCTGTACAGCGATCATAACATGTTTGTGCAAAGCAAGTCTGTAGTAATTGGTTGTTTCCTTGTTGTAGTATTTGTAACAGCTATTTGGGCAGAACTTAATGCACACAAGTGCCACGCACTCTCTGGCTGCCATTTGGCCCCATGATGTCACTCAGTGGCGGCCTTTCCTATGTTTCACCCGTTTCAATTGAAACGGGCCCCCAACCTCAGGGCCCCCCCCCCCCAAAAGAAAAAAAAAAAAAAGTTTTTTTTACTCGCATCCCAGTCCGGGGCCCGCCTGTGGCTAGCCGACGTCCAAGAATTTCATACAAGAAGATGATGTAGATCTGATTGAATCAGGGCTCAGCTCAAGTGAATCATGTGAGTGAGTTGTTTTAGCTGTCTGTCCATGGTGGAAGTGCAGATAGCCTAATTAATTTAGTTCGAAAATGCATCATTATGGATTGTGGAAGCAAACCAGCTTCAGTCCACACATTTTTTTTTAATTAAAAAAAAAAAAAAAAACTGTTTGGTGCGTTGTTTAATACCCGCAGCGATCAACCTTATTAATTGGAAGTACACCCAGTTTGACATGCATAGGTTTTTTTTATTATATTCAAAATAAATTGGCATTGACATACGTTCTATTTTTTTCCTTCTCAATGACCAGTTCGTGTGTTGTGGCCTCCTCTATGTTCCACATATTGGCCCTCACCCACGCGGGATAGAGATCCACCTTGGCCTGAAAGGTGACAACATTGATGAGAAATTCAGGTAAAAAGGTTAGAAGCCTTGATTCTTTATTTTAAAAGCTGAAACATGTAATATATATTATATTATATATATATATATATATATATATATATATATATATATATATGTATATTACGGGTACTCACCTTTCTGCGTCTCTTCTTCTTGACAGGAAGCCCCTCTTCATCTTCTGCTCCCCCTTGGGCTTCCCTAGCCCTCTGCCTTGTGAAATATCCACTCTGTGGGGATTTGAAAGCACCATCACCCTGATTTTAATTCATGTTCACACCATCAGGACTTGGCAGAGATCAAAACAATGTACAATAATCGAATGACTCATTACTGGTACTCACTTCAGGACTGCCCCTTCTGCCTATCTCCTGTTGGTCTTCTGCTGTCTCCACTGGGACGCTGTCCTCTTGGCCTTCCACTGGGACGCTGTCCTCTCGGCCTTCTGCCGTCTCCACTGTGACATTGTCCTGTAGGTCACAATTATTACAGATCGCCTAATCTATCTGTCGGCACCACTGCCTTAAACAATGTATTGTTGTTGTTAGTAGGAATAAACACAGAAGCACCCGGGAGGAAGTGGACTAAGAAAGGGGAGGAGCTTAACTGAGTTTCTGTTTCTACACAAAAAAAAAGGAGGTGGTGCCCCCGCCGAATGGGTTCCCAGATTGCACATCGCCTGATCGCGGCTTTTTGAGACATCGCAATAATTTTGCATAATGGGAAGAATCATTTCCATCCATCTGTATGAATTCATCTGTTGTAAAATGGCTGAAATAGCCGGTCTACAAGCTCAACAAGTCGCATTGAGAGCTTGTAGATCGTTATTTGAGGCACCTTTAACCATTTCGACCCTAATCTCTCAAGAACAGATTCTGCACTGCGTTGGAATCTGTCCTGAAGGTTCGTCATAACGTGTACACACTGTGTGGGAGTGGGCGTGCCTTCAGATCAGAAACCCAATCAAATGTAGTGGGAGGGATTCACGTCTCCGTCGATCCTTCCCTACTCGAAATTAACCGAAACTAATTTAACAATAGAGCGTCGCAGTTCCCGCCCACTTCTAGTTGCCGGAAGTAAATACTCAATGCATTTTTCCCATTGACTTTTCCGAAAATATTTATATAAATTAATTTAAGCCTAGAATCAAGCTATCCAGGATCCTGGTGAATCATGACCATAAAACGTTTGATTCTGTGAAAAAACTTTTTTGAAAACGGCAAAACAAAGGGTATTTATTAAATATAGTATATCATATCATTAAATATAAAATAAAATAAATCACAGAAAAAAAGGTTTCATGGTCATGATTCACCAGCATCCTGGATGGCTTGATTCTAGGCTTAAATTCATTGATATAAATATTTTGTATCCATCTGTATGAATTCATCTGTTGTAAAATGGCTGAAATAGCCGGTCTACAAGCTCAACAAGTCGCATTGAGAGCTTGTAGATCGGCTATAAAGCTTATTAAATGCAAGGCCTGTTTGGCCATAGTACATTGTTTATTGGTACCTATATGTCTGTGTATATTTAAGTTATTTGTCATCTGCCCTGTGCAAAACAAAAAATAATTTAGATTTATGTTCTGATGTCCAATGCCAAGAACACAAATTGTTAGATCGCAATGATTTTGTACAACATTTCATCGTCAACTAAAGTGTCATGATGGTGACAACCCTACCTGTTGGTCTTCTGGTGTCTCCACCAAGATGCTGTCCTGTTGGTCTGTGGACTGCCATGGGGAAGTCCAACTGCTCTGGTCTAAGGAGCGTTGCCCAGGTCTCAGTTCCTGGAACAAGGATAAAGGATAATTCCTTTTAACTGGTCGTTCCTGAAAGTCCTTGCGGTCTTGTTTCCAATGAGAACCTGTGAGCAATTAGGGGTTAAGAGTCTTGCTCAGGGACAAATTTCATTTCATCGACACATATGCTGGCGTGGCCAAAGTGGACGAAGCTTCCAGATCTGTTTCCTCTTCATCTTCTATCACTGGTGAGAACTTGAGAGAAAAAAAATGTCTTACTTTGTTGCCTTTTACCGGTGAAAGGCTATATGGTACCATCACCTACAGTATTATTTAACCATTTCGACTAACCATCCCAATTTTGGCCATGTTTTAATTGAAAATAGCAGATCTACAAGCTCACAGCTCGACATCGGTCCGCCATTTTGACCACGCCAAATATTTTATTCCTGCTCAAGGTGCTAAGAATTAGGAGGATATATGACCAAGGAAACACACTAACGGTCTCCAGTTTACAAACTTTAATAAGCACCCTCTATCAACCAGCCTCATTCACTCACATTAATCTAAATAGATTGTTTTCTAACTCTATTAACTATTCACAATTGGAATATTCCAAGCACTAGAAGTATTAAAAAGGAGCACACTGTAGTGTAGAGTCATGTATACACCACAAAAACACTAAGTAGGTTAGAGCAGTGGTTCTCAACCTTTTCAGACTGTGACCCCCCCCCCCCCCCCCATTTTCACACCATCAGGACTTGGCAGAGATCAAAACAATGTACAATAATCGAATGACTCATTACTGGTACTCACTTCAGGACTGCCCCTTCTGCCTATCTCCTGTTGGTCTTCTGCTGTCTCCACTGGGACGCTGTCCTCTTGGCCTTCCACTGGGACGCTGTCCTCTCGGCCTTCTGCCGTCTCCACTGTGACATTGTCCTGTAGGTCACAATTATTACAGATCGCCTAATCTATCTGTCGGCACCACTGCCTTAAACAATGTATTGTTGTTGTTAGTAGGAATAAACACAGAAGCACCCGGGAGGAAGTGGACTAAGAAAGGGGAGGAGCTTAACTGAGTTTCTGTTTCTACACAAAAAAAAAGGAGGTGGTGCCCCCGCCGAATGGGTTCCCAGATTGCACATCGCCTGATCGCGGCTTTTTGAGATATCGCAATAATTTTGCATAATGGGAAGAATCATTTCCATCCATCTGTATGAATTCTCCGTCGATCCTTCCCTACTCGAAATTAACCGAAACTAATTTAACAATAGAGCGTCGCAGTTCCCGCCCACTTCTAGTTGCCGGAAGTAAATACTCAATGCATCTTTCCCATTGACTTTTCCGAAAATATTTATATAAATGAATTTAAGCCTAGAATCAAGCTATCCAGGATCCTGGTGAATCATGACCATAAAACGTTTGATTCTGTGAAAAAACTTTTTTGAAAACGGCAAAACAAAGGGTATTTATTAAATATAGTATATCATATCATTAAATATAAAATAAAAAAAATCACAGAAAAAAAGGTTTTATGGTCATGATTCACCAGCATCCTGGATGGCTTGATTCTAGGCTTAAATTCATTGATATAAATATTTTTGGAAAAGTCAATGGGAAAAATGCATCGAGTATTTACTTCCGGCACCAGGAAATGGCGGAACTGCGATACTCTATAGTGTCCGCGGAGCAGACAAAACCCCGGAAAGATATTCACATTTGAACTTACTCTTTCATCATAGAAACAAGTGGGCTTACAACCAAAACGAACCATGTTCTCTGGGAGAAGTGGTGTTAGTGTTCCGTGTAGAAATATTGTTAGTGGGAATGAAAACACAAGCGCACCCA
The DNA here is from genome assembly GCF_963454915.1 of Gymnoscopelus microlampas. Lineage (NCBI taxonomy): Eukaryota > Metazoa > Chordata > Actinopteri > Myctophiformes > Myctophidae > Gymnoscopelus > Gymnoscopelus microlampas. The sequence continues at coordinate 3,062,061 of NC_139941.1, forward strand.
CCGGAAGTGGAGCGGTGAAGGCAGACCAAAACCCGGTTTCCTTGCGCACAGGTCCTACGTAGGCATTGTCCCAGAGTCAACTGAGGAGGAACGAACAGCAGAGGTCGCCGTTTTTCCTTTTCAGTTGAATCTGGGTTCCCAGATTGTTTCGACCCTAATATCCCAATTTTGGCCATGTTTTAATTGAAAATAGCAGATCTACAAGCTCACAGCTCGACATCGGTCCGCCATTTTGACCACGCCAATTATTTTATTCCTGCTCAAGGTGCTAAGTATTAGGAGGATATATGACCAAGGAAACACACTAACGGTCTCCAGTTTACAAACTTTAATAAGCACCCTCTATCAACCAGCCTCATTCACTCACATTAATCTAAATAGATTGTTTTCTAACTCTATTAACTATTCACAATTGGAATATTCCAAGCACTGGAAGTATTAAAAAAGGAGCACACTGTAGTGTAGAGTCATGTATACACCACCAATGACACCAATGACACTAATGAAGGCTCTGTTCCATTTAGTGTAGCACAGTGGTTCTCAAACTTTTTTTAATTTCAAGGACCCCCATAACTCTGAGAGTGTACAAATGGAACCAAATGGACCCGGGAGGTTCCATTTGGTTCCATTTGTACACTCTCAGAGTTACACCCTCTCAAGGAACCATGAGGGTCCTTGGACCACACTTTGAGACCCACTAGTATTTCTAGTGAGTCAACATGCACAATATCAGCACCGTGACTCTGTTTGACCAGAATGGAACAGAGCCTTCATTAGTATCATTGGTAACACCTGTGAAGGAAGTCAGAAGAGGCCCAATCTTTCTCCAAAATGGCTGCTGTGCATAGAGCCTATTGTAGGAGTTGAGGCATTACATTTAGTTTGCCTCCGTTCCACAGATAAATATTGTGAAAATAGCCGATCTACAAGCTTGTAGATCGGCTATTTTCAAAATGTTTGCCTCTTTCTTAATTTGGCCAATGTTTGACCAGTTTTATAATATGTATAGTTTGTTGATTACTTTTGATGCAGTAATGATCTTTTTTCAATTCAGGAATTAAAATCGTCTTCAAAGTCCTTAAATTGTCACTTTACTGTCATCTGAGGACCCCCCCAAAATCATGTGACCCCTGGGGGTCCCAACCCACAGGTTGAGAACCACTGGGTTAGATAACCTAGGCATGGCATAATATTTCCAAGCACAAAATGCTTCAACAGGCAGCACACTCTCAGCATCTCTAATGTCATGCAAAACTCAACTGTACAGTATGGTGAACATGCTGACTGCTCTATTCAATGTTACGTTTATGTAAAACTGTATTATATGCCATGAGCTTAAGTGTCTAAATTAATTTGCATTTGTCTACAGAAATCATCAAGAGGATAAACATTCATTGAAGGTACATGTATCATGTCTTTCTTGATACATCTTGAAAGTAAATGTTTGGCTATTCATACAGGTTTTCAGTTTAGACGTTTGGATGTTTGGGCCTTTGTTATTGATAGACAGAGCCCTTCAACTCTAGAGCAAGAAATGTGGAGTTAATGACAGTGCCTTCATGTGGCTCTGGCTTAGAAGGTCTATGTCTAAGGGCCAGTGGGCCTGTGCCCAGTAGGCCTGCTAATCCATCCATGACCCCCCCCCCCATCATCACTTCTAGTCACTGCATTTACAAAATATTCTTTTTAATATAATTTAAAGCCATAGAGTAAAACAAGTATATTCTCAACTTACTTTTGGCGGCTTATCCATGTTGTCTGCTGTCAAGGTGGATCAGATGTTCAGTGCTCCTGAACTGTTGCCCTCAAGAAGTAACTACTTGTTAAGTTAGATCAGGTGTGCAGGCAGGTATGGGCATTGCTAGGAGAGTGGGCCTATAAGTAATTACTTGTTAAATTATATCAGGTGTGCAGGCAGGTATGGGCATTGCTAGGAGAGTGAGCCTATAAGTAATTACTTATCAATTTAGGTCAGGTGTGCACGAGCACTGTGGTCGGGCAGGTTTGCGTGTTGCTAGAAGAGTCCAGACAACTTCACACTGATAAGAACCAGCATGCACGCACAGGCTGGGGCCTAGGGTTGCCAACATCCAGAACTGGAGAAACGGGACACAGTGGGTCCCCCGTGCGCGCGATTTTTTTCGGGTTTCCCGCGGGTAAAGTTACTTTTTTTGTTACTTTATTTCGGTTTTAGAGTTAGGGTTAGGGTTGGGAACAGGCTGACATGCCACACAAACAATGATGCCGTTCCCACCGGAGAAAATCTCTCACACACACACACACACACACACACACACACACACACACACACACACACACACACACACACACACACACACACACACACACACACACACAAGTACTCGTGCGAGCACTGTGCCTGCCCTGTCAACTGAGCGGTCCTAGCGCCCTTCGCATACAGCACACAAACACGCAGCCAGACACACTGCAGTGTGCTCAAACAGAAATATATTTTTTATTTTTCCCTTTGCACCGGAGTCCGGGACAAACAAAGTCCCGTACGGGACACGCCCCTTTTGGCTCAAATACGGGGCGTCCCGGCTAATACCACCCGCTTCGAACGTTATCATCCGATACAATTGCAGTTATCATCTCTTATCAGGACGATCGTTTCGTCCTAGTAGGGGCATGATTCTTTCGGTTGATAATGGCCTTTTCTACACAGTTTGGCCCTACCACCGTTTTAAATCATTCAGTAGGTTCTTATCATCCCATCTATTCGTTTGATCAGACACGTCACGTGACTTGTCAATGTATCATAAGCGAAATGAAACTACATGGCTGCCAATACTTTTATTCTCAGTTGAATATGCAATATTTTACGATATTGGCGCTATTATAATGTGTTTTAATAATATTTACAGCGTGAAATGTGTATTTTAACTCCACAATCTTCAGTAAATATATTATGATGAACGACACATATTCTCCAGACAGGCTATTTATTATTATTATTATTATTATTATTATTATTATTATTATTATTATTATTATTATTATTATTATTATTATTATTTTGCACACAGAACCAGGAGATAACCTGATCCAAAGATTTACTGCTCCATTCACTTCCTGGTTAAAGACTTTGGGAAATATTCTGTATCTCTGCTCCTGTGTTTTACTATGTATTTTTGGCGAGACATGCTATTTTCAACGGCGTATGACAAGCGAACGGGAGGTCGCGATTAAATCTTTTATCTTTTTACGGAAGCACAGTGAAACGCTCCGTGATTAGCCACCATCAGGGGATCCATCACACTGGAGATAAATATTCTGTGACTACTTGAAAAGGTAAGAAAATCGCTGGCAGTCTGGGCTTTGTTTATTTATTCTGGCAATGAATGAGTTAATAAAAACAGTAAACATAACATTATATAAAACATACAACTATGATGGAAATACAGTGAGTGTAGAAGCTGTAAAGTGAACATCTGAGGTCTTTCCAGTGAACACAATGAAACACATGTACCCTGATGTCCCTGGTGAATATTTTGGCAAAATTAGCCAATCTACAAGCTCAAAGAGTAGAGGCCATCATTTCTTTGGTTTTGCGTTATTGTCAAGAGAGGAGAAGACGACCCGGGAAGACGGTCTGGTGACCATGTACAGGGAGATCCACTGCGAGAGACACACGATCTGTTGACCGTGCACAGGGAGATCCACTGAGACAGGTAGACGATCTGGTGACCGTGAACGAGACCTGGCGGAGACTTCTGCTCCGAGGAGCACTTTTTCTTGTTGTAATATCTTAAGTCTTGTTTATTATTGTAGGCCTATATAATAAGTGTCATGAAGCATCAGGGCATTAATTCACACGTTGTGATGCATTGTGAGCTTGGAGATTCATTGTCAGCTTTTAGGAATTTAGCCCCATTTGAAACCTCTCCCTCAGCAGCGATTGGAGCTATAGTCAGGTTCACTATGTGTTCTTGTTCAAAATTTGTGGAGATTAGCAAAACAATACTTTATTTTTATCTTCAGAACATGGGGAATCCAAAAATCTATGTTTGCATTTGCACAGACACCTGCATGTCCGCCATATTGGACGTTCAAAATGGCCACCATAAAATACATAATTTGTGATATCTTGGCTTCTAAACAACATAGAAAGTTAATTAAATATACTAATCCAATGTTTTCTGGGTCAAGGAATCCAATAGAGACCTAAAGGATTGTGCACAGGGACTTGCAGTAGCGCCACATAGGGGATGGCCAGTGAAATTCAGGTTTACTATGTTAAAAAATATATTTTCGTTAAAAAGTTTGGATTAGAAAAATATACACTTTTGGAATCTTCAGAGCATGAGGAATCCAAAAATCCTTGTTTGCATTTGCACAGATACCTGCATGGCCCACCATATTGTTCAATATGGACGACCTAAAATATATAGCCTAATTTGTGCTATCTTGGATTCTAGACAACCAACCTTATAGTTAATATGTTTCCAGGTCAAGGAGTCCAATAAAGACCTCAATGTAGTTATTATATAAAAGCAAGAAAACAAATGAAAATGGAAAATATAGTCTTTATATTTGTGTAATATCAACACATCATTGACTTTATTACACCACAGGTTTACAGATGTAAAGAAATGGGTGAAAAACTCCATTGTTTCTGTTGTTTTCAAAGAGAAGAAAAGAAAAGAAGAGGGCGGGGAGAGCAAGGAGAACAATCTATCAGTAATAGAAAACATGTCAAGGATATACAAATGGCATAAACCAACAGATACAGTATGTACATGAGATTAGACATAAGGTGCAAGGTGGTGACACTTTGGTAGGTCTACACTAGCAGCAGGTATGTACATGAGATTACACATTAACGTGCAAAAACAGTATTGACAAGTTATAAGATTGAACTATATACAATAATATCATCTATCATTCTTTTACGGCCCTTCATCACTGTTAGGAGGGTCATTTTCAGCATTACAGTCTGCGTCGTTTTCGCAGTCACTTCCAAACAAAGTTCTGTGCAAGTTGTGTCTCCTGCATGAACATCTCTGGGTTGTACAATGGGTTTTGCACTGACATCTGACCAACTCTACAATGGCCTGTTAGTTTCTGTTAGTGGTCAGATGTCAGTGCAAAACCCATTGGACAACCCAGAGAAGGTCATGCAGGGGACACAACTTTGTTTGCACAGAACTTTGTTTGTGTGGAAGTGACTGCGAAAACGACACAGACTGGCTGTAATGCTGAAAATGACACCCCAGACAGTGATGACGAGCTGTAAAAGAATATACCTGAATGATAGATCTAGTAGATATTGTATGTATATAGTTCAATCGTTCATACTGTTTTTGCACCTTAATGTCTAATATCATACCTGCTGCTAATGTAGACCTACCAAAGTGTCACCACCTTGCACCTTGTGGCTTTTTTCCCCCTAATTTTTATCGCTCGATTCTGTAACCCCTTTTTCACCCGGTGCCAATTAGCTAAGTGATCCTGGGCACTACACTCCCCCCACCAGCCTAGGGAGGCCAAGGCCGAGCTCATGCCTCCTTCAATGCATGAGAGCCAACTGACCTTCTTGTCACCTGACAGGGGGGAGTTTCCCTGGTTGGACGTAGCGTGTGGAAGGAACACGTTATTCCAACCAGTTCCCTTCCCCTCCATCAGGCGCCCCGGCTGACCAGGGGGAGGAAGTATAGTGACCAGGATTACTACATGTTTTTGTGAGGGTATTAACTACCCTAGGAGACACGGGAGAACATGCAAACTCCACACAGAGTAGGCCCTTTCGCCTTATGTCTAACCTCATGTACATACTGTATCTGTTGGTTTACGCCACTTGTATATCCTTGACATGTGTTCTATTACTGTTAGATCTCCTTGCTCTCCCTGACCCCCCCCCCCTCTTCTTTTCTTTTCTTCTCTTTGAAAACAACAGAAACAAAGGGTTTTTCCACCCATTTCTTTACACCTGTAAACCTGTAAAGTCAATGATTTGTTGATACTACACAACTATAAACACTATGTTTTACATTTACATTTGTTTTCTTGCTTTTCTATAATCCTGAGAACTACATTGAGGTCTGTATTGGACTCCTTGACCTGGAAAATATATTTAATTAAGGTTGGTTGTCTAGAATCCAACGTAGCACAAATTAGACTATATATTTTATGTGGTCCATATTGAACATGCAATATGGCGGCCATGCAGGTATATGTGCAAATGCACACAAGGATTTTTGGATTCCCCATGCTCGGAAGATTCCAAAAGTGTTATAGTTTTGCTAATCAAAAATTTGTAACAAAAGTATATTGCTGCAAGTCCCTGTGCACTATCCTTTAGGTCTCTATTGGATTCCTTGGCCCAGAAAACATAGGATTAGCATATTTAATTAACTGTCTATGTCGTCTAGAAGCCAAGGTAGCACAAATTATATATTTTATGGCGGCCATTTTGAACGTCCAATATGGCGGACATGCAGGTGTCTGTGCAAATGCAAACATAGATTTTTGGATTCCCCATGTTCTGAAGATAAAAAAAATGTATAGTTTTGCTAATCTCCACAAATTTTGAACGAAAGTATATTGTTTTACATAGTGAACCTGACTATATTGTCTGCTGATCGGACTCCTAACTCCACTTGAGATGGATTTCTGTTCAGACAATGCTCCTAAATCCACTTGTGCTGGATTTGGGTAAAGTGGTGATAATATAATGACACATGCAAGTATCTGACAATATATAAAGTCACTTTACCAACTTTGATGAGGCAGTATTGCTTTATTTAAAAAAATATAAGGTTTTCTTCATTTCCTGAAAAACTCTGCTTGACAGCTGATACATTTTTTTATTATTTGAAATTCCATCATGTTATACATGTCTATACACATGATAACTAGAAACTAATTTTTAGTTTATTTTTATTTTATTCAGTCATGTTGATATTATCAGATTATGTGATTCCTCTGCTTTAGTATCCTTCTCATTGTCATCCTAGTTTAAACTGAATGATCATATATGTGACTGAGTACAATGGTTTATGCCGCAAGTGAGCATTTTTTTTTTTTTTTTTTTTTACAGATTATTAAAGTAGAGAATATAAGCTTTCATATGATGTATCATTCATCATTGGACAATATTTAAAGAAGATGTGACCATTTGAATCTTGTTGAACCTTAAACCCCAAAAGCAAAGAAATTGCCCTGGAAAGATCCCAGAGTTTCTAACACCTCAGTGGCCCAGAAATGGGTGTGACAATGGGAGGGACAATAGGTACTCAAACTCCACCCCTAATCACTCCCCAACCCCTAACCACTCCCCTACAGGAGTGACGGTAGGTTAGCTGTCAACACTAGAAACACACTTGACAAGACAGACCTGCTTTTACATTTATAAATGTACAGTGAAACAGTACATTATGTGGCAGCTGGACATAAACCAGGACAACATTCCCAAAGGGAAGAATAAAGTAACCTAGACCTCTGACAAAGCCAGATCACCTGAAAAAAAATCACAAGAATAAAAAAGAGAGGAGAATTGAGCTAGTTTGTTTATTTTCACATAATTGATAACATCCTCATTTGCCATGTTGGCCAAATCAAATAAAACTGTATTTCAAACATATGGTCATAGGCCTATACAATATTGCACTTTCCATGGGACTAAGGATAATAAACAATATACAGTTTAATATTGCACCTTCCCTGGTTATTGTGGTAAAGAGTCAAGTAGCAGTCAATATACTGTACTGTATGTGTAGGGGGCAAGTGGGAAGAGAGATCAAACAAGAGAAAAATATTTAGTGCCAGGGACCCCCATACAGGATCTGTGTTGTAAAAAATAGGCATATTAGATAATATAGATAGATACTAAATACAGATCTACAAGCTCACAATGCATGCTTGTAGATCAGCAATTGTCAAATAGCCGATGTAAGTAAATGTTTTTATAAAATGTATATGTTTATTTGTATAAGATGTACTGTATATAGGGTTAAATGCTTAGATAACAGAATAGCCTAAAGACCAGTGTGGTCTCTAGGGCTTTCACTACGAGTGAGAGAAACAAGCGACGAGCAACACTGTCTCAGGCACCCGCTAGGTAGCAATATCTAGCCCTGCGATACTTCAACCTGGTGTTTGCACTTTCTCCAATTACAGCCCGTACATCTACATAAACGTTCAAGTGCTTACCCCATGGCCACAGATGTTACAATTCATTTCGGGTGGGTATAAGTACCCGTATCTTCAGCATTGTTCAATAAAAAGCATTTTAATCCAATCGGCGGCCATTTTCTCATAGAGTTATAATGTATCAGAGTACAACACCTCCCAACCGATGCGGTCGGGTAGTTGAAAGCAAATGGATAAAATGGCCACCGATCGGATTAAAATGCTTTTGATTGAACAATGCGGAAGATACGTGTACTTATGTGGGCCCGTACATAATTGTAACATCCGTGGCCATGGGTTAAGCACTTTATATTTGAAATCTGAACGTTTATGTAGATGTACGGGCTGTAAATGAAGAGAGTCCAAACACCAGGTTGCAGTTCAGGCAAGACACTCGCCACAGCGAGCTAACGAGGCTATGCTATCTAGCCTAGGTACACGTTGTGGAATACAGTGGAATATCTTCCATACAAACAAACGTCGAGCGACCTGTTTAGCTGAAAGGTTGGTATAGCTCAAAATGGGGGGGGGGGGGTCATCAAACACACAGAGGAAAATGAATGAATAATCCTTTCTGCTGAGCAGATCAGAGCAACTTTCGCTATGCGCCGAAGGTTAAGCAACAACGCCATTAGCTTCAGAGACCAGTGTTGCCAGATTCTATGAGAGAAATAAGCAACCAGGTCTGGGGAAAAAAAAGCCCAAAATAAGCGACTAGATCTACAAGCTCACAACGCGTCGCATCGCGAGAGACGCACTGTGAGCTTGTAGATCTGCTATTTTCACATACAATCTTGGGGGCTAACTTATAATAAAAATACCTGGCAACACTGGCTCGTGAAGATAGGCGGTGCTCAGACCATAGGCTCAGACAGTGAAACCGGAGTACAATGCCTAGCTATGACCAATCGAAACCACTATGCAAAATCTCGGCCAAGTGTCTCTCCACCCCCAAACATACACACAAACTCGCACAAAAGCAGCCTACTATGCTATACAAATGTAACCATTTAATGATTCTAAAACAATTATCTTTTACAATAAAAGCCTTCTTCAACATTCGAACTGTGTTAATATGAAGAAGAAAAAAACCAAAAACACAAAAAAAAACGATCTAAATGTTCCATTTTCTACTTATTGTCAACTGGCGACATGAGGAAGCTTTGACCAGTAGCAGACACATATGTGTCACATAGTGTGTGTGACTATCTTCCACTGAAAGGCTCCCCCCCTGTATGAGTCCTCATGTGTATTTTTACAGCACTTCTGTCAGCAAAGCTTTGACCACAAACTGTACAAGAAAATGGCTTTTCGCCTGTATGAGTCCTTAAGTGTTTTTTTAGATCACACTTTTGAGCACAGCCTTTACCACAAACTGTACAAGAAAAGGGCTTTTCACCTGTATGTGTCATCATGTGTATTTTCTGAGTAGACATTCTAGCAAAGCCTTTACCACAAACTGCACAAGAAAAGGGCTTTTCACCTGTATGAGTCCTCATGTGGTTTTTTATAGTGCTTCTGTCAGCAAAGCTTTGGCCACAAACAGTACAAGAAATGGGCTTTTCGCCTGTATGAGTTCTCAAATGTGTTTTTAGAGTACTTATCTGACTAAAGCTTTGACTACAAACAGTACAAGAAAAGGGCTTTTCGCCTGTATGAGTCCTCATGTGTTTTTTTAGATCACTTGTGCAAAGACAGCCTCTACCACAAACTGTACAAGGATAGGGCTTTTCACCTGTATGAGTCCTCATGTGTTTTTTTAGATCACCCTTGTAAGCACAACCTTTACCACAAACTGCACAATAAAAGGGCTTTTCGCCTGTATGAGTCCTCATGTGTTTTTTTAGATCACCCTTGTAAGCGCAGCTTTTCCCACAAACTGTACAAGCAAAGGGCTTTTCCCCTGTGTGAATCATTGTGTCTCTCTTATGATGTACCTTGTGATTAAACATTTTGCCACACACAAATGTCTTCTCTGTGGGACTCCTCATGGAGTGAGGATGTTTCGATGATTTCAGGTCCTGGGACAGCTTGTGCTGCCCTCCCTCATGTTGCGTCTTGTGTGATTTCAGAGTGTTTAAAGCTGACTGATCTCCCCTAGTCTCCTCCCACTCATCACTGTCTTCAGTGTCTGATTCAGAACAGTGTGAAGAGAGGAGCTGGTCATCACTAGTTGGTCGTGATGCTCCACAGTCCTCTACATCAGCTTGTGTTTTCATGTGTTCAGTTGAGGTGCGGGCTACAGGCTCTGTCTCTCTGTTTTCATCATCACCTTCACTTTTCACTGCTAGTAATGTCAACGTTGACCCACCAACCACTTCTGGTCTTTCAAGTGGGTCCTCCTGTTCCTCTTTAATCTGTGGAGGTTGTGGTTCCTCCTGGACCAGACTGGAGCTCCACTCCTCTTCAGGTGAAACCTCCTCTTTACACACTGGGCCATGCAGGAAGTCTAGGAAAAAGATAGAATGAGACTCTATACTATAATATAATATGTTATGCACCGACTACGCTCTGTGGTATAAATAGTGGGCCAGGGACGCAACGTTCCCAGTTCAATCCCGGGCTGGGGGGCTCCTTTGGATAAAAGCGCTATATAAATGCATAGGGATGGGTATCGTTAGGAGTTTTACGAGTCCGGTTCCGGTTCTGCTTATCGGATCCGGTTCCTATCGGTTCCATATTTCGGTTCCAAAATGGTAAAAAAATAAGGTCAAATTTAATAGAGATGCACCGAATGGAAAATTATTGGCCAAAACCGGATACCGAATACAGGAAACACTTGGCCGAAAACCGAAAAGCTGGAAATTACTAATATTTTTTTGTGCCATTGCTGTCATGGCTGTGCCTCTGTTGTAGAGCTACATGATTATGGCAAAACTTATCATAACTATAATGGGTCCATATTGAGATCAGTTATTCAAAAAATATTTATTTATTGTGTAGAATTATTGATTTACTATTGTGTAGTAATAAAATACAATATGCCTCAAAACATTACCCTGCCATATTCAAGAAATTAAAACAAATATTGAATAGCCTAGCAAAGGGAATTATGCGGGCGATGTGGGGAGGAATTTGGCTGGGCTGATTGCGCTCGGAGAGAAGCAGCAGCTCTTTACTCCTCCATACAGAGAGACGCAACTGATGTATACTTCTCCATACAACAGTGTTTTACCGGATTTGTGATTTTTGATCAGATTGTGCTGTTTGTGTAGGACTTCTAAACGCCTTTGTTTGAACGGCTTTTAGCGCGTCTAGGAACCAATATGCAGAACCGAAATTACATATTTTGTATGGGTACCCGGTACCGACCATTTCTTTATCGGTTCCTACTTGGAATCGTATTTCGGTACCCAACCCTATAAATGCACCAGTTAGTTACCAATTAGATGTAGCAGTAGCAGGTTAGTTAATACTGAAGCAGAATTAACTGCAAAGCCTAAAGGGAACCCAATAATAATATTACAACTGTACCATCGTCCGATTCATGGTACATCATCCTATAATTCTACAAAGCTCTGTGCGTGCTGCATGCGTGCGCGCTGTGTGTGTGCGTCCCCAAAATCTCTTCTGCCCGGTTCTCCTCAGTGGCTGGAGCAATTGATCTGCATTTGCACACAGCCATTGACCATTACCATGAGCACGGAACATCGCTTTCCCCAAATGTCAGCTGTTTAGCATTTTTGTGTTTGCTGGCTCCCGGGTTGCCAAATCATGTGTGTGAAACAAGCACCGGTGTTGCCACATCCGTGAAACAAGCGGACCATCCGTGAAAGAAACGGACCATGATGCACTTTGGGTGCTCATATCCGGGTCGGGTATGGTCTAGTTTAGATCGATGCAGGGGTCCATGCATCAATATAGTCACATTGTTAATGCTTAAATCGATAACCGATTCATATCGGTTCATCTTTACACCCTCAGTACCGGCCCACTTTCTCCAATAAAATAAATAAAGAGAGAGTGCTTGAAACTTACTAAGATCCAGGTCTTCAGGTTCTTGTTTGAGGTGGTCTTCAGGTTCCTGTTTAATAGAAACAGTCCTGGCTGGAAAACAGATCTTCACCTGCAGACTAGACTCCACACACTGGTCTGGAATAAAGGAATACAATAAATGCTTTAATAATAAGAACTTTAATAATAAGGATTTTGGTATGACATGGATACAAACTTTAATAATAAGGACTTTGATTGATGTTATATGAATGAGGACTTTAATAATAAAAACTTTGACGTGACATGAATAAGGACATTAATAATAAGGACTGTGAGACATAAATAAGGACTTTAATAATAAGGACTTTGATGTGACATGAATAAGGACTAGATTTTATATTGAGAGACTATAGGACTATAAGATATTTATCATATTAAACTTTATAAACAGCATAATGCTCCTGTATAAAACTGAACCAGACTAAAACATCTAGCAAGCAGTATTTTCTATTTACTTTTTTATTTGAAACAACCAATCGGTTTGATAACGGGTTTACGATCCTGAAATAGATAACACAAGTAGGTATAATATTGTTGCTGTCAGGTGGAAACTTCTTATGTCCAAAACCGTTACTTTTCAGAATTCTAATTCAAAAAGTAGCCTAAATAGCAGATCAAAAGCTTGTAGATAGGCTATTTTGGCTACTTTTATGTGACACTGTAGTATGATGAATTAGGACATTAATTTACAAAAACACATGGAGATACAAACAAGGTTTCTGCTATAATAGAACAGTGAGAATCATGTAGATCTCAGGATTCACATTGGGAACGGTGTGGCTCCAATGATGATCTCTGACTTCATTTGACCACATGTATGTATTAATCTTGACGTGGTGACGGATGTACGTGTGCGTGTGTGCGTGTGTGTGTGTGTGTGTGTGTGTGTGGGTGGTAGGGGGGTAGGCTATAGAACATATTACAGCAGTGTGTCAAATCAAAGCAATGTGGGACAAGGAGTAAAACTCTGTCATCAAAACGGAGCTTACTGACTGGTCTATTAATCTACAATCTATGATCCCATAAAACAGATCTACAACCTAACAACACCTTCTTCAACTCGTTGGATAGCTTTTATGGTCCGCTAGAACTTAAAACATCTGAGAGAGTGGCGGAAATGCTTTACTTTTTGGCATACGATGTGCAGAAAGGGGTAAGAAACATGTAAAGTGGAAAATGTGCGACAATGTCTACCGCAAACGGCAGAAACAAACGAGGAACCTCATCTCGGAGCTATATAGCGGAGGGAGAGGTTCCGTCGGAGCTACTCACCATGCAAACACTGTCCTACCTGCAGTGTGTAGTTTCAGGGGCGGAACGCCCATTCAAAGTGGGGGGGTCGCGACCCCCCCCCCCCCCCCCCCACACACTTGCACAGATCCGTGATTTCATACCACCCACTTTTGGTCTGACTGTTTTCTTCTTTTTCTCTCGCTTATACAGCTCAGTTCACCCATATGTTATGTATGAAAGCCTATTGGCCCATTTAGATTGATTGAATGGCCATCCAGCCAATCACAGCTATTGGCCAACCCACCAGTCCAAGCCATTGGTCCATGCTGCCGTTGCTATGGTTGCCACGACAAGATCCGGAAGTTCTGCAGCCAGCGTTGCCATGTCCGCTTATCATAAGCGAGTTTGGCCTTGTTTTTCTGTAAAGTGACTTGTGGGTTGCGTTTTTTTTTGGCTTGTTTATAAAGTGTATAGTTGCTTATTTATCCAAATTTCACCCCCCCAGATGTTTTGAAAATAGCCGACGTATACAGTATGCTAAGTTTAAAGTGCCTAGTCGCCTCTTTTGGGCTTGGTTTCCTCGACCTTGGTTGCTTATTTCTCTCACAAATTCTGGCAACACTGTCTACAATACGTCATAAAATCCATTCAGTGTGTTTGCCGGCTCAGATGTGCATGCTATGAAGAGAGCACAGCTGCAGAAGAAAACAAACTTCAAAACTCGGATGAATACTGATTAGAGGTAAGTTATAGGATGTTTAGTTAATATTGTAGCGAACAATATGTGTAATTTTCATTTGTAACGTGGTCTTATGATGATAAAACTCGTCCTTGAACAGACAAATTAAGTCCATTCGATAGTTACATTGTTTGTTTGTGTAGGCTACTGTAGTTAGCTTAGCCTGTTGATGCTCGCTTGATGGTCTGTTGGTCACTGTGTGCAATGTTTATAAATGTTCTGCAAGGAGGGAAACAGAAGAGGATTGATGCCTTTTTCAAACCACGTAGTCATGTAAGTGGAGCTCATTACTATACTATGTCTTTACTTTGGAAGGAAACTGCAATTACATTATCTTTATAAGTATTGTATAAATTCTATGTACAATGTGTGTCATTTAGATAGATTAAAGCTCATGTTGTGTTGTGTAATGTATTGAGCTAATCTAAGCTTTATATAGGATGAGGTTGTGTTCTGCATGTTTAGGATTGTACATCACATCAGCCAACATCTTGCTCGGTGGGAGAGCAAGATGACGACGTCGAGGTGAGTTGTCAAATATAATTGCCAGGCCACAATTGCAAAAAAGGATTAGTTTTACCCATGGTTTTAAGATTTGCTCTTAAATAAAAGTCAATATGTTAGGCTGTGTGTGGTAGAGATGCAGGAGGCAGAGTAGACGGGGCTCTGAAAAATCATATCAATGTGTTTTTTCTTTTTTCTTTTGCATAATAGGATGTTGAAGAGGTTAACACAGGAGAAGAGCTGGATGAGGACCAGGACAGTACAGAGGTGAGCTATCAAGTGAAATTATTATTTTGAGGGTTGCCCTCATCCTAAAGTTAACATGTTTAGATGTGGTAGAGATGTATTCAGTAGGTGACAGAGGAGTAATATGCTCTGGAATATTCACATTGAGCTACATTATGTCAATGAGTTTTTTTTTGGTTTTTTTACATTGTAGGATGCTGAATTGGTAGATCAAGAAGGAGAGGATGAGGACGTTATGGGCACAGGAGAAGACCTGGATGAGGACCAGGACAGTACAGAGGTGAGCTATCAAGTGAAATTATTAGTTTGAGGGTTGCCCTCATCCTAAAGTTAACATGTTTAGCTGGGGTAGAGATGTACTCAGTAGGCGACAGATGAGTAATATGCTCTGGAATATTAACATTGAGCTACATTATGTCAATCAGTTTGTTTGTTTTTACATTATAGGATGAATTAATAGGCGCTCAAGGAGGAGAGGACCATATGGGCACAGGAGAAGAGCTGGATGAGGACCAGGACTCTGAGGTTTGCCCTCATCCTAAAGTTAACATGATTAGCTGTGGTAGAGATGTATTCAGTAGGAGACGGATGAGTAATATGCTCTGGAATGGGTGCAATACGTTAGTCCGACAGCGCATTCCTCCGACAGCGCAGTGCTCCGACATTAAACAGTAAACCCGAACCAAACCCGCACCCTAACCCTAACCGCACGCAGATGCCACATAGTCGGAGAAAAGGTCTGTCGGATTAACGCATGCCTCCCCTCTGGAATATTAACATTGAGCTACATTATGTCAATTAGTTTGTTTTTACATTATAGGATATTGAATTCGTGGGTGCTCAAGAAGGAGAGGATGAGGACGTTATGGGCACAGGAGAAGAGCTGGATGAGGACCAGGACAGTACAGAGGTGAGCTATCAAGTTAAATAATTAGTTGGAGGTTTGCCTTCATCCTAAAGTTAACATGTTTAGCTGGGGTAGAGATGTATTCAGTATGCGACAGATGAGTAATATGCTCTGGAATATTAACATTGAGCTACATTATGTCAATCAGTTTGTTTGTGTTTGTTTTTTACATTATAGGATATTGAGTTGGTAGGAGATCAAGAAGATGAGGACAGTATGGTGCAGGACACAGAGGTCACGTCTGCTGTGGCAGTCTCCGACCAACCATTCTCAGCAGCAAAACCAAATCAACCAGATCCTAGACTAATTGTCAAGAAGCAAACTTGTAGGGAAATATTCTCTTTCCTTCCAAGCTGAGTGGTACAAAAAATATCCATGGCTCCATTTCAATCACCTGCAGTTCTCCATTATAATGGATGGCACTAGAGATCAGTCAGG
Source organism: Gymnoscopelus microlampas (assembly GCF_963454915.1). Lineage (NCBI taxonomy): Eukaryota > Metazoa > Chordata > Actinopteri > Myctophiformes > Myctophidae > Gymnoscopelus > Gymnoscopelus microlampas. The sequence goes on from NC_139941.1 coordinate 3,078,275, forward strand.
AAAAGAACAAGAGGCATTGTGCTTAAGGTATGTTGACAAGGATTTGCTTGTACATGAAGAATTTATTGGCTTGTATGAGGTTTCACTGACCACTGGCGAAAATCTGGCAAAGGTGATAAAGGATGTATTGCTACGCCTTAATTTGCCAATGGAAGGCTTGCGTGGCCAGACATATGATGGCGCTGCAAACATGTCTGGTAAATATTCAGGGGCACAGGCCATCATTCAGAAGGTGCAACCACTTGTTCCTTATGTACACTGTGGAGCACACTGTGTGAACCTTATCACCCAGCAAGCATGTACTGCCTCAGCTTTTATCCGAAATTCCATGCAATGGGTTCATGAGCTGGGAGTTTTATTTGGCCAGTCAGGCAAGCTGAAGGATATCTTTAAGGGAATCGCAAAAACTGGGGATGGTCCACAGCAGGCTATTAGACCACTTTGTCCCACAAGGTGGACAGTTCGCACAAGTGCTTTAAATGCTGTGCTGAATCAGTATGAGCAAGTGTTGGGGGCTTTGAGTGAGATGGCAAAAAGTCACTCAGATTCAGCAGGCAGGGCCCAGGGCTTGTATGACAAATTTCAGCATGGGAATGTTGTCCTTGGTCTTTTGCTAGCCTTAGAAATAACTCAGGATTTGGAGACTCTCAATCTTTCCCTCCAGTGCAGAACACAGACCATAGACGGCATGCTATCTGCTGTCACCATCGTGAAAGAGACCTTTGCAAAAAAGAGAAACTCAGATAGCTACCAAACGATACACACCAAGGCATCACAGATGTGTGAAAAGCTTTGTTTGATTCCAATTTCATGTCCACGTGTCCATAAGCCACCTCGACGTTACAATGGCAGTGCTCCTGTGCATGTACACTGCATTCCCCTCTGAGTACTACAGGAAAGAGTTTTACGAGGTCCTTGATGTTGTGAATACTCAGATTAAAGAGCGATTTGAGCAGGAAGGAATGAAAATGATCAGCAATCTGGAGCAAGTCCTCTTAACTGGAGAGGTCCATGATGTTGTGCAAAAGTACCCAGAGCTCAATCAGGAATCCCTGAAGACACAACTAGCAATGTTCAGAAGCAAGTTTGATTACAATTCAAGCAGTGAAGTTGTTAGTATTCTAAAGGGGGTTTGTCCGTCAGTCCGTGGCCTCTTTCATCAAATTGAAACACGTGTGAGATTGCTTATTGTTGTCCCAGTGTCATCAGCTGAAGCAGAGAGAGGCTTCAGTGGTCTCCGGAGGCTGAAGACATGGCTCCGGAGCACTATGACACAAGCACGCCTGAACAGTGTGGCTGTGCGCCATGCTCACAAGGAAAAGCTGGACAAGTTGAATAGGAAGGCAATTGCCAAATAATTTGTTTCTCGCAATGACAGTAGAAAAAGCACTTTTGGATGTATTGATTGTACCCTACTCTAGGCAGTACTTTGACAACCACTTGACCTAGTGCCTCTAAAAGTCTGTTTACCAAAACAAATCAATTGTCTTTTATGGGACATTAAGAAATGTAAGAACATTTTGCACTTTACTTTTTATACTACAGTAGTTTGATATTTTTTGCAATGTCTACCTCTGGTTAAAAGAAACAACTTTGTTACGTTTACATTTTTATCATTTGTAATTTCTACCTCAGGTTAGAACAAAAACAACTTTGTTACGTTTACAATTTTATAATTACTTTGTGCAATTTCTAACTCGGGTTTAAAAAAAACTTTGTTTACGTTTTTATCATTTTTGAAACCCATTGTTTTTTATCATTTGTGAAACCCATTAAGGCCATGGACCCCACCATCTGAAAATGTTATGTGCCAGGGATACCCCAAAAGAAAAATTCAAAAATAAATCAAATACTGCACAAATAGCAGATGAACAAGCTTGCATCACAGCACAAAGTGACGTGCTGTGAGCAACAGCCAACGCAAAAATGTCACAGATGCTTAACTGGTTTTAATGGGTTAAGAAAACTGTTGAAAAAAATGTATTAATTGCCCACTGTGATAATGTCTTTGATGACAATTTTGCACTGTTTGAATAGTTGTGCCAATTTTGTATAACTGAACTTGAAAAGAGCCTCAAATAAAATACTGGAGCTCTCAGCTGTGTCTGCACGCTTTATTTATTTGCATAATAAATTAAAACAATGTGCATACTTAGCTGCTTCTTAAAATTGTGTTAAACACAAAATAAAAAAAATACTGTAGGTCTGTTGTAATGCAGCAGCAACCACTGTAAACAAGGCAACCACATCTCATCGTGGCTTTTTAAAGTTAAACAAGTGCCTGGCAGTGCAAATATTTAATTGGCAAATGCAAAAAAAGTGGCTACTCCTCATTTTTTTTAACAGAATATTTGAAAGTGCAATTAACAGTAAAGAAAAAAACAAATACACCATCAAAAGAATAAACCTACAGTACACATACTAAATTAAAACAATGTGCATACAGTACTTAGCTGCTTCTTAAAATTGTATTAAACACAAAATAAAAAAATAATGTAGGTCTGTTGTAATGCAGCAGCAACAAGGCAACCACATCTCATCGTGGCTTTTTAAAGTTAAACAAGTGCCTGGCAGTGCAAATATTTAATTGGCAAATGCAAAAAAAGTGGCTACTCCTTATTTTTTTAACAGAATATCTTAAAGTGAAACAACAGTAAAAAAAACTAAAACAAATACACCATAATCGAAAGAATATACCTACAAATAATAAATTAAAACACTGTGCATAGCTGCTTCTTAAAATTGTATTTAACAGAAAAGAAATAAAATACTGTAGGTCTGTTTTAGCAGCAACCACTGTAGTGTAAACAAAAGAAACCACATCTTTCATTGTGGCTTTTTTAAAGTTATCAGGCAGGTATCATCTTAACTTAGGACATGGATTAACCCAATTAAGACAACACCAGAAGAATCTCACTTAAGAGAACTTTGTCAGGTTTTTCTTGAGGAAAATTATCATTTCTGCTCTCTCTGGTGTAAGGCGGTTTCTCTCTTCATCCACTATGTTGGATGTGGTGCTAAACAGTCTCTCACTTTCAACTGAGGTGGAGGGGGCACTGAGGAATTTTAATGCAATAGCAGCAACTGCAGGAAAGCTATCATGTTTTTTTTCCCAGAACTAGAAAGGGGACTCAGAGCGAGGAATTGTTGGCTCTTGTAAATACTTTTGCATTTGAACTAGACCAACATCAATCTTACTCCCTGTTCCAGGATCACCTTTCTCCTCCAGAATGTCATCATACAGAGTCATCAAACAGCTCTTGGGTCTGCTTGGACCAGCTGCTTCCATGCGAGGCACCTTCTCTGCTGGCTCTGTTGTTTCTGAAGCTAAATCTTCTTCAGTAGCTGCTGGCTCTGTTGTAGCTGAAACTGAAGCTGCTCCATCATTTAGTGTTTGCTCTATTTTCCTGATCTCTTGCATCAGGGCATCCCTGGCTTGCTGGGCTGTGACATCACCTGTGAAGAATCTGACACAAAAATAAAATAGGTTGAGCACAACTATACTATAGTGTAGTTAAGCAGTAAGCACCAGCCAGTCATGTGTGAATTAAATAAACATGTTAAAAATAAATCTGTAAATACAATTACCTCTCTCTCTCTCTCTCTCTCTCTCCCGTCTCTCCCGTCTCTCTCTCTCTCTCTCTCTCTCTCTCTCTCTCTCTCTCTCTCTCTCTCTCTCTCTCTCTCTCTCTCTCTCTCTCTCTCTCTCTCTCTCTCTCTCTCTCTCTCTCTCTCTCTCTCTCTCTCTCTCTCTCTCTCTCTCTCTCTCTCTCTCTCTCTAATCCGTCTCTCTATTCTCTCTCTCTCTATTCCGTCTCTCTATTCTCTCTCTCTCTATTCCGTCTCTCTCTCTCTCTCTCTCTCTCTCTCTCTCTCTCTCTCTCTCTCTCTCTCTCTCTCTCTCTCTCTCTCTCTCTCTCTCTCTCTCTCTCTCTCTCTCTCTCTCTCTCTCTCTCTCTCTCTCTCTCTCTCTCTCTCTCTCTCTCTCCTACAGTTCTAAATGTTATCTAGTTTGTGCAGCATTTCACATTTAAAAACACAGCCAACAACATTGTATTGATAAAACATTGAATACATGCTGTCTTACCTGTCTTTGTAGCGTGGGTCCACTAAAGTGGCTATAGAGTACAGGGGTTGACCTTCGGTGGTGCTAAATCGTCTGTTGACAGCTTCCAACAGCGTACGTTTCATTGTTTTTATTCCACTGTCAGCACTGGTCTCCCGACTGAGCAGTCGCTTAAGAACGGTGATGGCTGGGATCACATCGGCTGCAGTGGAGGTCGCTGAGCTGATGTTTTTAGTTGTCTCCTCGAAGGGTTCCAGTACTGTCACTGTTTTTTCCAACAATGACCACTCGTTGGCAGACAGTGTTGCTGGCAGGTTGTGGTCCGCTTGATATGCACAGAGGGCTCGTTTCTGTTCCAGAAGGCTTTTTATCATATATAGCGAGCTGTTCCACCTAGTCTGAACGTCTTGCTGGAGACGTTTTGTGTCCTGCTGTAGCTCTAATTGAACGTCTTGAAAGCGGGACTGTGCAACTTGTGAATGTTTAAAATTAGTCACTATTCTCCTTGCATTGGCGAGGGCATCATGTACACTGCGCTGTGAGAGCAGACCCTCGTGAACAACTAGCTGCAGTGTGTGTGCCAAGCAGCCCAAACTATCAACAGGCACCTCATCCATCGCCTTTTTCATATTACTGGCATTGTCTCTCAAAACCACATGCACTTTAGACAGTGGGATCTTCCAGTTGTCCAGCATCTCCTTCATTGTGTTTTTAATTAACTCGCTGGTGTGTGAGCCCCTGCACTCTTTAACCTGCAGCACCGCGCTGTTAAACGCATAATTCTCCGCACTCACCCAATGTGCGGTGAGACTTATTAGCGACATTGGGCTAACGGACTGGGCTAACGGACGAGGACCAGAGTCAGTAGTGAAACTCAGATTTTTAACATCTTTTAACTCAGCTGCTAACCGCGACGACACACTGTCGTATAGTTCTGGTAAAGCAGTCTCTGATATGTATTTTCTGGAGGGGATATTATATTTTGGCTCAAGGTGTTCGATCAGGCTGCGAAAGCCAACATTATCAACAACAGAGAGAGGCTGATCATCCAGCACAATGAAATTGAACACCTTCTCTGTAATTCCTTTAGCCTTCGGGGCGTCTGCTGAAAGTTTGTCTTTCTTCTTGAAAGCATCAGTGATCTTCTGCTGCGGGCATTCTCGTTCTCGATTAGCTTTCTCCAGCTCCTCGTGTTCTTTCTTGTGTTTTTGTAGATGCCTGGCCAAATTGGTGGTATTATACGACTTAATACTTTTTCCACCCCTTGGAACATGAACTTCACATACTTTGCACTTTGCTGTGCTGCTTTTTGGCGTCTCAAGTGTGAAATACTTCCAAATTAAGGACATGTTTACTTTGTGCCGGCTCCACGCTCCACCAGACGAAAACACTTCCTGAGCGGGGCTACTCCGTGTCTGCAGGTAAATGGAAGCCTCACCCCAAAACTCATGGCCCCATTGTTTTTTCACGGACCAGTGGTTCTTGTATTTGTTTTACTGGGGATAAGGTTATACATACGTTTAGGGTTAGGCATACATTACTGAGGTTAAGTTTAGGGATAAGGTTAGGTTTTTGCACCGTTTTACTGAGGTTACGTTTAGGGCGTTTAGGCATAGTTTGCTGGGGCTACTGTGTTTTGGGACGAGCGTTTTGGTATTCAGTCTACAGTCTTCACATGCTGTGAGGGCCGTCAGAAAAGACTGGAGAAGCGATGAAAAAAAGTTTGCAGGACTGTTTTATCTAATAGTAATTCTTTTTTTAAACTTTTTTTTTTTTAACTTTTTTTTTTTTTAACTTTTTTTTATCGGAACGTGGATCGATTATGTCATGTCCGATATCCGATACGTGAAATAAGTATCGGTGCAACTCTAATAACAATAACATCAGATACATTTATCATGTGAAATTGCTGTAACATAACTGCAAAGGCACCCCCAAGTTTTTTTTTTGTGTAAAAAAAAGAGGCCCCAAAAAAAAATCTGAGAGGCTGTGACACCCCTGTGTAGTTTGATGTTGTGTGTGTAACAGACATACCTGCAGTGTGTAGATCGATGTCCAGCAGTTTGTTTTGTGTCTCCAGTAGAGTTTCTAGTGTCTCCATCTCTCTCTGGAAGAGGTTGCACATGAACTCTGCAACCGCACTGAGGCGCTCCAACACAAACACTCTGACAAGCTTCACACAACAAACATCAGCACCACGCTGCTGTTTGTCCAAAACACACAATATCTCCTCTCCCACCGACGTCATGTGTTCATTTATCTTCAGCCGTACAGACTCCATTTGACACGTTTTTACCTCCTTTATGACACGTTTTTCACCACGACGAGTTATTATAATTATAGAGTTATAATATATCGGTTATGACCACGCTGATAATCAGTGTTATTGTTAGCGGAACGGAGCTCTCTATGGTGCGTTTACTGCGTTATGTTCATAGAGTTAAAAGGGTTATGATCATAGAGTTAAAAAATAATAGAGAGGGCACCGAATATCGCCTCCCATCCACTTGCATTGAGTTGCTCACCCAGCGCATGGGCCGAAATCACCCCTTCTTCCGGGTTGGAAACGTATTGGAAAATGTGATGCGCGCGGCCTATTTGCGTCACTGGGGCCCCATGGGCTCGTTCATATACATTGGGCACACCTGCAATACCTGAAATGGCCAGCATGTCCATTTGGCTTCAATGAAACCACTGGATTCTGGAGGCTTGGTTATGATGCGACGTACAGTATGTAAGTACTTCCGGGGCAACATGTTTCACACATGCGCATTACACGGTCAAGGAACTGTTGCCATAATGCCTTTCGCCACCTGGTGGAGGAGGGGGTGTGTAACCATATACAGGCTAGATGACTGACTCTACATGTAAATGTAATATAATACTACTGTGCGTTCGAAAATACAGCACTGAGCGCACTGGCCAATACAAACTAATAGGCGAGTGCGCTCCGGTGCGTAATTTCCGAACGCACTAATATCATTTAGCAATGCCTTGCTTAGCTTGAAGAACAGGGACACAAATAATGCCAATAGCATATGGTGGTATAGATATTCACACCTTTATCAGAAGAATTAAACCAACATAAAAGTAACTTACAGAAAGTAGGTCCTGGCCAGTTTTGTCGCATTTATCACAATTATTGTCTCCGCCCGGCCGAAAGGCATGGCGAGAGAGTATGTTTTGCACCCCGTCCATCCGTCCGTCCGTCCGTCCGTGTGTCCGTGTGTAAAGCAAAGCAAAGTTTGTTGTTTACCCAGGGTGTCGGACTAAGCACGAAGCTTGTTTCCAGCCGGACCCTGCATGGAAGCCTTGCTCAAGGGCTATTCAGCGGTGATTCATGATTGATGTGATGAATTGGGGAATCGAACTAGGGACCTTCCGGTATCAAGGCCGCCCCTCTAACCACTAGGCCACCGCTGCCACGTCCGTGTGTCCGTCCGTGTGTCCGTTTGTCTGTGAACTGCTAATCTCCGGCACCGTTGGCTTGATCACAGCAAAACTGTGCACACACACTCTCTGGATACCAATTCACAACCGCACAGAGGTTTTGATTTTTTCACATGGGCCACATTTTTCACATGGGCCTTTTATAGCGCCACCAGGAGGCCGATTTGTGCAAAATATATTTTTTGACAGTACAGATTTTGTACAAAGTTCCCGCAAACCGGTACACAGTGTCTCTAAAGTCATTACACGAAAAAAAAGTCTTTCACATTTTTCATATTCCATCCTGATTGGCTAAAATTGGCTTCCAAAGTTTGCAGGAGTGCTCCGTTTTCAACAAAATGCCTCTTATCATGAACCCATTGTGCAATTTCCGTGAAGTTCTGCACGCACATTCCCACTATGCTGAGGAAGAAATGCCACTTGATTTTTTTTTTTCAAATCAGCCTCATGGTGGCGCTATAACAGGCCGATTCGTGTTTTTACCAATAACTGCACCGATCTGTGTAAAACTTTGTATGCGCTCTCCCTAGAGGCCAAGGAAAAACCTTCGCCATGCATTTTTCACATCTGCCTTTCATAGCGCCACCAGGAGGCCAACTTATGTAAAAAAAAAAAGTTTTATATTAAGCCTTCAGATTGTATCAACATTTCACGCAAATCAGTACACATGATCTCTATAGTCATGTGATCAAGACGGATCTGAATGATTTTTCATATTCCATCCTGATTGGCTAAGACTGACCTAAATTTTGCAGGAGTGACCCGTTTAGAACAAACTGCCGCAAATCATGAACACAGCGTACGATTGCGGTGAAACTGTGAACGCACATTCACACTACATTGAGGAACAAATGCCACCCCTTAACATTGCCCTTTTATAGTGTCAGTGTTTATAGTGTCAGAAGCACTACAAACCTGTCTGAAAGACCTGCTACCTTCTTCATATGTGAGCAGTGTCAAAAGGACTGCCACTCCCGTATTGGGCTCTACAGCCACAAGAGGCGCTGCTCCAGCTCTGCAGTGGGAAACCAGAAGCGCTGATCCAATGGTCCTATGGGACTTCGGAAGCCGACGAGGAGGCCGAATTTTGCAAAACCTCTTTTTTTATATATTACTCCTACAAATTGGGTCCAAACATCATGCAAATCGGTACACATTATCTCTATAGTCAAGTGATCAAGACGGTTCTGAAGATTTTTCATATTCAAACATTGCTAGCCCACAATAACCTACCTGACCTGGCGGAGACCTGTGCTCCGAGGAGCACTTTTTCTAGTTCAGTCTGATAATCAGGCCACAACACGCCCCGATATATATTGCACACCCGGTACAGGACATCACTTGCGGTGTGTGTGTGTGTGTGTGTGTGTGTGTGTGTGTGTGTGTGTGTGTGTGTGTGTGTGTGTGTGTGTGCGTGCGTGCTCATCCGCATGCCGTGTTGTGCCAAATACACATAGCGTTTTTCATTTCATATGTAGCCATGTGCAAGATTACATTACCCAAAAACTGCTCATTTTTTCTAGTATACTATTAATACAGGTTGCTAACCCTCTAGACTTAATAAACTGGAGAGTTTGTTATGTAGCCTACTTGGACTGCTTTTTTTCTGTCTATACACATCTCTCTTTGCCAAAAATAGTTGATCTACAAGATCCCAAAGCGTTGCGTTGAGACACGTTGTGTGCTTGTAGATCGGCTATTTGTGGCTAATGTTCCCCCCAGAATATGAATTCAAGTGCTTAATATAATATACAAAATAAGGGATTCCCGGCCCGGATGTCCCTTAGTTAGGCTATTTTAATTTCAGGTGGCAATAGCCTACTTTGTTACATGTAAAAGTCCTGTATTCACATTTTACTTGAGTAAGAGTACAAAAGTATTGGCATCAAATTGTACTCAAAGTTCTAAAAGTAAAGGTATTCATAAATGCAGAAAATCAGGTTTCAAAATGTATAGAATCCTTTGAAAATAGCAGATCTACAAGCTCACACCGCGTTGCGACGCGTTGTGAGCTTGTAGATCTGCTATTTTCAAATAGCTGAAGTACAAAATAGGGTTAGTAATGTATGTTTTGACTTAATCCAAATCTGCAAAGTAACTAGTAACGAAAGCACATATAGTGGAGCAAAAAATTACAATATTTGCCTCTGAGATGTAGTGAAGTACAAGTAAAAGCATTGAAAATTGGAAATACTCGTGAGTAAAACTACCTCAAAATTGTACTTAAGTGCAGTACCCGAGTAATTGTAATGCGTTACTTTCCCACAAAGATGTTTTGCCCTCATTCGATGGTGCAGATAGGTATTTATATACAGTGGAGAGAGACAGGAAACAGGAAGTGACATGCAGCAAAGGGTCAGGAATCTAATCCCCGGTTCATTGTCAAGCATTTGAGTCCATGTGGTTTGCATCCTGACGGCTATCAGGTCACACCCCAGCATATCTCTGATCCCATTCAATCAGGAAACGCATCTGTCATTTGAGATTTTAGCTATAACCCTTATGTTACACTTTGGCTATTAAAAAATAGCAGATCTACAAGGTCATAGTGCGGTACAGAGTGCCGCGCTATGAGCTTGTAGATCTGCTATTTTGGAAAAATCTTGATTTTTTTTTTTGCAACTCTATGAATATATATATGTTTTTAAAGGGAACATTTTGACTCAAATCTTTGCTTCTGGGGGGTCCCTGGAACACAATATTTTCAGATCGGGGTCCATGGGGTAGCAACATACGTTTAAAAAAGAAAAAAACTGTTAGACTTTAGTAGAATCCCTCAGAATCAAAAAGAAGATATCTATTCAAAGATTTGCACACATTTTCACAATAAAAAAAAACAAACATTTTAGATCTACAAGCTCTAGTGCGGCACTCATTGTCGTGCTATATGAGCTTGTATATCTGCTATTTTTGAATAGCTAAAGAGACCTAAAAATGACACAGATGCGTTCCCGGGTTATCCTAATCGAGATCATGACCCTATAAGTGAGTTGATCTGACATCATGAGGTGTCAAAATGGAACTGAATGAATTACCAATGTCTGTCAAATGCAACACATACTGTAACAGAAAGCAATCTTTTTTATCCTGAAACACTGCAATTATATTTTACTGACTTTGATAAAAGCTTAAAATTAGGTTTACTACGGGTCTACTGCATAGCAGTTAGTAAATTAGTTCATTTAGTAAATTAGTTCATTTTTATCAGACAAAATATTGTATTTATTAGACAATAGGCCTATTACACAATGTAGCTCCAGACTATTATGAACCCCATGTGATTCCTGCTGTTAAGAAACGTCATCACGTTACTGCTACAGAGGGATTACCCACTTCCTCAACCTCGTCTTCCTTGGTGGTGGAAAGTAACTAAGTACATGTACTCAAGTACTGTACTTAAGTACAATTTTGAGGTATTTGTATTTACTTGAGTATCTCCAATTGCCAATACTTTTACTTCTACTCCACTGCATCTCAGAGGCAAATATTGTACTTTTACTCCGTTACTATTATTTGACCACTTTAGTTACTTTGGAGATTTAGCTTACAAAACATAAACACAACTTCAGCCCTTAAACTTTGGCTATCATTTGAAAATAGCCGATCAACAAGCTCACAATGCGTGTAGCTTGTAGATCGGCTATTTTCAAATGATTTTTGTACATTTTATATACCCTAGAAAACTTGTGAAATGGGACCTTCTGAATAATGAGTACTTTTACTTTTGGTACTTTAAGTACATTTTGATGCCAATACTTTTGTGCTTTTACTCAAGTACATTCTGAATTCCGGACTTTTACTTGTAACAGTGTATTTCTATATTGCAGTATACTTTTACTCAAGTAAAACATGTGAGTACTTTTTCCACGACTGGTCTTCCTGAATAGCATGGCATTAAAAATATCATGCTTCCGGAACACAGTTTTTTTTCTCTTTTCATTTCCTGAAAAGTAACAGTTGTTGACATAATGACGACACAGTGACGACAGGAAATAGGTCTGGATTTGGGTGACTTCATAGCTGGCCATGGCTGCCCGGAGTCAGTGCTTCCTTCCTGTGGAAAAAGAACAAACAGAACAACAACCAATTAGAAAAAGCAGCTGAACTACTGGGTCAGAGGTGTTCTGAATTCCCCTCTGAAGGAATAACATCATATCAAACTCATTATTAAGTCACTTTCACTTCCACGGGGATAAACCCGTGCAGCAGCCAATGAATGTTTACGTACTGTGTATATATGTGTGTGTGTGTGTGTGTATATATAGGTGTGCGTGCGTGCGTGCGTGCGTGCGTGCGTGCGTGCGTGCGTGCGTGCGTGCGTGCGTGCGTGTGCTTGCGTGTGCTTGCGCGTGCGTGTGTGTGCCTCATAATAAGCATAATTGGCTTAATGTGCAACATTGTTTTCTCACACAACAGTAAACAAACATACATACAGTATAAGTGTACACAGGCTATCTGCACATAATTTGTGCATAGTGACAATTTAAGGACTTTTAAGACATTTTAATACCTCTAACAAAAAACGAATAATAAGACCATATCTACATCGAAAGTAACCAAAAACTATACTATAAAAAAAAATAGATGATCTACAAGCTCAATGCGAGGCGTTGCAGTAGCTTGTACTTCGGCTATTTTCACAAAATCTGTGAAATGTAATGCCTCAACTCCTACAATTTCAAGTGCTTGTCAGGGTGGGGTCCCCTGTTCAAATATGATTATTTTGGGGGGTCACAGCCTGAAATGGTGGGGAACCCTTGATCAAGAGGACACTGTCTTTCTCAAAGGAAAATGAAATCCTGTGTTTCCTAATCTTCTTTCCACAGTAGACACTATTGTGAAAGGAAGGTCACTTCTCTTTTCTTATCCAAAGAGAAGTGACCATGCACAGTGCATGATGTCACTGTCGGGCAAAAACCTCCTATCTCCATATTAACTCTTTTTGTGTGTTTTTGTTTTTTGTTGTAAATTAACACCCTACTTGATCATACTACAGCGTCACATAAAAGCATCAAAAGTAGCGGATCTGCAAGCTCGAAACCGCGGCGCTATTTGAGCTTGTAAATCTGCAACTTTTGCTACTTTTGAATTTTATTCCTGAAAAGTAACACTTTTGGACATATGGGGTTTCCACCCGACAGAGTTCTGTGAAAACTGTGTCAGTTCTGTCAGAACTCTGTCAGTTCTGTGAAAAGGACAGTGTGATGGTTGTGCCAGGGAATAGTTAGAGGAAATAGACGAAAGCACAGCTTTCATTTTAGCTCTCTTCATTGATTGCATGATGAGAACTACTTCTGCTTTTTGCTACCCTGCTGGAACAAACTCTGACAGAGACGTCGGCTGTACGCTGTCAGTCCAAACCACACCACATTACACTAAACCATACACCACATAACACCACACGTAACCACACTACACTAAAACCACACTACACTAAAACAACACTACATACTAAACCATACACCACATAACACCACACGTAAACACACTACACTAAAACCACGCTACACTAAACCATACAGCACATAACACCACACTTAACATCCAACCACATCACATCACATTAAATGCTGTCTACCAGGTTACTCTTAATGTCATGGCTATATTTTAGCTCGAGACCCAAAAGAAAAACGTCATGTCTCCCCGGCCGGCCCCTGACACAAACTAGTGACAGGGTTTACAAGCTCCGTGTGAGCTTGTAGATCTGCTGTTTGCATTACTTCTTAGGTTTTTTTAAATCTATGGAATGTATTTTATTCTTTGTTGTCTGTTTATTTTAAAATGTGACAAATTCTTGTGAAAAATGCCATTTTCTATTTTTGAAATCTTTTTAAATATTCTTTTTACAACATTTTAGGAAATTAAAATATAAATTTAATTACTTCCCAGATAGCAAAATATGGTTATTCAACGTTGAATTATAGTGGTTAGGGTTGATTTTTGGTTACGATTGAAGACTGATGGTTTTTCAACATTGAATCACTGTTGTATTGCAGTGCAAAATTCAATGATTGAAATGTCAACATTGAATCAGCGTTTAATCTATGGTGCATATTCAATGATTGTGATGCCAACATTGAATCAGCGTTTTATCTATGGTGCAAATTCAATGATTGAAATGCCAACATTGAATCAGCGTTTAATCTATGGTGCAAATTCAATGATTGAAATGCCAACATTGAATCAGCGTTTTATCTATGGTGCAAATTCAATGATTGAAATGCCAACATTGAATCAGCGTTGAATCTATGGTGCAAATTCAATGATTGAAATGCCAACATTGAATCAGCATTGAATCTATGCTGTTTGCCTTTTTCTTTTCTTTTTTCTTGATGGGGGGAGGGGGGGAGGCACACCCCTCCTCACACCCCCCCTCCCCCCATTTAATGATTGAAATGACAACATTGATTCAACGTTTTATCCATGCAGTTTGCCGTTTTCTTTTCTTTTTTTCTTGTTGGGGGGAGGGGGGGCAACCCCCTCCTCCCCCTCCCCCCTCCTCCCATTTAATTATTGAAATACCAACATTGATTCAATGTTGAATCTACACTGTAAAATCCAATAGCTATCCATACTTAAATAAATATAAGTTAGCTTTACTCATTTGTTACAATACTAGGTTTAATCAAGTAACGTGTACTAAAAAATACAATTTACTTATTGTTATTAAGTAAAGACATCTTTGTTTACTTGCCCAGAATCAGTAACATTTAATTGCACTGTGTTTAGTACACTCTTAAAAATGCTGGGTTATTTCTATAAACACATTGCTGGGTTGATTTGGCTGGGTCATAATTATGGGTTATTTGGGTACTGTAAACTAATGGGTCAAAGGGGTTATTAGGGCTTCAATTGCCTGCCTGGGTTATTTTTAACCCAGAGGTTGCTTTATTCATTTTCCCACTTGTGAATCATTCTGATACCTTCTTTTTGTCACTTTTCACATGAAAACACAAGGTACGTAACCTATATTTTATCACTATATTTGACCTATATTCATATAATGAGGGGGATCATTATAGGGATCTGTATTAATTGTAATATGGTACAATACTGTGCAAAGTATACACTGTAACAAATTTCTGTAATTTCTACAGTAAAAATGTACAGTAATTTACTGTTCTGTCATTTTACAATGTTTAACTGTATTTTGCAATGCATCATGGGAAAAAAATCATTACAGAAACTTGAACATCATCATCATTATCAGTTATTATCATCATTATTAATTGTATCCTTCATCTTCTTGTTTATGCCCCAAAATGACTGAAGAGCTGATCGATAATCCATTGTCCGATTGTTTCGGTGCACCCTAGGGGCCGAGACAATAGTGAAAAACTGTTTGAAAGGAGTAAAAACTAAATTGGACACCAAATTCTGGGTCAGCGCGTCGCCCCGAACGCGAACATATAACTCCCCTAACACACGGCCTTACCGTTCTCCTTAATTGGCTAGGGTCCAATGTCAAGTTATTATATGCGCAATAAAGCAATATATCTCGATACGATACGTTTTTAGAATCCGCCTTTCGGATATGTTGTACAGCTTGCCAAGACGCACACGTGGATGTCTTGTTTGTCCCGGTACGACACTCCTAAGTTGACCTCCTACACTATCGGAAGGCACATAGAGTCTTAAACCTTAAGACCATACCAAAGGACAAAGTCAGAAAAAAAAATGTGCCGTACTGGGACAAACAAGACATCCACACGTGCGTCTCAGCCAGCTCTACAACATATCCAAAAAGTGGACCCTAAGTCCTTATCGTATTCGAGATATTGAGCGAGATAGCGAAGCCGTAACCATAGCCAATTAAGGGATAATTAAATCATGATTTGATATGAGGGTTTGATGATTTCAAATTTTAGCATTATTTTACATGTAGATTTGGAAAAAAAATATATCGGGGTTATCACGGGCCTGGAACACCCTAAAACCAACCAGAAAGTGGCCTTTTGAGGCACTTCCTGTTTTCCGAGAAAAATATAACTTACATATTTGGAATCAGCGTCATCACATTAGTCTAAAGCCAGAGTATCGAAGAAAAATACAATCTCTAAAAATGTAACGAGGGTTGACCTTTGCAGTCTTTTCGCTGAACTTTGAGCTTTATCAGTGTCTAAAAAAATCAAGGCTGGTGCCAAAAAATCTGGCTTACTCTCAATATGGATGGAGAGAAGTTTTAGATTTTTAAAAAATATCTGGAGCGATTAGTTCCAGATTTTGTGCTCAACAAAATCAGTTTTTTATTCAAAAGTCAACGTCCAATCTTTTTGGTGAGCTTTTGTATTTCCCAAGGTCATAGAAAATCGAGACCTATCCCATTCGATTCAGCGTCCTTTTCTAAGTCTGAAAAAGGTTTTTTTTATTTAAAAATAAAATATTTTAAAAAAATGTGAGAAAAGCTAGACTTTGAACTATTTCAAAAATCTTTAACTTCTTATTAAACAATTCTAGACTATTGTTTAACCTACCATTCAACTCTAAATCATCTAAATAAGAGGGTTGAAGGGTCAAAATAAAATAATGATAATAATAATATGTTTGTGAAAAAAGCTTCAAGTTTATGAAACTTTAACGCTTGTTTAAGCCACTTTTTAAGGGTCATACAAAATCAAAACCTAGCCCATTCAATTCAGCGTCCTCTTCTGAGTCTGAAAACATGTTTTTTAATTAAAACAAAATATTTTAGAAAAATGTGAGAAAAGCTAAACTTTGAACTATTTCAAAAATCTATAACTTCTTATTGCAGATCGGCTATTTTCTTTTTTTCTCTCTTTCTTATATTATTTGACAATTTGGCCAATGTTTGACCAGTTTATAGTATAGTTTGTTGATTACTTGTATTACAGTCTTTTTCTTTGATTTGTTTTCATTTATTTTCTAAGGTATTAAAATTATTACTTAAATTGTCAGGGTCTCGACCCACAGGTTGAGAACCGCAGACATCCTTCATGCACAAGGCGGACAGTGTTGCCAGATTTTGCGATAGAAATAAGCAACCAGGTCTATGGAAATTAGCCCAAAAGAAGCAACTATGACTAATTGAAAATAGCCAATCTACAAGCTCACAACGGGTTGCGATGCGACGCGCTGTGAGCTTGTAGATCTGCTATTTTAAAACAAAACTCTTATCTGGAAGAAAATGTGAAAAATTAGGAATATTTTTGAAACATTTTAATACGAATCTTGTATTGGGGGTCCCCCCTGGCATAACATGTGTTCAGATGGGGGTCCGTTGATTGGATAATAGCCTACATATTAATCTGGGGGTCCTTGACATGAAAATGTTTGAGAACCACCACTGGTTTAAACGACAGTAAGGAAGCAAGCCCAAAAAACTTCACAGAAAAAGAAGCCCAAAGTCGCTTATAATAAGCGGATATGGCAACACTGAAGGCGGAGCTTGTTAGTTTTGAAATCACACCGGAAGGCAGAGGAAACGGCTGTTGGCTGAGAGATTTCTTTTTCAAACCGGGGTGCTTTCGTGTTTACTCCTGTACTAGATAACAGGTAAGTTTAATTAGTTTATGGAATTAAAATGTTATCCAAACACGGTCGTACACGGTTACATGAACGTTAGTTCATGTAACCGTGCACGACCGAGTTTTAGCCATGGTTCACACGACGCTCGTCCTTTCACGAGCCTCATAGCCGGAATTTCAACCTGTTTTTTGCACTTTCAACCCGTACATCAACATAAATATTCATACTTCAACTATAAAGTGCTTACCCCACGGCCACGAATGTTACAATTTTAATCGGCTGTGTCTAAGTACCCGCATCTTCCGTATTGTTGAATAAAAGATATTTTAATCCGATCGGTGGCCATTTTCTCATAGTTGTAATGCATGTGTATAATGTAATACACCTCCCAACCGACGGTCGCGTAGTTTAAAGCATACAGAAAACTCGGAGAAAATGGCCACCGATCGGATTAAAATTACTTTTATTGAACAATACAGGAGGTACGGATACTTAGACCCTCCCGATTCAAATTGTAACATCCTTGGCCCTGGGCTAAGTGCTTTATATTTGAAATCTGAACGTTTATGTATGGGTTGTAAATGTAGAAAACGTCATGATATGATCATGTTTCAGGACTAACGGTTTATCAACCGCGTTTACATAGAAAGCAATGTGTTTGCAGTGCACCATTTAATATAAATGTATGATGTTACAATGCGACCAGGCATCCTAAAACGTTAAAATATGATTCAACTTGTTAGTTGTAACATTAGCACATATCCCTTTGGTGAGGCCACATTTGTTTTGACTGTAATTATTATTTTATATATGAATCTTGTTTTTAACCTACAGTAAAAAGTAAAATAATTTAATTAAGAGACAGAGAGTACAAATGGTACCAATGTATCCTTAAGGAGAATAAATTAACATTGAGGATTTTAGTGTGCAGACAAATTTGGTAATCCGTTTTTTAACTTAAGTTTTGTTTTGCAGACAGTAGCTAACAAAAGCAGTTAATGTTTATCATCAAAGTGGGCTCCAGGGACCCTCAGGGGTCATTGGGGGGTTTCCATGTGGTTCCCAGCTAAATGAGATTATATTGCCTATTTGAAAATGGCAGATCCACAAGCTCACAGTGCATGGTGATGCGTTGTGAGGGTGTAGATCAGCTATTAAAAAACAGTATAAACAACATTTGTGGAATATTTTTGAAACACTTTTGTAAATCTTGAGTCCTTAGCCAAGTACATACTAATTAGGGGGTCCTTGACATGAACATGTTTGAGAACCACTGATTTCATTTGTATAACATGAGTTCATTAATCAGTATGCATTGTGAAACACTTTGCCAAGTTCATCAGAAGAACTGGTTATCACACACCTTCAATTAACCCATTAAGACCTGAGGCCGATTCTACAAAATGTCTTCTAAATTTATTTGTTTTTAACTTGTGTTATTATGTCAGTGGTTCTCAAACTTTTTCATGTCAAGGACCCCAAAATGTATATGTATTTGGCCACAGACCCTCATCTCAAAATATTTTGTTCTAGGGACCCCCAGAAACAAAGATTTGAGTTACAAATGTTCGTTAAAAATTCAAAGATTTGCACACATTTTCAAGATTTTTCTAAAATAACAGATCTACAAGCTCGTAGCGCAGCACTCGGTGCCACGCTATGAGCTTGTATATCTGCTGTTTTTGAGTAGCCAAAGTGTAAAATAATGCTTTTTAGGTCAAATCTAAAAATGACACAGAATCGAATGCACTTAAAAAGCGCATAACCATTCAGTGTTCAATTCAGGGATTTGAATCGTCATATATTTGTAACAATGATTACTGTCTCATTTCATCGTTCTTTGACAAACTTCTACCATCTATTTAACAGGCCGTCACCAAGAAAGCCCTTGCCTTAATTTGGATGGTACTACAGTTGGCAGTGGCTATGTAAGTCATCAATCAATCAACACAAAAAGGAGAACACTCCATACACACACACACACACACACCTAAAAGAAATGTGCTCAAAGTTTTTCCTAGTGCACAGTCACACGCACATTTTTGGATTGCTCCTTAAAATCCCATGTAACCATCTTCATGGTTTACGCCAGGCAAATTTAAGCTGAACCTAATTGTCTCTTTTACAGGCAGCTTGGTACACACCTGGCCGGGGAAAAAAACCTGCTACAGACTTCCTGGAGGAGCGATTGAGGAACACCAGGAAGCGCATGAGAAGGCTGAAACGACCACACCACCAAGAACCAGAGGAACAGACCGTCCCTAGTACACCAGGTAATACTAATAACCAATGTTAATTATCCCCACCAGGCTAGATTGGACAGATGCAAGGGATTATATTTGCGGTCCCATGACTCTTCTGTCCATCATCTTCTAAAAACTAGTCTCAGGCACCGCTGGACCGATTGGCGACTTTTCACACACTCCAAGTAGGCCAGAACCTCAAATACTTGAAATCAGCTATAATGAATCTGTACTTATCATTCAACAGAATCTGATGTGCCTCCTGAAAAACTTATTGAAATGGTTGAATGGATGAAGGTCAATAGGTGTCCAGTGTCCCAGGTTGAGGACTACATGAATCAAACATCTCTACATGGAGGCAAGTGGATTCGCAGCAATGGAACTAAAGGCCTACCGGAAATATTGGCGTATAGTTCCCTAGGCTTGTAGACAATCCTGGCATGGTAATACATTATTTTGCTATTGCAGTTTTGCCTATTTGAATGATACTCTATTTGACTGATACTCTGCAATGCACTACAAGTTTATGTTTAACCACCTAGACCCTACAATATATACTTTGTAGACAGGAGTCCACAGGGTTCTACTTGGTCCACTCCTTTTTTCTCAAACTGTTGTCACACAATGGTGTGTTTATCAAAGAGCTTATCTACAATACCCTACTGCTTGCATACACTCTTATAAGTAGACTCATAAGTGATTTTATTTTAATTTTCTCATTTTACAATTGTTTATATAATGTTATGTTCTCTTCTGTGTAGACCCAATCCTTCGATCTCCTAATCTCTCCACCTGGTGTGGAGAATTTGATTTGTGGGATTCCTCAAGAGGAAGAACTGCACACTTCAGGTGGGGGTTTCATTTAACATAATGGTTAAATAAACAATAATGAACTGTAACTATGTTTCTTAGCAGGTGCTGAGGTTATGAGTTGGGTCTCTTGGATTCTTTCCTGCTTTCTTCACTGTCCTCTGGTCATAGAGATTCTGAAGGGCAGAGCGCTTAGACCCCAAGGCGGTTACCCTCGGCACAACTTTGGGGTTTCACATAATGATATCTGGGTGGTTTTCTATCAGCTGACATGAAAAGCATTCTCTGACCGGGTCAGCCTGTGACTGAGCACTTGGTGTTCAGATAAAACTTGTATTCTGACCATGTGACATTGGTGTAAAATCACTCCTCTGTGTTTGTATAGGTGCACAACACATGCAGTTTGAGTCAGCCTGGGCCCTGACCAGAATCCCCTCAGCTACCTTCCTGCCAACACGCACTGTGCCCATCTTCATCTGTCTACAAGGACATCCGGGAACAGGTTAGCACCTTTTTACCCACGAATAACAGAGCAACATAAGTTTAGTTGGGAATTAACTGTCCAATTGAACTATCAGGGCGACATATGAAAATATGCTTTAGAGGAATGTCTGGTGCTGTATGCAGTTTGGAACCCAGGATGTAAGGTGATGGAGACCATTACACAAGAGGTGTATATATGGAGCTGACTAATTTGTTTGCTGATTCCATGATGACACTTTGAGGTTAGACACTCCATAATTGGGCGTAGCTGCATTTGGAACTCCTTATATCAGGGGTCTTCAACCTTTTCAGGCCAAGGACCCCCTAACTGAGAAAGCGATGAAGAAGGGACCCCCACTATATATTACATAAAATTGTGTTGCAGATTAAAGCTTTTCATAGATGTTGGATTCATGTTAATGTGTATTGTCAGACATTTAACGACTTAAACCGTCAATACTTAGTAAACTTTCACTCTGTACTTGGTCTGCTCTTTTTCCCCTCTTTGCCGAAAATAGCCGATCTACAAGCTCGCAACGCCTCGCGCTGCGAGGCGTTGTGAGCTTGTAGATCGGCCATTTTCGGCTAAAGTTGTCCGTAGAATAGGGATGCTATTGTTCAAGTGGTTTGTATAAAGAAACAATGATCTTATCACAGAGATTTGGCCGACCCCCTGTAGCAACTCTGAAGACCCCCTAGGAGTCCCAGACCCCCTGTTGAAGACCCCTGCCCTGTTATGGCTGACTCATGGTGACATGAGCGTGGCATGGGGGATCTCCTGTAAGCCAATTTTAATATAGGTAATTGTCTGATCACAGTTATGAGAAAAAGCGTTCATCTGTATACATTTATCTATTGAAGAATAGTGAAAATAGCAGATCTACAAGCTCGCAACATCTTGCAAAGTGATGTGTTGTGAACATGTAGGTCGGCTACTCTCACTATTTTTCAACATTTTTAAATGCCTGGCCTGTTCTGGCCATAGTACATAATGGTATTATTGGCCCCGGTCATTGTCAGTCATTTCTTTTTTGTTTACAAAGCCTAAAAGTCGGAACCGAAATGTAATTCGTCCAATGTTTAATGCCAAAACGGTTACATTGTTGATCATAATTATTTGTATGACAATTAACCAAATGTTTTCCTAATTTACACACTTTTTCAAATGTATTTAGTCACTGTATTTTGTTCTGTGGTTTGCTGTGTTGTAGGCTTATGCTGAGTTTAACAGGATCGCCACCACACACCTAGAGACAGACTTCTTTGATGCTCTGGATCGCTATACACCACAATTGGTCACTATCTTAAAGTCCAAGAAAGGTGCCATTAGAGATAAATTATCCGGAATTGTGCAGCAAATTGATGGGTAAGTCTACAACATGCTTCTTATATTTGTAATTATCATGACTAAGTTTATGTACAACCTATTACCCCAAATAGTACTTATGCTTCCCGGCTGTATTACAGAGTGTTAAAGTATTGCTAACTATTGATCGTTGTTGATAACTAAATGCTGTGGATTGTACTATTTTTAAATCACATCTCCAATCAGCAACTGTTCTCTGCAACTGTTCATCAAACATATATTGTGGTGTTTCATGCTGTAACTGTACTGTAACTTGTGATGGTCAGATCTTGAACTTTATTTGTTCATTATCCACTTGTAGAAACCCGACGTGACCGCGCTGGGTAGGCTTGTTCTCCGAGGCCTCCTTCTTCTGCTTGGAGATGACCACAGCAGTTTCTACACCACTGTCTTGGTAAGTTCTCATAGTTACACCTTAAAGGTCCAGTGAAATTACATTTTCGTTAATTTTATTTTGAAGTTTCAGTCTGAAACGGCCTTGCAAACCAATCAGAAGGTTCAATCCCTTCAGGTTATAGCACGGTGGAATCTCACTCACATGGTGTGCAGTGTAAGTGTTTGTAGCCTGCACTCACACGTTGCTCAAGGGAGAGAGAGATGGCCACTATGCAGAATGTTTGTTACCAAGTTGCTTATTTCTAGCCTAAAATGTTTTCAGATACATATTTTACTGTGCTGTTTACCATGAGTAATATACTGTCAAAAACAGTAGGCCAACCAATGTTGATAAAACTTCTCAATGCAGATGTGTGTGAAGTGTCTACATTTCCCTGTTGTAATGTTGTTTTTGTTTGGTTCTGTACAGGATTGTGACAGCGAAAGTGAAGACGCCTGGTCAGAGGTATCGGTCGGATTGCTGACTGTGAGCAGTGAAGATTCACCTCCCTCAGATGGTGTCGACCTTCAGCCAGTGTCAACAGCCATCATCCTTGAAGGAGGTATTGTGATGGATAATTTCCATAACCTCCCTCAAGCACCGTGCCTGCTGTCTAGCCTGACGTATGCACTCAATTTGAAGTACCCTAATGATATGAAGAACATATTGAACTTTATTCAAAGAGTGATGCTTGGCTTGGGAAAGGAAAAAACTACCCCCCAAACTGCAAAGTCTTAAAAACCTCCTGTCATTTTAGAAAGATTGTATAGTGGATAACTGGTAGGCAGGTTGTCCTCAGCCCTCCTTTGTGACAGTAGACTAAAATGCATGCATTTTATTTTTCTCATGCATGAGAAAATGTTGTAAAGTGATAGGAGTTCTAAATGAAGCCACTTTTATTCATTTTAAGTACTTTAGAGCTGCAAATTATTAAGACTTTGAATGTAATACCATTAAGTAAAAGTAAGGCACTTTTTTGAAATTGACAAGTGTTCACTTGTTCATGTGTGAAATAATGTACTCTTTCAAACTGTAATGGGGCTGTCCACACTAAGCATATCACTTTTGTCAATCCTATCGTTGTAGAATTATTTAGTTTAAATACAGTGCAGACATGATCATTTCAGTGGGCAGTTGCTCATGTCTTCCAGAGTTCCAGCAAATCACTCATATTGTCATCATCAACACAGATACTGTTCGTCTTTAGTTGTGTTGAACAGGAGGAGAAGGATGGAGGGGCTACTAGGCTACAATTGCAGTAGCAACACAGAAATGTGTGAGGAATTAATTAGCATAATGACTTTGTGGACGAAAAGAGGTTCACAATCATTGGCTACTCTAAATTCTATAAAATAAATTAAAAATGTGTACATATAGTGCTTGGTGTGGATGGCCCGTTAGGCTTTATTAATTACGCCATTTGTATTACTAGAGCACTTGTCAGTGTGTTTTGTCAGACCGTTGGTTTAGTCTGCAAAGTTAGTACACGTTTGGTCATTATAAGCCATGTTGGGTATTGTTTTTGTGGAATCGCTTGTAAATAATGGTGGTTTGGTTTGTAATTTAAATTTGCAGATCAATTATTTTCAAATAGCATTTTTATATAGGTGTAAAGTGCTCATGTGGCATATATTCACTTACAAAATATCCAAATGCTTGCAGACATTTTCACGATTTCTTTCATAAATAGCAGATCTACAATCTTCTATATGTTATATATTTCATCTGTTAAATCATAAAAACAATGCTTAAAGCAGTTCAAAGCAGGTCTAAATGCCTTGGTTCAATAAATGTGAAGATTCAAATCATATTGTCTGTCTTTATTTTTATATTTTCACATTTTGGGAAATGTAAGGTAATTTTGAACAAGATGTAGCCTTACAGTATATCAGCATACACATAATTTAAAATGTACATGCAGATTACCATTAGGTTGTTGGATGATCAGGATCAATATTGATTCCTAACATGATTCAGTATAATCAATTTATAAATTAAATCAGTGTTCGATTCCTGATGTTGATTCAACATAAAATCAACTAAAATGTGCATGCAGATTACCATTTAGATGATGGTTGAATCAATGTTGATTCCTAATGTTGATTCAACATTAAATCAACTAAAATGTGCATGCAGATTACCATTTAGATGATGGTTGAATCAATATTGATTCATAACGTTGATTCAACATAAAATCAACTAAAATCAGCATGCAGAATACCATTTAGATGATGGTTGAATCAATATTGATTCATAACGTTGATTCAACATAAAATCAGCGTGCAGAATACCATTTGGATGATGGTTGAATCAACGTTGATATAGTGTTAGTTAGTGGTTGAAACACAAACGTTGAATCAACAAAGATTAGGGTTGCGATTTCAGTACAGTTTCAACGTTGAGATCGAACGTTGATTCAACCGTTATGGCCGCCTATTTTTCAACGTTGATTCACCCATATTTTGCTATCTGGGTTGTGACCCATAAAATGAGCCGGCGACCCAAAATTGGATCCCGACCCACTGTATGGGAAACACTGCTTGTATTGATTGACACACACACACACACGCACACACGCACACACGCACACACGCGCGCACACACACACACACACACACACACACACACACACACACACACACACACACACACACACACACACACACACACACACACACACACACACACACACACACACACACACACACGCGCGCGCGCCTGCCCAACAAACAGCTGAGCAGACAGTCATCTACAGTAATTATTATTACATACAACCACTGTGCTGCTGTTTCTATGTGTCAGTTCTTCACTGTCTCACTGCTTCTAAAAACACACACCAACTCTCACATTAATCTGCTACAACAGACATTTGGCTTCAGAGTATCATACCATTTCAAGATATGACCAGTTTTCTTCAAATGGTGATTTCAAGAAAGCTGAGATTTCAGGAAGACACTTGGGAAAAACCCATGTGAGTTTGTATTTGAGTGGGTGGGTGGGTGTGGGTGGGTGGGGGTTGAGTGGGTGTTTTTGATCATAAATATGAGAGCTCTCGTCCATTCACAACATTATCAAGGGAGGAAACAACCAGAACACTTGAAGAAGCTTCTCTCCATCATGTCCAGCATCATGAAATCAGCTGTCATCACCTTTCTCGTCTGCCTGCTTGCTCTTCATGTAGAAGGTAATGTATTTTTTTCACTAATACACATACACATCAAGTCACTTTGGATAATACCAGCTACAGTTATGGATACATTATGGTAGTCAAATGTCAGAATGTTTCATCATGTTCTCCTTGTTTAGTTCTGGGGAGAATAATTTGCTTTAATTTGACTGCAAATTCAGTTTTTCAACAGTGGTTTTAAAACACTGATAAAAGTTTTTTGTATCTATGTAATTATGTCAATGCCACTTTCAGACTAACAGTGTCTTGTCCCTTCATTCCACAGGTCAACATAGGGATATATTTAAATGCCTATGTCCAGGTAAAGGAGTCGACCACATGAACCCAAAACTCATCAAGACTTACCAGCTGTATGACGCCAGTGCCTTCTGTCCTCGCAGGGAGATTGTGTAAGTACAATGTTATAAACAGCAGCATGAATCATACGATCGGTGCCGTTCACTTTACACACTGTTCTCTATCCTCTGTCACTAATATTATTTCATCCATCTCCAGTGTGGAAACAGCAAAAGGCAAGAAATGTGTGAATCCAGACTCAAAGATGGGAACGTTTATCTACAAAAGACACCAGAGCAGGTAAGATTAACATTAACATTAACCTGCTGAGCTGCAGTAAAAGGAAAATATTTACTCCAGATTAGGTAAAAAATAATATTTATATAAGACTGATGTGACTTTTTTTGTTTCAGGAATGAAAATATGAAACAATGAAAACAAACCAACGACACCTTCCATCATCCTCTACGCTGACCTCAACATCCTCTGTCCCTTTGACATCATTACCTGTTCACATGACCTCAACACCGGACAACATGCTGTCAACCACCCTGCGAGTGAGTTCTGCTGTGATGAAGATGAAGAACAATATGGCAGAACTCCACCATAAACACTGTGATGAAGATGGCCGACATTGTGACACTCCTGGGTTCAGAATAGTTTTAATGTCAAACACATTGCACTGAACTAAATTATTTTGATGACCACATGAATTATTTATATAATTATAAAACTGCCTCTTATTTACCTGTATATAATTTGTGTTTAAGCTGTTTGTACTGTATTTATTACAAAATATAATGAGCAAATATGATACTCTATTTAACTATGTACTTTAACTAATTGTTGAACAATAAACTAAATATGCACTATTAGCCTATCACATGTTCTTTCTTTTATGTCCTGAAAATGTGTAGATTATCTACACAGTTTGATGATAGTGTAAAAAAAAATATGCATAAGGATCTTAAACTCTCAGAATGAAAGGAACACTGCTGTAAACGGCTGTAAATGAGTGATTGTTCCCAGTCTGGACCTGTACAAACATTACTGACACTTGGTTGGCCGGGGTCCCACAGGGTTCTATCCTTGTCCCTCTCATTTTCTCCCTCTACACCACATCTCTTCCCCCAAAAATAGCCACAAACTTGTAGATCTGCTATTTTCCCCGAATGTTCTTTGTGACATGCCCAGAATACAGACGCTAGGGTTCATGTGGTCATCTTTATTGTCACATGACAGGTTTACAGGTGTAAAGAAGTTGGTGACATTTGTTTTTGTGAAAGTGCTACCGTTTTCGATGTTTACAGAAAGAAGAAAATAATAAGAAGGGGGGGGGGGGCAGCCAGGACAACATCATACTGTATAGAAAAGCAAGTCAAGAAGAGGCAAAACTATACAGTTCAAATATGATTATTTTGAGGGGGTTGGTTCAAATATGATATGATTATTTTAACATTTGTAGTGTCTTATCAATGCAATAATGTTAATATGCATCTTTCTGTCCCACAATGTCTCTGAATTCACCATTAACTATTCACCTGAACAGTTTATCATCTTGTATCTGGTACCATCGTAATCCACATTCAAGCAAGGGATAATAAAATGGGGGTCTGGACACTATTGAGGAATAACCCCTGACAGTGTGTTTTGACCCCAACGCAAAGGCATGATTGATTTGCGAATTATGATCGACTTTAATAATGTGTGACGTTTTACTTTCCACAGTTTAATCAGGGGAGAGCGCGAACGCAGTCCCCCACTATCAGAAATTATGCAATCGAGATTCCCACATTTGAGGAATTCGCAGGGGTCAGCAAAGCACGGAGTGCAATGGCTAAGCCTCGCCCTGGGTGAACCACCTTCCTGATCATGGTGTCTCCCTTGCCAGGTAAGTATGAATTATGCACGTTCAACATGGAGGATATGACTCACACACATAGCAGTCACACTGAGGCTTTACTGCAACACATCTCACCCACACAACACACCACTATGTTAACTTACATACATTACTCTGACATAGTTGATGCTAGTTTAGATGAAATGTGCTGCATTTGACTATAATATATAGTTTTTTTGGAATTGGAATCCTGTACCCACCATGCATTGAGGTATTAGCATAAGCAGAAGAAGTCGTTGTATGAGTCAGGATTGGTGTTCACTATCAACAGAATCATATTACAGCCCCTCCCATTCCTGCTTGGTGCGCTTTAGTCTAGACTCTAGAAGACACTCAGCATGACAAAGAGAAGAGAGCGGTGGAATTTTTGCTCGTGCCTGTTTTTCCACGTGAGGCTTTTTTTTTTACTACTGCCACAGATGGATTCCTCTCTTCCTTGGTCTCGCTAACCAGATTGCCTCCACACTACACTACATCAGAGGACCTGAGCCCGCCTGAGCCTCATCAGGAAGAACAGTTTGCTCTGTTCCTTCCAGCAGAGGGCGTCAGTGTCTTTCACTTTGAAGTGATGCAACGCTCACACAACACTAGAGCAGCAGTAAACTTCACATTCCAATACATTGTACTGTACATGCATTTTTAGGGAACAGATATATTTACATTTTTTTGTTTTTCTTTATCATTTTCTTTATGTGTATATTTTAACTGTATACTATTGCCATTATGGGGCTTGTTTTTTTGTTGTCAAAAACCTCCTGCGTCATGACGATTTCCCCCCAAAATGTCATAGACCTTCTTTTTTTAATCACGTAATATATAAGAACCGTGTTCCAAAAACACCCCAGAGGAGTAAGTTCCACACATAAATATAATACATGACAAATGAGTCCAGCCATTTTACTCTTACGCACGTTTTACTCTTACCCAGCCATTTTACTCTTACGCAGGGACTTTGAACGGGCCTTTTATGGTTATGAAGCCTCTCAGCTGATGGTGGAAAAAGTACTAACTTATCCGAAGAGTAGGAAAGGAATCGGCCACCTACAAACTGACCAATTCTCAGGCTTAAAAAAATGACATACAGGAATGCCTATATGTCCTGACTCCTGACAAAATGTAGGATCCGAAAAAAGGGATATTTACCCATGAAAAGGGATATTTACCCATACAAAGATTTACCCATATAGGCCTAAAAGTGATACGTTACCTAAATATGCCCCCCCCCCCCCATTTTTCCAAAGTGCACCTTCATCTGACATCAACTAATATACAGTACATTCAAAGATTGTGAACTGGAACATTTTTATTAAAGACGACAAGAATTAAGACAATTTTGCCTCTTAAGATCACCTCAAATGCATGTAAACTAATCACCACAATAAAAACATAAATGGCAGTTTATGAAAATCCTGGGTAGAAATAGCAAAATAAATTGCTATTAGTAGGAATTAGGAAAACATTGGAATGAAAGTGTGGAGCTCTTAGAAATAGAAAGAGGATCAATGAGAATGACACTAAGGCATCATGGCCCGAGTATATACAATTCAAATACCTCAATACCAACAATATTCATAATATCAGATTGTGACTATAGAGCGTCGCAGTTCCCGCCCACTTCCAGTTGCCGGAAGTAAATACTCAATGCATTTTTCCCATTGACTTTTCCGAAAATATTTATATAAATTAATTTAAGCCAAGAATCAAGCTATCCAGGATGCTGGTGAATCATGACCATAAAACGTTTGATTCTGTGAAAAAACTTTTTTGAAAACGGCAAAACAAAGGGTATTTATTAAACATATTATATCATATCATTAAATATAAAATTTTAAAAAATCACAGAAAAAAAGGTTTTATGGTCATGATTCACCAGCATCCTGGATGGCTTGATTCTAGGCTTAAATTCATTGATATAAATATTTTTGGAAAAGTCAATGGGAAAAATGCATTGAGTATTTACTTCCGGCACCCGGATTCTGTGCAACTGCGATGCTCTATAATATACATTTTCTTTTTTCTTTTTCAAAATGTTTCAAAATTAGCCACACTTAGTGTGACTACTTAAAGCATAAAATAAAACTTCAATATTAAAACCAGGTAAAGACAACACTTATGGCATATCTCAACATTATATCCCAAATCCCAGACGATCTAGTCTCATTTCACGATATTGATATGATATCGATATATTAGCTAGCCCTGTTCATTCAGATCCTCGATAAGAAATAACTCATTTTCCTCAAGACCTTTGTAGAAAACACGTTTGGCTTTAGCCCCACGGCTATCCAGGAGTATAAAGAGTTCCCTCATCTTTCCCTGACAGGTGTGTTCAGCCCTGAGATTACCGTAGTCCTCACTCTTCAAGACCCCCTCATCAACCAGGAGATCCAGGATGGGTTCCACCGCGGTCACTCTCTGAATCAGGAAACGCTTGTGTTTATTGACAAAGTCAACCTCTGTGGACAAAACACATTAAAGCATGTTTTATTTGTATCCCTCAGTTACTGGAATATTAACAACTGTTTGTATAGACCTATCTCAGATTTATGGAATTTGAACAGATATATAAGTAGCCTAGTTGCTGGTCCCAATGTAATAATATATTGATGATTAGAAATGTATCTAATGAATTTAATTTGAGATGTTTCAATACACCTCAGGACATGCAAAAAAGCTTGTTTCTATAGGAATTACCCTGGTCACAGTCATCAAAATACAAATGAGTCTAAAATGCAGACTTCTATGAAAAGCATTTGAATGGGATTTGATAGTAAGTAACACTACTGCGTACGTGTAAGTCTAAATGAATTGTCTCTATTTACTGTAGTGTAGAGTGACAGCTCTCACCTGGGCCTTTGGATTTTGCTGCCAAAAGAAAAACATGTTCAAATTAATATAAAATGCAAAAAGAACGTGAGCTAATAAAACTATGGACTAGTAAAGTTGGAAATGAACTGTTAAGTTGTTGAGTCAAACTACTTTAAACAGCACTCACCTGGAATAGATGCAGCTGCTCCATTGGATGATGCTGTCAGAAATAAAACAGTGTTGACATGAATAAAAATAAATGCAAACATGTGAGCTAATATGGACTAGTGAAGTTGGAAATGAACCGTTAAGTTGTTGTCTACTTCAAACAGCACTCACCTGGGACAGGTACAGCAGCAACTTTGGATTGTACTGCAAGAAATACAACACTGTTTATTTAAAGCGCACTGTGAGCTGATGGCCTTGTCACTTAAAACAATTACTGACACTGTCACAGTCATAGCTAAAAGCAATAATAAATCACTTTTGTTTTGCCAAAAGTGAAAGTGTTGAGAATGTACAGTATATTTATATCTTATTGTTCTGTGTATGTTTTCTTTCTTATGTACTAGAATAGGCCCATAGATTATGCTTTTTACATTAATCCCTGGTTTTATAAATCCAATTTGTAATCAATTACATGTGTTTACTCAAAGTCATCGATTATGCTAAAGTTGCCCAGTTCTTTACACCCGAAACCTTAAACTGACATTATGCCCTTTTTCAACTAATGCATGTAGTGGATTAGGACAGCCATACCAGACAGGCACATGTGACCTCTGTCTTATTCTGGCTAATAAACTTTGTTATTGTCAACAGAACACTTCAGAAGAGTGATACTGACTGTGAAATTAAGGTACAAAAAGGAAGCATAGTTGGATGTAGGACTAGTGCAATTAGTCCTATGTCTACTGTAAGCTAATGAAGTTTGTTCATCTGCAGTTTGCACCCTTTATTGATTGTGTCATGTTATTTGATCACTTCATTAAGAGTAGACATATTAAGTAGATTGGAGTGTCTTGTTGTCGGTATCGGCCGAGAACGAGGGTGTCAATCCCCTTTTCAATGTGCTAGACCAGTGGTTCCCTAAGTTGGGGTCGGGACCCCCAAGGGGGTCCCCAAATTATTTTGGGGGGTCCCCAGATGATTAGCTTAATGTCCATTGTTTTCTCACTCAACTGTAAACAAACCAGTATAAGTGTATACAGGGTATCTGCACATTTCTAAAGTTACAATTTAATGTCAATCTAGTACCAAATTGGCCAAATTGTTAAATATTACGTAAGACAGAGGCAAAATAGACGAACTACAAGCTCACAACGCCTCACAGTTATGAGCTTGTAGATCAGCTATTTTCACAATGTTTAACTGTGGAACCGAGTCAAAAGTGAAAAGTTTGGGAACCCTTATGCTAGACCCCAGGGAGATGGATTATAGGAATGCAATCTGTTTAGCATTAACTTGTAAACATTATCTACGTGTAGCCTCTCTTCACCTACCTTTAATTAGAAATGGCTTCTGTAGATCTTTCCTGCCAACCTTCCCCAGGACATTCGCCATGATCTGATCTACGTTATCAGGGTATTTCTGTATAATCACATCGGCCGTGTCCATCCTGTCTTTGTTCTGCAGGAGGGCTCTTCCAATCGCGTCTTGGCCGTCAAGGTTAGCAGGATCTCGCAGGTGCCTCTGGAACTTCTTGAACTCCTCATCCTCCAGCTCGTCCAGAATTTTATTGAGGTGGTCCATGTCTGGTGGAAACAGAGAACAGAAACATGTTCATTTCAATATTAATTAAATTGATTCAGATAATAGAGACACCGGTCAGTGAAAGCAAATCTATATAGATTAAGCACTGTTACAGATGTAGAGTGTTACACACAATAACTGAAGGAAGGTACCCTTAGAAGCAAATTATTTTGCAAATGCACCAGAATATAAACTCATGACATCTTACCACCTCTCAAAAAGAGTCTTCCTGTTTCATTATTTAACCATATTAGACAGACTTGTAGCTCTGAAGAGGACTTTGATGAATAAAGACCGCTTTAGGCTAAAGGGTTTACAGGAAGGAGTGGCACTCCTTCCTGTAACCCCTTTAGCCCGGAGTGGCAGCTAGCCAGTTCCACAACATACAGTATCACATCTGTCTCAGCAGAAGAAAACCAAAGGAACCTGATTTCAGAATAACCTGTTGTTTCCAATTATTCGCCTGTAGGAACAGACATTGAGGGGATTATTTGGAGACAGGTTTGCCTTCTCCCACTCCTTCTAATTTTATGAATCAGGTTCCTTCTGGCAACTATGATACAAATGTGGCAACTGACAACAATGCAACTTTATATTAAAAACGAAAACCTTTCAACCAGCCACACTCAGGTAAACACTTTCATATTAGGGACCTGATTTCTTCCAAAACGATAAATGTTGAAATGTCCCTGAGGCCTGAAAACCAGGATCTCGCACACACGTCACGTTGTATCAACTAGCTTGTACATCTGTTATTTTCTCCACTTTTGACAGAGACCACCCCCCCCCCCCCCCCCCCATTGTTTTTTCCAATATAGTGGTTCTTCTATATTTCGTGATGACAAAATAGAACACTGTAAAATTGAAGTGGATGAATGGGATACTCTCTCTCTTATTTATGAAACTGGCAACCCACCTGACAATGTATTTTCAGTTTATGTATGCTATTATCATACATTTACAAACTAAACACATTTTCTCTGTGGTTTTAGTTCGTTTTGAAAGCACAAATACAGTTCAGTTACAGTAGTTATTGTGTTTTCAATCTTAGTTTTAATTGTTTCATTTGTATTAGTTAACTATAATAACCTTGCAGCTGATCCCTATTTCCCAATAAATAATTACCCATCACTCAACTCCCTCCAATAGGCTCTATGCACAGCAGCCATATTGGAAAGAAATTGGGCCTCTTCTTACTTCCTTCACAGGTGTTACCAATGATACTAATGAAGGCTCTGTTCCATTCTGGTCAGGGTGCTGATATCGTGCATGTTGGCTCACTAGAAACACTCCATTTTGGTTCCCAAATTGCCCCTTATGGTGGGTGTGTAACTCTGAGAGTGTACAAATGGAACCAAATGGACCCATAAGGGTCCATTTGGTTCCATGTGTACACTCTCAGAGTTATGGGGGTCCTTGAAAATAAGACAACCACTATGCCACACTAAATGGAACAGAGCCTTAATTAGTATCATTGGTAACACCTGTGAAGGAAGTAAGGAAGGGGCCCAATTCATTCCCAATATGGCTGCTGTGCATAGAGCCTATTGACTCCATAGAACCTCAAGTCTTACCTGTGTTTCAGTGGGTGCAGTCTGAAGGCTCTGTGCAGGTATGGTCCAGTTTGGTCAGGTACAGTATGGTCCAGTAGTTGACAAGTGGGAACCTGCTGTATTTATATGCTGTAGCTCTGACAGGAGTTCCTGTCAAAAAAAGACAGCATGTTCTCAGTTGAGATTGTGATTGGCTCAGGACAGTGGCGAGGTGTGGCAAAAGCATTCGGGTATTCATGACGTAGAGAAAACCTGTTTTTAAAAAACCTTGAGGCAAGGAGCGAGTATTGGGGAGGTGGTCTTGAGGCGAGGCATCAGAACATACTTGCAGTATCAATGTAAATGTACTCAAATTCTTCAAAATGTGTCAAACTCTTCGTCAAAAATAGTCGACCTACAAGCTCACCTGTAGATCTGGAGCTTGCAGATCGGCTATTTTTGAATAGCCTAAGTATAAAATAGGGCTTAAGTGATTAATGTGTGTACAGTGCAGTTACAAGCTCATAACACTTTGCGATGCGACACATTGTGAGCTTGTAGATCTGCTATTTTTTTTCACTACTTATCAAAAGTGTTTTCTTTATTTTACCTATATGGAATGTCTTTGATTTATATTATCTTTTTTTTTATGAAATATTATTGGAAAATGTTCTGATACATATATTTGTTATATATATATTTGGAAATAATGATTAAAAACAAAAAATATATGGGTATTTACTTGTGACCCATACAAATGGTTCTGTCACCCAAACATGGGTACTGACAGTAGTGTAAAGTAACTGAGTACATTTACTCACATACTGTGCTTAATCAATTCTTTAGGGATTTCTACTTTTTCAGTAGGCATATTTACAAGTTTCAATACTTTAACTTCTACCCCACTACATCTCAGAGGAAAATATTGTACTTTTACTCCACTACAATTATTTGAAAACTTTAGTTACTACTTACGTTGTAGATTTTGATTATTATTACAAAACACACACACCACTTCAGCCCTATATATTCTCACCACTTGAAAATAGCATATCTACAAGCTCACAATGTGACGTATTGTGAGCTTGCAGATCGGCTATTTTCAAAAGATCGTTTGTACATTTTGAACTTTGAAATGGGACACTCTCCACAATACCGAGTACTGAGTGAGTACCGATACTTTTCTACTTTTACTCTGGTACATTTTGAATACAGGCCTTCTACTTGTAACAGAGTATACAGTATCTATATTGCAGTATTGATACTTAAGTAAAACATGTGAGTACTTCTTCCATCACTGGGTATTGACCCACTTTTTCTGGAAAAGTGGGTCAATACACACACACACACACACACACACACACACACACACACACACACACACACACACACACACACACACACACACACACACACACACACACACACACACGCGCGCTCGCGCGCAGCATACACGCATACAATATGTAGACCTGCTATTCTTGAAATAGTTAAGTAGTAGAAATCAAATATTTAAATGACAATAGTTCCTGTTCCTTGGCCGTCTGCGGGGCTCACAAAAGCCCGAGTAGACGATAAAATGACCCAAACAAAGGTGCTATGATATAAATGCAGCGTTTGCCATTTTGTGTGAAGAGAGAGAGAGGTCGTGGGTCAAATTGGACAAACTGGTCAGATGTTCTCTCTTTTTTAATCTTGTCTTACTCACCTTTACATGCTCAAACACTATAGAGTGTAGACAACCCAAACCTGACACTCTCACATTTCACATGCTCTATCTAATGTGTGTGTGTGTGTGTGTGTGTGTGTGTGTGTGTGTGTGTGTGTGTGTGTGTGTGTGTGTGTGTGTGTGTGTGTGTGTGTGTGTGTGTGTGTGTGTGTGTGTGTGTGTGTGTGTGTGTGTGTGTGTGTGTGTGTGTGTGTGTGCGCGTGTGCGTGTGTACATGCGTGGCTCTGCCTGTGTCCGTCAATTTTAACTACATTTAGGAGAGCACACCACATGCCTTTCTATTTGTAAATGGGATTTATTCACTTCACCTATATTCAGGCCAGGGGTCCATTATATGTGCAGACTATACTTGATTCGATAATCGATAGGCAATGTCACTGTGAAAACTTTTGTACCAGTGAAACGTGTGTGGGAGCTCCCTACCACTTCCTCTACAGTCAGTGATGGAAGAAGCACTCACATGATTTACTTAAGTAAAGGTATCAATACTGCAATGTAGATAATGCTCTGATAATGCTTATGTTAAGTAGAAGTCCCGTATTCAAAATATATTAGAGTAAAAGTACAAAAGTACCAACAGTAAAAGTATTAATTGTGCAGAATGTCCAATTTCACAAGTTCAAAATGTATTAAAAAATCGCGAGCTTGTAGATCTGCTATTTTCAGATGGCCGAAATATAATAGGGCTGAAGTGGTTAATGTGTTTTGTGTTAATAATACACACATCTACAAAGTAACTAACTACAGTTTTCATAATAATTGTAGTGGAGTAAAAGTACAATATTTTCCTGTAGTGTGGTAGAAATGAATGTATTGGAAATTGTAAATACTGAAGAAAGTAAAGAATACCTCAAAATTGTACTTAAGTGCAGTACTTGAGTACATGTACTTAGTTACTTTACACCACTGTCTACAGTTGTGGACATGAAAGGTTTCCCATCCGCCAGATATGACAGGAAGTAATGGGCTCTATTCACAGCAGCCATATTATCACTTCCTTCACAGGTGTTACCAATGATACTAATGAAGGCTCTGTTCCATTTACTGTAGCACAGTGGTTTCCACGACCCCCATAACTCTGAGAGTGTACAAATGGAACCAAATGGACCCTATAAGGGGCCATTTGGAAGCCCATGAGGGTCCCTGGACCCCAACTGTAGACCCACTGGTGTAACAATGTGTCCAGTGAGCCAACATGCACAATATCAGCACCCTGACTCTATTTGACCAGAATGGAACAGAGCCTTCATTAGTACAGTATCATTGGTAACACCTGTGAATGTCTTCATAATATGGCTGCTGTGAATAGAGCCTATTACTGACGTCTGGATTTGGGTGACTTCATAGCTGGCCTTCATAGCTGCCAGGACGCTGGAGGAAGACCCTGTTAGGTTGAAACGCATCCATTGTTGAGTCTGTGGAGAGGTAAATAAACTGTGTGAAAAGAACATTTATCAGAGGTTGAAAAAGTACTCAAATGTTTTACTTAAGTAAAAGTATAAATACTGCAATGTAGAAATACTCTGTACAACTAAAAGTCCAGAATTCAAAATTGACTTGAGTAAAAGTACAAAAAGTATTGGTATAAAAATGTACTTAAAGTACCAAAAGCATAAAAGCACTGATTAAGAATGTTAAGTTTTCAAATGTGACGCATTGTGAGCTTATAGATCTGCTATTTTCAAATGGCTGAAGTGGTTAATGTATGTTTTGCAATAATAATCAAAATCTACAAAGTAACTAGTAACTAAAGTTTTCAAATAATTGTAGTGGAGTAAAAGTACAATATTTGCCTCTGAGATGTAGTGGAGTGGAAATAAAAGTACCGAAAATTGGGAAATACTCCAGTAAAGTAACAATACCTCAAAATTGTACTTAAGTACAGCACTTGAGTAAATGTACTTAGTTACTTTCCACCACTGACATTTATTGTGTGCTGGCTATTTCCTCACTCTCGTGACTTCATAGCTGACGCTGCCAGGACTCCTAACTTCCTGTGAAAAAAGAAAAAAACAGGCAGACAAACAAACAAACACAGTAAAAGCAGTTGAGCTCCTGGGTGTGGGAATTCCCGCCTGAAGGAATGACCTCATATCAAACTCACTTTTACGTCACTTTCACAGAAAAAAAAATCTATTTGAACTGTATAGCGGAGTGAAAGACAAAAAACGATTACAAAAAAAGGTGCAGTAGGCCTACTCAAGTAAATGTACTTAGTTACTGTCCACCACTGTCTGGAGGTAAGTCCATGCACATCTGACAATCTCAGCTGATGGAAATTCTTCCCCCGTTCATCTGATACCAGTCAGAGAGATATTAATACTGTAGCTTGCTATGTCTACACTAGGCATGCCTAGGCTAGACGATCGTAACATAATGTTGTATGTGGTTTTGGCATGAAAACCCACATTTTTTATACAGCCAGCCAAGTATCCTGTATCCAGTGGCGTGTTCTACCGTGTTCCACTACTGTTTATACGTAGTGTGACCTGCAGAGCATTTTCGTAGCCAAGCGTAGCACGAAGAGGGGCTGGGGGCAGCAAGAATGTAGACTTCAGTTCGAATAGCTTTTTCCATGTGATAATGTGGTGTCTGAGGTGAAAGCCTTATGTTTGACTATTGTCTTGAGGTGATAATGACCGCTGGCCGTTGGTGTTTTGAAGTAATTCACACATTAACTACTTAACAATAGAGCGGTTATTTCATTCGGCGACCACGTGCGCGCATCCATACGCGTGCACGTGGTGACCGGGAGGGAATAATTACAGTATTGCTCCCGAAAAAACCTAGAAAACACAGTGTTTTGCACAGTATCTCTCATCTTGGACTTTTAAAACCAGTCAAATAGGCTATAGTGGTACTCAAAGTGAGGTCCGGGGATCCTCAGGGTTCCTTGAGGAGGTCCCAAATGCACCCTTACAGGTATGCTGCTCTGAGAGTGTACAAATGGAACCAAATGTGTACACTCTCAGAGTTATGGGGGTCCGTGAACCACTGGGCTATAGGATGGGTGTGGCTGTGAAAATCTATAACTTAACTGTATATTACATAGGTGTAAACTTTACCATAGTTTTTGCAAATTTGTATGCTTTTCAGGTGGCTTTTCATTGTCCAGAAATGGTGGGGGTTCTGTTCCATGTGAACGTGTAATTTCCAGAGAGTGTGTGTGTGTGTGTGTGTGTGTGTGTGTGTGTGTGTGTGTGTGTGTGTGTGTGTGTGTGTGTGTGTGTGTGTGTGTGTGTGTGTGTGTGTGTGTGTGTGTGTGTCACCAGATGTGAGGACTGGAGTTTAGTACACCTGAAGAGCTGAAGGGAACACTACTGTGTCCCAGAGTTACAACCTTTTAACCCAGACTCCCTTGTGTTCACCCTCCACCATCATCAAGAGCAATGGTGTAAATAACTAAGTACTATGTACTCAAGTATTGTACTTAAGTAAGATTTTGAGGTATTTTTTACTTTGGTGAACTATTTCTGATTTCTGACTACAATTATTTGAAAACTTTTGTTACAGTTACTTCATAGATGTAATTATCATTACAAAACATACATTGCTACCACTTCAGCCTCATATACTATACTTGGCTATTTGAAATTAGCAGATCTACAAGCTAACGGGTCAACCCGTTGTGAGCTTGCAGAGCTGCTATTTTCAAAAGACTTTTATATATTTTGAAAACTTGAAATGGGACATTCTGCACAATGAGTACTTTTACTTTTACTACTTTAAGTACCACTTCGATGACAATACTTTTGCACTTGTATTTTGAATACCGAACCTTTTCTTTTCTTGTGACAGAGACTTCTTTACATTGTGGTATTGATACTTTTACTTAAGTAAAAATGTTTAGGACTTCTTCCATCACTGATCAAGAGGACACTCTCTTGTAAGTGCTTTCTCAAAGGAAAACGAAAATGAAATCCTGTGTTTCCTAATCTTCTTTCCACAGAAGACACTATAGTGAAAGGAAGGTCACTTCTCTTTTCTTATCCAAAGAGAAGTGACCAGTGCATATCTTCGCTGTCAGGCAAAAACCTCCTATCTCCATATTATAACTTTTAGTGTTTGTTTTTGTTGTAAATGAACACCCTACTTAATCATACTACAGCGTCACACAAAATCATCAAAAGCAGCAGATCTGAAAGCTCGAAACGTGGCACAAAGCGCCACGTTTCGAGCTTGTAGATCTGCTACTTTTGAATTTGAATCCTGAAAAGCAACAGTTTTGGACATATGAGGTTTCCACCCGACAGAGACGAAATGCAATTCTGTGAAAAGGACAATAGAACAGTGTGGTTGTACCAGGGAATAGTTAGAGGAAACAGACAAAAAGCACAGCTTTTTCATTTTAACTCTCTTCATTCCTGGTGCATGAAGATAACTATACGGCTGCAACTTTCTATGATCTGATTCCATTGATTACTTAATCCATTCATCGAAAAATCGAGATCCACGTTTTCCTTTGATAATTTGTTCTGTTTGTTGTAGCAACGAATTGACGCAAATACATTCCAGTGGATTTTTCTATAATCGACTAGTGTGATTGACCACTTAAGCCCTACTTTATACTTTGTTTTGTGTGTTGCAAAAACATTGCGATCTACAAGCTCACTTTCAAGATTTTTCAAAAATGGCAGATGCTGTACAAGCTCGCAGTGCATCACCAAGAGACACACTGTGAGCTTGTATATCTGTTTTTGAATAGCCAACATAAAAAATAGGGATGAAGGGGTTGGGAGGGGGGGGGGGGGGGGGGGGGCAGTCAGGGCATTTGGGGGCATTGCCCCCCTTGCCTATGCCTAGATCCGTGGGTGACTGCCATAGAGGCCAATACGTACATTATAATATATTGTCGCTGTCTGGCAGAAACCTTGCTATGTCCAAATGGGAAAAAAATAACCCTGTGTTCCAATGGATCTAATGTAGTCATTAGTCACACGCTCTTGTTAATACTTTTCATTGGTTCAAAATTCATCAAACCAACAGACACTTAACCACTTTTACTTTTACTTAAAGAAATAACACAAAATAGCCGATCTACAAGCTACACGGAGGAAAGATAAGATACCTGACGCCAAACGGCTTCCAATTTTAGGATCTTTAGTAATATTTCCCTAGCTACCAGGTTCATTGAAGTTTGTCTCTGAAAAAGGCCTATAATTCTCACAACTTAGGCCCAACTGACAAAAAAAAAAAACGTAACTAAATGTCAGCATTTTGCGTTTTATTCGAAGGTAATGTTTTTCCTTTTTCTGTTTTCGATCATTGTTCTGTCAACCAGTGGTGAAAGTGGTTGACATTTCTTGCCGGAACTGACACATGCACGCGCGCTGCGCGCGCGTGCATGGGTCCCGTGCGCGCGCGCGCGATTTTTTTGCGGTTTCGGGTCGAAAAATGTGCGGGTTTGGGTGGGTTTTGGTACTTTTTTTCCTTTACTTTATTTCGGTTTTAGGTTTAGGGTTAGGGTTAGGTTAGGGTTACTTTATTTAATACTCGTTCTCATAAATAAATCCTGTCCCTGGGCCCACCCAT
Source organism: Gymnoscopelus microlampas (assembly GCF_963454915.1). Taxonomy (NCBI): domain Eukaryota; kingdom Metazoa; phylum Chordata; class Actinopteri; order Myctophiformes; family Myctophidae; genus Gymnoscopelus; species Gymnoscopelus microlampas. The sequence goes on from NC_139941.1 coordinate 3,119,271, forward strand.
GGCTGCACCCCTGATACACATGATGAAAACAGAGCTATATTGTCCAACTTGACCATACTGTACAATATGTACATTTTCAAAAAGCCAAAGTTTAAATGGGGCTGAAGCGGTTTATGTATGTTTTGTCATAATAATTAAAATCCACAAAGTAACTAGTAGTATTAAACTAAAGTTTTCAAATAATTGAGGTGGAGTAAAAGTATAATATTTGCCTATGAGATGTATTGGAATAGAAATAAAAATATTGCAAATTGGAAATACTCCAGTCAAGTAAAATTATACTGAAGTACAGTATTTGAGTACATGTACTTAGTTACTTTCCACCACTATCAGCATTAGATAAGATGAATTACTCACCTTCTGAAAAGATGAAAGAAAACACACTTTTGTTCCATAGCCCCACATTGTCTTGGTTTCAGAGATCATGGTTGTAAATATGTCGAACTTTTGCCACAAAGTATTTATATTCCATAATGTCCCATGACCCACTACCCAGGGGGCAAAGGGGGGTGTGCTGCATTTGCCCTGCCATCAAAGGTTGGCCACCAGAAATAATATCTATGACCCAGTACGATCACAACCTATATGGACAACCCGGTCAATTTTTTGCTGGAAATCCAATATGGCCGCCTCAATATTGGCCCCTTTCAGAAAATAGCTTTGGCGATAACTTTTGAACCAGATGGGATAGAAATGCAAACTTGGTGTCTATTTCATGGTTTCAGAGCATGAGAAACTCAATGGAATACTTATTTTTATGATTAGGTGTGTCTGGACCTGTACTTTGCATATTTCCAAGATGGACGCCACCCGAAAATGAGTTTTACTATGACCTTTACAGTGACAGCTAACTGTTATGGCAAAAAGTCTGCTTTTTAAGCAATATGAACACATTTGGTCAGTGTGAGCTTTCATTTCTATGTTGTCAATATGGCTGCAGTCATAAATAATGTGTGGTATTACATTTTTGCTCAGATTCTATCTATAGTTGTGGGGATGATTGCAGTGAAAAATCTGAGAAAAAGCCCACAATGTATCTTATGTATCATTTTAATAAACTAACTACAATAAAAAACAGACACATGCACACTCCAGGACTTGCCAAAAACTTCAACTTTAGGGCTATACAAATTAACATAGTGGTATGCATTCAAGTAACATAACAAAATATAGACTACTTAGTGACAAACAGAGTAAAAGCAGATTTGAGGTTGCCTACAAAAGGTTCATTTTGACCTCTATGGTGCTGTCTTGCCTGCTTCTAAAGCCAATGATACTATGGTACAATGCTATTCACCGTCACTGTTGTCACGTGTTACACTGATCCTGCTGCATCGTGTCTCCAGTCCCTGGCAACGGCATCCTAAGTAGCATGGAATTTCCTTCTTTGCACAGGAACAGTTTTTCTGGCAGCCTTTGATACAGCTGCATGATATTGCCTTGTTCATTGACACAGGCCAGGCTGGCTCGGTAGATGCAAGGGGGACTGCATTGCTATACAGGCGAGGCGTCCAGAGATGGCAGTCCTAGGAGAGCAGCTGCTGCTTTTTCAGGAATCATTGAATGGGCAACCAACTGCAGTCCTCTGGGCAACCTTCCTGGAGATGTCAGATATTCTCCAAAGGTTTATCTACTACGATCGGGAAGGTGACTGGACAGGACATCTCTGTGAATCAGCAAGAATGCTACCCTTCCTCACTGCAGCAGGCCACTACAAGTACGGGCAGCAATCTTTACCTCTGTATTTGGCTGAGATGAAGAAACTACCAGAAACAGCTTCAGAGGTACATGAAGCACTGATGGCAGGTGTATTTGTTGGCAGACGAGCAGATGGCAGCCACAACAGTGTTGCTTTTGACATGCTACTGGAGCAGACCTATAATGCTGATGCCAAGGAAGCAAGCGGTCTGGATGGCATTACACTCAGCCCTGCTGCCCGGACAAAATGGGTCTACACAAAACCACTCACTGCAGCTGTCTCTGCAGAGCTCAAGTCTATGCTCCACCTCCACTCCTCCAACCCACACCATGAGTCTGGTCAGAGTCGTGTAACCCGGGATGCAGAGATGGTAGTCAAGGTCATGGCAGCAGTGGAGACTAACCCATTTACAGTGAGCACATCATCCATGATCAACATATCTACAGGACAGTGTGCTGATTCCACAGTCAAGGACGACTTGATGAGTGTGAACAAACTGGGTCTGAAGGCACTGTGTGAATCACTGTCCAGTGATCAGAAGAAGACAAGCATAATGAAGCTTAACACTTTCCACACTCAAAACACAAAATCCAAAGAATCGAAGGGGAAAACCTCAGCACCTGGCAAGAGCAATGAAATTACTGCCCTCCTGTGCATGACCCAAATCATAGCCATTGGTGGAGAACTCAACCTTGTTGACTTTATAGGCAACCACGAGTGCAGTGACTTCCCCCCCTTCCCTCTTCCAGGAAGATGGCAGGATGAGAACAGGTACCAAGGCAAGCCTTGTGAAGGTCCTGAAAGAGGAGACCAAAGTTGCATGCATCCCTGACCTACCTACAGAAGACAGAAAAACAGCAGTAGTTATTGATGCCATGTATGCCATACGCCATTGGTCGTTCCTGAAAGGTGAAGCATTTGGAACAATCGCTGAACGATACCAACGTCTGCTGTTGAATGATGTGCCTGCTGGCACAGAGATCATTCACTTCTGTTGTGACCGGTACAGTGGACCTAGTCTTAAGACAGCTGAGCAAGAACACAGATATGCTCGACCAAAACCTTCCAAAGAATATGAAGTCAGTATGCATTACACAGCTCCAGATCCTCGGGAGTTTTTTGCTGTGTCAGCTAACAAGGCAAACCTATTGAGTTTCCTCTGTGACGAATGGTGTGAAAATAAGAAACTTAAGTCGGCCCTTGGTCCAACACATCTTTACCTGGGTGGGGGGTTTAAAGAAGAGACAATGAGTGTGGTGATCAAGGAGGGGTCTATTGAAGATGTCCCTGCACTAGAATCCACACAACAGGAGGCTGATACAAGAATAATACTCCACACCCTGTACAGTGTCCAGAATGACAAAGTTGACAGAGTTGTCATCCATGCCAATGACACAGACATCATCATCATGTGCCTTTACTATAAAGCAACCCATCTCAGATGCCTTCCAGAGCTGTGGGTGAGAACAGAGCAAAATTCATACCTTCCTATCCATCAAATGGTATCAGCACTGGGGCTCGCACAGTGTCGTGCCCTGCCCTTTATCCATAGTTTAAGTGGCAGAGATACCACCAGCTATCCCTTCTTCACTGGGAAGAAGGCATGGTTCAAGGCCAGCATGTGTCTGGATCTCCCTGCACTTGAGGAGTTTGGTGAAAACTCTTCTGATTCCCTCTCAGATGACGTCATCAATCAGGCACAAGACCTCACAATTGCTGTATATACATCCAAAGCGGACCACCCGGAGGATTTTGACCTGAGTAAGCTTAGAGTGTACAAGTTCCTCAATAATAGATCAACCCTCTTAAAGCTGCTGCCCCCGACAGAGAATGCCTTTGACCTGCACCTGAGAAGAGCTGCTCTAGCAACCATAATAGATAAATGTGCACACATCGCCAAGCCGGATATTCCCTCTTTCGCAGAGTATGGATGGTCTCTCAGTGCTAGCAATGCAGTCCCCCTTGCATCTACCGAGCCAGCCTGGGCTGTGTCAATGAACAAGGCAATATCATGCAGCTGTATCAAAGGCTGCCAGAAAAACTGTTCCTGTGCAAAGAAGGAAATTCCATGCTACTTAGGATGCCGTTGCCAGGGACTGGAGACACGATGCAGCACGATCAGTGCAACACGTGACAACAGTGACGGTGAATAGCATTGTACCATAGTATCATTGGCTTTAGAAGCAGGCAAGACAGCACCATAGAGGTCAAAATGAACCTTTTGTAGGCAACCTCAAATCCGCTTTTACTCTGTTTGTCACTAAGTAGTCTATATTTTGTTATGTTACTTGAATGCATACCACTATGTTAATTTGTATAGCCCTAAAGTTGAAGTTTTTGGCAAGTCTTGGAGTGTGCATGTGTCTGTTTATATTATAGTTAGTTTATTAAAATGATACATAAGATACATTGTGGGCTTTTTCTCAGATTTTTCACTGCAATCATCCCCACAACTATAGATAGAATCTGAGCAAAAATGTAATACCACACATTATTTATGACTGCAGCCATATTGACAACATAGAAATGAAAGCTCAAACTGACCAAATGTGTTCATTTTGCCATAACAGTTAGCTGTCACTGTAAAAGTCATAGTAAAACTCATTTTCGGGTGGCGTCCATCTTGGAAATATGCAAAGTAAAGGTCCAGACACACCTAATCATAAAGATAAGTATTCCATTGAGTTTCTCATGCTCTGAAACCATGAAATAGACACCAAGTTTGCATGTCTAGCCCATCTGGTTCAAAAGTTATCGCCAAAGCTATTTTCTGATAGGGGCCAATATTGAGGCGGCCATATTGGATTTCCAGCAAAAAATTGACCGGGTTGTCCATATAGGTTGTGATCCTACTGGGTCATAGATATTATTTCTGGTGGCCAACCTTTCATGGCAGGGCAAATGCAGGTTTCCAAAAAAAGGGGGGGTTTGCCCCCTGGGTACACGTCCGTGTTTACATTTTTTGACGATGCACGTTAGTGTGGAGCTGTGTTCCGTGAGCAGAAAGCTGTCAAGTGGCCTCCAGAAAATAAATCTGGTTTCCTTTCAAAACGATGTGCATTTCAGAATAAGAGTTTTTTTAAAACTCTATCCTTGTTTTGTTACAATTCAACACACGTTTTATTTTGAAATCATACTACTGGAAGTAGAAGTACCCAGGTAGCCTAGTTGAAACTACTTAACTTCACGCGAAAGCAACAGTTTATGCGGAACGGGGGGAGAAAAAAAAAAGAAGTCAGGGGAAATCACGGATCTGTGAGAGTGTCCCGTCGTACGCACAAATTAATGAATGGTTGTGACGCCCTGTATGTTAATCTGACGTTAGTAGATTATGTTTTATTCTTGAACATGGCCATGGGTCTCCTGGCAGGTTATTTAATATGGGATTTTCACAGCTGCCTTTGACTTTTTCTTAACGGAACGGCGTTCCGGGACCGAATCTTTTACCGGAACGCCGTTCCGGACCGTTCCGGCCCACTTTCACCCCTGCTGTCAACACTATATTTGTCTTTAAGACAAGCAAGTGTCCAGACTGGATAAATGGCATTGCCGCTGCGGCTGTCAAACATCAAACTTGAGAAAGTTAGTCCATTGGCAGTAGGCTCTATGCACAGCAGCCATATTGGAAAGAAATGGGCCTCTTCCTTACTTCCTTCACAGGTTTTACCAATGATACTAATTAAGGCTCTGTTCCATTTAGTGTAGCACAGTGGCCATAACTTCTGAGAGTGTACAAATGGAACCACCCTTACGGGTCCATTTGGTTCCATTTGTACACTCTCAGAGTTACACACCTTTTAAGGGGCCATTTGGAACCCCCTCAAGGAACCATGAGGGTCCCTGGACCACACTTTGAGACCCACTGGTGTAGCAGAGTGTTTCCAGTGAGACAAAATGCACAATATCAGCACCCTGCCTCTGTTTGACCAGAATGGAACAGAGCCTTATTAGTGTCATTGGTAACACCTGTGAAGGAAGTAAGAAGAGGCCCAATTTTTCTCCAAAATGGCTGCTGTGCATAGAGCCTGTTGGCACACAACTGATCATAAGTCATCAACTGTTTGTACAATCATCACACAGCATTTCATGTTCTGTTGTGCCGGTGAGTTTCATCTCAATCAGCAGCTTTTACTTTTGGTCTGCTTGTTTTTCACCATTTCAGCTTTTTGTCTTGCTGGAACAAACTCTGACAGAGACGTCTACTGTACACTGTCAGTCCAAACCACACCACATTACACTAAACCATACACCACATAACACCACACTAAAACCCCACTACACTAAACCAATACCACATCCAACCCACATGGTTCAGTGGTGGAAAAAGTATTCTTTTTTCTTTTTTTTTTACTAAAAAATAGTATAAAAAAATAGAGTAAAAGCCTACTAAAATGTTTGAAAATTAGTAATTTGACACTGAATGGTACAGTATGGCAATATCTCTAAATTCAGTGATTCACAAACTTTTTAGCTCGGGACCTAAAAGAGAAATTTGATGTCCCCCCGGGACACAAACTAGTGAAGATACAAGCACTGTTGTGAGCTTCTACATCTGCAATTTTCACAACTTCTTGGGTCAGGGGTCTTCAACAGGGGGTCAGGGAACCCTAGGGGGTCCTCCAGAGATGGGCCGCCTAATGTCCTTGCCAAAAATAGCCAATCAAGCTCACAACGCTTATTTTTGGCAAAGAGGTTTGGTGTACAGGGATAAAAGAACAGCCAAAGGTCAAGCTTACAAAGTATTGAGGGTTTTAAGTGGTTAAATGTCTGACAACACACGTTAACATGAATCCAATACGTAGTGGGGGTCCCTGCTTCATCTATTTATATACAAACAACCCTGTCTTAGGTGTTTAAAGTGTTTTTTAGACTGTTTTGTTGTAATCTTTTTTTTCTTTTCTTTTTTTTCAAAATTTACTTTCGACCCATAAAATGGGCTGGTAACCAAAAACGTTAAGAGCCATGTTAAAGGACAACTTTGTTTTTTTTACAACCAAGGTTTATATTTTAGCTTATAATTAAAGTAAATACAAGATGAGTGTTATTTTTGTTTAATTTACTGCTTTCTATAGTTTTAGCAATTTTCGCGATATTTTTTACAGTGGGCGGGGGCATTCTGTCCGGTGGCTAAATATGCATTTTTTTTTAACAATAAAAAAGGTCCTGTGGTCTTTGATGGCCAGATGTGAGTTATTGGGGGCTAGAAGAGCTACTGTAAATCATAATAAAGAAAACGCTGGCTTATTGTGTAAAAAAAGACATATTTAGCCACCGGACAGAATGCCCCGCCCACTGTAAAAAAAAACGCGAAAATTGCTAAAACTATAGAAAGCAGTTCATTCATCTTTTTTTTACTTTAATTACAATCTAAAACATAAACCTTGGTTGTAAAAAAACACAGTTGTCCTTTAAGCAGTGTTCCCCATACAGTGGGTCAAAACACTGTTCTAATTGATTGATTGATTCTGATTGTTTTTAGTGTCATTATAGCTTTACTGGTATTGATACTTGTTTGGTCCTCATATTGTAACACATCAACAGATAAATGTCAATTGGCTGCGTTTACATGGACTGGTTTATTCCACTTCAATTCGGAATGAATGCTCATTCAGAATAGAATTGCTCATGTAAACGCATCGGTATGGCCATACCGGTCTGATCCGAATGAAATTTCATTCGGGTTTGAAGGGCTGGTATATACCGATAGAATCGGGCTACATTGCCCATGTAAACGCACTGGTATCAGACTGGTATACATTTGTTCTTTTGCGCATGTGTCATTGGCTAGCGCGGTGCTTCTGGGTGGGGGGGGGGGGGGAGAGGCGCAAGCCATGTGGAGTCTGGCGCTCCAAGCCCAAGTCGCAGACGTAGTTCTCCGCCGACCGGCTCCTCCTCCGGGTCAGCAGCAAATATAACAGGAGCTGATTTTGCTGCATTAAACTCATCAATAGCAGACCAATGGCCGTAGCCAGGATGCGGTGTGCTTCCATTATCAAACCTTCTCTCTACCTTCTCTCTCTTAACTTGTTTTATTGTCTCTCTTCTCTTCTTCCTCATTTACCTATATAGCTGGCAGCTTTGATTGAGTGTGAGCTGTGGCTTGTTATTATTTCTCTCTGGCAGCCGTGACTTGCCTTGGCTACACGTACATGGATCTTTTACTAAACGGATATTTTAGTCCTCCGTTTTTAAAAAGAATCCCTGGCCACCTGACAAAGATAAACAAAAATCCCTGTCCACACGTAGACGCAGAAACGCATCGATCAGCTGCATGTTTCAATTTTATATCAGATTTTATATTTACATTGATTTTATAATTATATATATGAGGGGCCAAATACAAATACATTTATAATCACATGTTAAGGCCCAATACTGCAATAGCTGCATTATTTTAATAGCATACGTGAACAGCATACGTGAACATAAACGAAAACAACATTATTAGGGCTCAGCTGCGGCGCAAACAGTAGCCATGGTTCACATGACGCTGTCGAGTCTCTGGTTTATAGTGGTGTTCGTTTTTTTTTTACATAGCCAACTCTCACATGTACATAAACGTTCAGATTTCAAATATAAAGTGCTTAACCCTGAGCCATGGATGTTACAAGGCAATCCGGACCGTGATAAGTACCCGTATCTCCCGTATTGTTCAATAAAAAGCATTTTAATCCCATCGCCAGCAATTTTCTTTTTCTGTTCTTTTATTTTGGTAATGTATCAGAGTGCAATACACCTTCCAACCATTGGTGTCGCATGGTTGAAAGCATCGGAGAAAATTTGGAGAAAATGGCTGACGATCGGATTAAAATGCTTTTTATTGAACAATACGGGAGATACGGGTACTTATCGCGGTCCGGATCGCCTTGTAACGTCCGTGGCTCAGGGGTAAGCACTTTATATTTGAAATCTGAACGTTTATGTACATGTGAGAGTTGGCAATGTAAAAACATCGAACACCACTATAAAGCAGGGACTCTCGGCACCGGGGCGATTGTGTTTTAGGACGACAGACCCCACATTCTGTGTGCGCGCCGTGTGTTCTACTTGGCGCAGAGAAAGAGGGTTTTCGTCACACAGTGAATGAGCTACTTTTCCCACCACTGTCTTATTATTAAGTATGACATTATTTAGCCATAAATGAGCGTGCCTTGTTTCATAGACTGTAAGTGTTGCTCTCTCTCTCTCTTCATTTATTATTATAATGACCATGAGCGGTCCGGTTTATGTATTATTGTACTATTTATTATTATAATGACCATGTGCGAATGCGCGATGACGTCATCGTTTCTCAAAATCTCCGGATTACATGTCCACACAGATCCACTGAAACGCATGTTTTGGAAAACCTTCACTTATTTATCCGTTTACAAAAATATCCGTTTTAGCGGCCAAAAACACCGTTTGCGTGTGGCTGAAAGGCCCAAACGCACACAAAAATGTGCGTTTAGAAAAAGATCCATGTACGTGTAGCCAAAATTGTTATTATTCATTACCAAGGCTGCCAGAGGTAAATAATACATGTTTACCTGTCAAACACCCCCGCCCCCTCCCCCCGTCCCCAACCTGGCCCGAAGCACTCTGCGCATGACCAGAGTTCTATTCCGAATGAATGCTTTGCTCATGTAAACGATTGAGGAACAGGAATACTTTTATTCAGGTGCCATGTAAACAGTTGGGTATACATTTCTATTCGGAATGAGTTCATTCTGAATGAATAAATATTGTGCATGTAAACGCAGTGTGTGTCAGTGTTTCTTACAGCTGCTGCTGCTGCTGCTTCACTGTCTCACTGCGTCTAAAAACACACACACCAACCCTTTGGAAAACAATTACATTCAAGAGGCTCACATTAATATGCTAACAGACATTTGGGCTTCAGTGTAACATACCATTTCAAGAAATGACCTGTTTCCTTGAAATGGTTAAGAGATTTCAGGAAGACACTGGGGAAAACCCACGTTTCTACTGCTGTGAGGGACAATGAAACCAAAAGGGGAGAGGGTGAAATAATGTCATCATCATGAGTGGGTGGGTGGGTGAGGCGGGGTTAAGTGGGTGTCTTTGCATAAATATGAGAGCTCTCGTCCATTCACCACATTATCAAGGGAGGAAACAACCAGAGCACTTGAAGAAGCTTCTCTCCATCATGTCCATCATCATGAAATCAGCTGTCATCACCTTTCTCATCTGCCTGCTTGCTCTTCATGTAGAAGGTAATGTGGCTTTTTACACTAATATACATTGTTACACAACAAGTTGCTTTGGATAATACCAGGCAGCTAGTTATGGATAGATGCAATTTGGAATTATACTATCTAGTTGTACAGTCAAAATGTCATCATGTGTTCTCCTTTTAGTTCTGGGGAGAATAATTTGCTTTAATTTGACTGCAAATGATGGTTGTCAACAGTGGTTTTAAAACGCAGATACAATGTCATTATTTTAATGCCACTTTCAGACTAACAGTATCTTGTCCCTTCATATCACAGGTCAAAAAATGGATATATTTAAATGCCTATGTCCAGGTAAAGGACTCAACTACATCAACCCAAAACTCATCGAGAATTACCAGCTGTATGAAGCCAGTGCCTTCTGTCCTCACAGGGAGATTGTGTAAGTACTGTACAATTGGTCTAAACATCAGCATAAATCATATATGATCGGTGCCATTCACTTTACACACTGTTCTCTATCACCTGTCACTAATATTATTTCATCCATCTCCAGTGTGGAAACAGCAAAAGGCAAGAAATGTTTGAATCCAGAGTCAAACTTGGGAAAGTTTATCTACAAAAAACACCATAGCAGGTAAGATTAACATTAACATTAACAACACTGACTGAACTGCACTAAAAGAAAACAAGAACAACAACAACATGGAAATTAATATTTACACCAGAAACCATTAACACCTGGAACTGTGTCGTTTTTAGATTTGAGCTAAAAAGCATTATTTTACACTTTGGGCTATTCAAAAATAGCAGATATACAAGCTCATAGCGCGGCACCGAGTGCCGCGCTACGAGCTTGTAGATCTGCTATTTTTGAAAATTTGTGAAAATGTGTGGAAATCTTTGAATATATATATTTTTGAACTCAAATCTTTGCTTCTGGGGGGTCCCTGGAACAAAAGATTTTGATGGGGGTCCGCGGCCAAATACATATAATTTTGGGGGTCCAGATTGAGCACCACTGATATAGAAACATACGTTTTTCAGAATACTGTTGGGATTTAGGAGAGATGTAGAATCGGCTTCAGTTCTCAATGGGTTAAGACAAAACAATATTCTAAGACCGATGTGACTTTTTTTGTTTCAGGAATGAAAATAAAGATGTGGTGAAACCAACGACAACTTCCATCACCTCTACACTGACCTCAACATCCTCTGTCCCTATGACCACATCATCTGTCCCTATGACCTCATCCTCAGTCCCTATGACCTCATCGCCTGTACACATGACCTCAACATTGGACAACATGCCGTCGACCACCCTGTGAGTTCTGCTGTGATGAAGATGAAGAACAATATGGCAGAATGCCACCATAAACACTGTGATGAAGATGACGAACATTGTTACACAGCTGGGAAAGTGTTTACTTGAGTAAAGCTTCAGTTCAGAAAAGTGTTAATGTCAAAGTAAATACATTGCACTGAACTAAATTATTTTGATGAACACATGAGTTATTTATATAATTGTCCTCTCATTTACCTGTAAATATCTGTATATAAATTGTGTTTAAGCTGTGTTTAAGCTGTTCGTACTATATTTATTATAACATGTAATGAACAAATATGAAACTTTTTAAATTATACTTTAACTAATTGTTGAACAATAAAATAAACAATGCACTATTAGCCTCTCACATGTCCTACTTTCCTTTATGTCCTGAAAATGTGTAGATTATCTACACAGTTTGATGATAGTGTAAAAAAATATGCATAAGGATCTTAAACTCTCCGAATGAAAGGAACACTGCTGTAAATGGCTGTAAATGAGTGATTGTTCCCAGTCTGTTCCTGTACAAAGATAATTAACACGTATTAGTTAAATTAACACTGAGGAATTTACATGGTAGGTTGGGGTCTCAGACAGTGATGGAAAAAGTACTCACGTGTTTTACTTAAGTAAAAGTATCAATACTGCAATGTAGAAATACCCTGTTACAAGTAAAAGTCCGGAATTCAAAATGTAATTGAATAAAAGTGTAAAAGTAATGGCATCAAAATGTACTTAAAGTACCAAAAGTAAAAGTACTCATTATGCAGAAAGTCCCATTACAATTTTAAAATCTATAAAAATCTTTTGAAAATAGCAGATCTACAAGCTCACAATGCATCGCATTGTGACGCATTGTGAGCTTGTAGATCGGCTATTTTCAAATGGCCGAAATGTATATGGCTGTAGTGGTTAATGTATGTTTTGAAATAATAATCAAAATCTACAAAGTAACTAGTAACTAAAGTATTCAAATAATTGTAGTGGAGTAAAAGTACAATATTTGCCTCTGAGATGTAGTGGAGTAAAAGTAAAAGTATTGGGAATTGGAAATATTCAAGTAAAGTACAAATAACTCAAAATTATACTTAAGTACAGTACGTAGTTATTTTCCACCACTGGTCCCAGAGATAAAAAATCTTGTAAAATAGAAATTTAACATTTGAGAACCACTGTTGTGTAGTTGTGTAACCTCACAGAAATGATGCCTAAACCTAACCTCAAAACCCCGTCCACCTGAGCGAAACACTGGGAAAAGAGATTCTCCCCAACCAGACAGTGCTCTAATAAAAGCTTCCTCTGCAGTCAGTGACTGAAGTCCATATTTGGGCAAAACTTCCTATGATCATTCCTGGAAATCACAGTGCTCATTCCTGGAGCACTTATTTGTATGAGGAGATAGTCAGTCTCCCTCTTCTGTCCATTTGTGATATTGCACTTTAGTCGCTATGCACTTTGTATTATGTAATGCGAGAATGTTCTACACAATGTACAGTATATCATACAGGGCCAGGGGTTATCCTCTATCCTAGGCAATACAAGGTCAATATTCTCAGTAAAAACTTGACCCAGGTTCTATGGTATGTGTATTTTATCTGCTTCATATGTGTGTCTATTACATATTTATTGCATTCTGTATTGCATGTTATTGCATTCTGTATTGTATTGTAGTTTGTACTGTATTTGACACTGTGATTCTGATATTGTGACATCATGTTGTGTTTATTGTTACTGTCATACTTTGTTATTGTCAAGAGCTACTGATCAAAATGAGTTTACAGCTAAACCTGGTGCACCCATTTTTTAATTCTTAATTAATATCTAATCTACTGTATGTGCACACTTGTCCTGCATAAACCAAATCAACTAAATGTATTCAACTAAACAAGGGGCCCGCACACACGCACGCACGCACGCACGCACGCACGCACACACACAAACACACTCCTTCAGTAAAAACATAAAAAATAAACATTTTCTCTATATGATCTACACAAATTATGCACAGTGTGATCTGTTTCTGATTCAAAAAGGTGACAAGTTTGTATGCGTGAACAAGGCCACAATTCGTCTTACTGTCGGTCCAACAACCGACTCAAAACGTAATACACATTATGCAGCTGAATGTGTCATACTATACAACTATTCAATTGAGGCCTGTGTCATGCTGAACTTCCACCATTGTGTGTTTTATGCAAAGAACTTTTCCCCCATGGCTTTTTTTAACGATGCTTTGTGTTATTATGTGTGCTGGTGAGAAAGCAGCTTCTGTACTGTTTACCTGTGGTTTGGGCATCATGCTTTGGATTTTGGATGTTCACTATTTTGGATGTGTCTGCCTGTGTTGAACTGCCTGCCTGTTGTTGATCATTACCTGTAACTGGACTTTTCTGCTTTTTACCCTGCTGCAACACTGATCAGTCCAAACCACACCAAACCACACAGGTACACATAAAAACGACATAACACCAAACCACATAACACCAAACCAGAAACCACACCACACAAAACCACATCACATCACATTAAATATTGTTGGCCTACCACGTTGTTTACCTCACCGGAGCATGTTCAAACATGTTACTTCAAGCTAAGGAATATAGCTAGAGTTAAAAGTTTCCTGTCACCTGCAGACCTAGAAAAGGTAATTCACACTTTTATTTCTTCTCGTTTAGATCAGTGGTTCTCAATCAGTGGTCCGGGGACCACCAGTGGTCCTTGAGGGGGTTCCAGGGGGTCCCCAGCCAAATTAATAGTTAGAAACCAAATTGACCCTTATGTGTCTGTAACTCTGAGAGTGTACAAATGGAACCAAATGGACCCGATTTGGTTCCATTTGTACACTCCCAGAGTTACATGAACACTAATGATGATGATACTTCAGTGTAGATTGGGACCCCCAAGAAATCTAAATGGTTGAGTCCCTGGCATATCTTTTCAAATGGGGGTCCCTGGGCTAATATGTGTGAATTTGGTGGTCCTTGACACGAAAAAGGTTGAGAACCACTGGTTTAGATTATAGTAACTCTATTTATTCCGGCCTCTGCAAAAAAAAGCAATATACCCCGTCTCCAATTAGTACAGAACTCAGCTGCCAGACTGCTAACCGACTCTAAGAAACGTGACCATATCATCCCCTCATCTTAGCTGCCCTTCAACTGGTTACCCATTAGTTTCAGAATTGATTTTAATATTTTACCAATGACTTTCAAAGCTGGGAATGGACAGGCTCCAGTTATATCTCTGACATGCTGGAACCTTACAAGCCTGTGCGCAGCCTCAGATCCTCAGATAAGGCCCTCCTGAAGACTCCCACACCCCAGCTCATCACAAAGGGTGGCCAGGCTTTTGCAGGCTGGGCCCCTAAGCGTTGGAAGGCCCTACCTGTTGACCTAAGACGTGCAAAATCAGTGTCATCTTTTAAATCTCTTCTGAAAATCCATCTCTGTGTTTTTTTTTTTTTTTTTTTTTATCTGTATGTACGTATATATTTTACATATTGTGCCTGCTGTGTGTGCTTATCATGTTGCTCTTTTACCCTGCTCTGTAAAGCACTTTGTGACTGGAAATGTGCTAAATAAATACATTAATTATTATTAATTATATCTATGTCTCTCTAATTGATTTTTTTGGGGGATTTTTTTTAACCAAGGTTATGGATGGTACCCCAACTTTAAGGAGCTGTCAAAAATTCTCCTAGGGATACTGAATTTCAGTCTTTGTGAGATGTGTTACTAGACACCTTTACAAACACATTGGTGAAGATTCTTTTTGGTAAGGAATTTATTCCAAGACTTTTTTAATATCCCCTGACTATAAGCGTTGGAAGGCCCTACCTGTTGACCTAAGACGTGTAAAAATCAGTGTCATCTTTTAAATCTCTTCTGAAAATCCATCTCTATGTTTTTTTTTCTTTTGCCGTTTTTTTTTTCATCTGTATATGTACGTATTTTACATTTTGTGCCTGCTGTGTGTGCTTATCATGTTGCTCTTTTACCCTGCTCTGTAAAGCACTTTGTGACTGGAAATGTGCTAAATAAATACATTAATTATTATTAATTATATCTATGTCTCTCTAATTGATTGATTCTGAATGGGTTTAGTCTCATTATAGCCTGCTTTACTGGTATTGATAGTTGTTTGGTACTCATGTTGTAACACATAAACAGATACATGTAAATGTCACACCTACAATAAATTGTAGATGTTTGTTAGCTCTGTTGTGCATGCAATGACAACAAAACCACACACACACACCTGCAAAGCAGACAATCACAGTAATTATTATTACATTATGACATACTGTGCTGCTGTTTCAATGTGTCCAAACATACGTACCGACCCTGTGGAAAACAAATACAACTAAAAATCTCAAATACATATGTTACAGCAGACATGCTTCAGTGATATTTCATCATTTTGAAGAAATGGCCTGTCTCCTTGAACTCTTAAACCCGGGGGAATTACCCCAGTGTACGTCTGCTGCATACAGGACTTTCCATAGAATATGGAAGCGAAACTAATAAACAGGAAACATTCCCATGCCGGCATGCTGCAGCTGGCATTAATTGTCTCAGCTCCACTTTCACTGAAAAGCCTGGAGGGAAGATCACGTGATTTCTTATCAGAAGGAGTAAAGTTTATTCAATGTGTAGTGGTGGAAGTAGTACTCAATTTGTTTACTTAAGTAAAAGTATCAATTCTGCAATGCAGAAATACTCTGGTACAAGTAAAAGTCCAGAATTCAAAATGCACTTGAGTAAAAGTACAAAAGTATTGGTATCAAAATGTACTTAAAGTAGCAAAATAAAAAGTACGCATTGTGCAGAATGTCCCATTTCACAAGTTCAAAATGTTTTTAAAAATCGTTTGAAAATAGCCGATCTACAAGCTCACAATGCATCGCGATGCGACGCATTGTGAGCTTGTAGATCGGCTATTTTCAAATGGTGGAAATACTATACAGTAGGGCTGAAGTGGTTAGTGTGTTTTGAAATAATAATCAAAGTCTAAAAAGTAACTAGTAGCTAAAGTTTTCAAATAATTGTAGTAGAGTAAAAGTACAATATTTGCCTCTGAGATGTAGTGGAGTAAAACTACTGAAAATTGGAAATACTCCAATAAAGTAAAAAATACCTCAAAATTGTACTTAAGTAAATGTACTTAGTTACTTTACACCTCTGACTGTGGTTAACACTTCCCTCACTTAACTCACTTGTTCAAACATGTGCCAACACAGCGATTCTTCCTCGGGAGAGTGTTTCAAGGAAAGTGAAACCAAGAGAGGAACGAGTGATGTCTGGAGTGATGCAATGTCTGGAGTCCTGGACTGCAGCCAAGAGGGGGAGTGTATGGGGGTGGTGGGGGCATCTGTGCACATAAATATGAGACAGCTCTCCTCCATTCATTCACTCACTCACCACACCACAGTATCAACAGAGGAAACCAGCAGAACACTTGAAGAAGCTTCTCTTCCATCATGTCCAGCATCATCAAATCAGCCGTCGTCACCTTTCTCGTCTGCCTGCTTGCTCTTCATGTAGAAGGTAATGTGGCTTTTTCACTAATATACATTGTTGCACGTCAAGTTACTTTGCATAAATACCAGCTACATTTATGGTTAGATTGAATTGGAAATCATGGATTTAGCAATTCTGTAATCTGCTTTTATAGTCACAAATCTGATTCTGTTGCTCTGCTGGTTTAGTTCTGGGGATAATTATTTGCTTTAATTTGACTGCTGATGCAGTTTGTCAGCAGTGATTTGGAAACGCAGATAAAGGTTTTGATATCTAATTATGTTCATGCCACTGTCAGACTAACAATGCCTTGTCCCTTCATTCAACAGGTCAACATGGCGATAAAGGTTCCTGCAAATGTTCAGATAAAGGAGTCGACCAGATGAACCCAAAACTTATCAAGACTTACCAGGTGTACGAAGCCAGTACCTTCTGTCCTCGCAGGGAGATTGTGTAAGTACAATGTTCTAAACCGTATATAAATCATATGATCGATGCCGTTCATTTAAATCATTTTACACACTGTTCTCTGTGATCTGTCACTAATATTATTGCATCCATCTCCAGTGTGGAAACAGCAAACGGCAGGAAATGCTTGAATACAGAGTCAAGGATAGGAAACTTCATCTACATGAAACATAAAAACATGTAAGCTTAACATCAACATTAACATGACTGAACTGCACTTAAACAATATAAATCAATATGGAAATCAATATTTATCCCAGATTAAGACAAAACAATATTTTAAGACTTTTTTGGTTTTCTTTCAGGATTGCAAATAAACTTGTGGTGAAAACAACACCACCTTCCATCACCTCTACACTGACCTCAACATCCTCTGTCCCTATGACCACATCATCTGTCCCTATGACCACATCCTCTGTCCCTATGACCACATCCTCTGTGCCTATGACCACATCATCTGTCCCTATGACCACATCATCTGTCCCTATGACCACATCATCTGTACCTATGACCACATCATCTGTACCTAGGACCTCTTCATCTGTACCGATGACCTCATCCTCTGTACCTCTGTCCTCATCATCTGTACCTACAGTATGACCACATCATCTGTACCTGCGTCCTCATCATCTGTACCTGCGTCCTCATCATCTGTACCTGCGTCCTCATCATCTGTACCTATGTCCTCATCATCTGTCCCTATGTCCTCATCATCTGTACCTATGACCTCATCATCGGTCCACATGTCATCATCACTTGTACACAGGACATCATCCTCTGTCCCTATGACCTCATCATCTGTCCCTATGACCTCATCATCTGTCCATATGACATCATCATCTGTCGACATGACTTCAAGACCGGACCACATGACTTCAACACCGGACAACATGCCGTCGACCACCCTGTGAGTTCTGCTGTGATGAAGCTGATGAACAATATGGCAAAACCTCGACCATAAACATTGTGATGAAGATGACCAACACTGTGACACAGTGACTGCTGGGAAAGTCTTTACTTGAGTAAAGCTTCAGACTTCCTTTAATGTCAATGTAAATTATTCTGATGACCACATATATTATTTATGTCATTACAAAACTACCTCTCATTGACCTGTAAATATATGTAGATAAGTTGTGTCTGTGTTTGTACTATGTCATTTTCATTTATTTTTTTATAATAGGCTAATATGATACTTTTTTGATTATGTACTTTTACTAATTGTTGAACAATAAACTAAACTATGGACTATTAGCACTCCTACTTTTCTTTATGTCCTGGGAATGCATGGATTATCTATACCAGACATGTTCAAAGTCCGGCCTGGAGACCAATCACAGCAGGAGGGCAGGTTTCATATCGCCAGTATAGTCGTGCGTAATTCAGTGGTGGAAAAAGTACTAACATTTTTTACTTAAGTAAAAGTATCAATATTTAATTTGGAATATTTGTTTTAATTCCCTGGCACGAAATCTTGTCAGATGAGGGTTACGTAGGCAAATTCAAATTAATTCTGGGGTTAAAAAGGTTAACTGAGAACCACTGTTGTAGTTGACAGTGGATTCACACCCAGTGGCAGTTTGATTTTTATCTGTGGGACCCTCACTGTAAACTACTCAGTGTTAACTGAACTCTGAGAGTATACAATTGGAACCAAATGGACCCGTAAGAGTCCATTTGGTTCCATTTACACTCTCAAGAGTTACAGACCCGTAACTCCTGAAAAGAATGCCTGGGGGTCCCCGGACCACACTTTGAGAACCACATAATTAGATACAAGTAAAAGTCCGGAATAAAAAAATGACTTGAGTAAAAGTACAAAATTATTGGTATCAAAATATACTTAAAGTACAAAAGTAGAAAGTACTCATTATGCAGAATGTCCCGTTCACAGGTTTTCAAAATGTATAAAAAGTATTTGAAAATAGCAGATCTACAAGCTCACAATGCGTCGCATCGCGATGCATTGTGAGCTTGTAGATCGGCTATTTTCAAATGGCCGAAATAGGGCTGAAGTGCTTAATGTGTGTTTTGTAACAATAATCAAACAAACAAAAAGTAACTCGTAACTGAAGTTTTCAGATAAGTGTAGGGGAGTAAAAGTACAATATTTCCCTCTGAGATGTAATGGAGTAGAAGTAAAAGTACTGCAGTTGATGAATGTTTTGAAATGAACCTGCCGGAGCAGATCAAAGCTCGGTCACAAAGTGACACGCTGTGAGCTTGTATATCTGCTGTTTTTGAATAGCCAACGCTAAAATCTAAAACGAGGCTTTCCCGGTTTTAATGGGTTAATTGTTCTAGAGACCTTTTCACACATGGTTACATTTGGCTACACTGCCACCGAACAAAAGACCTTATTGTACTGTCAATATAAAAGCAATAAAGTACATGGATGAGAGAAAAGGCTGCATTTTGTTCGCAGCACAGGCTCGATACTGCAGTTAAATAACATCACAGGCTCTATTCACAGCAGACATATTATGAAGACATTCACAGGTGTTACCAATGATACTAATGAAGGCTCTGTTCCATTCTGGTCAAACAGAGTCAGGGTGCTAATATTGTGCATGTTGGCCCACTGGAAACACCAGTGGGTCTACAGTTGGGGTCCAGGGACCCTCATGGGCCTCCAAATGGCCCCTTACAGGTGTGTAACGGGTCCATTTGGTTCCATTTGTACACTCTCAGAGTTATAGGGGTCGTGGAAACCACTGTGCTGGACTAAATGAAACAGAGCCTTCATTAGTATTAGCATTGGTAACACCTGTGAATGTCTTCATAATATGGCTGCTGTGAATAGAGCCTATTGTAAAGCAACGTATGCATATGTGACTTTGTTATGGTCCAAATGTACAGTATGGGATTACATTTCTCTTGGTCAATGTGTACGTGGGCACCTGAAAACGGATGCCAAATGTCTTTTAAAGAAAACTTAATAAAAACACAAAATAAGGGCATTTTCATATTTTCAAATAAGGCACCCTATAAAAAGATTTTGACACCCCTGATATAAAGGTGTCTAGAAGAACATTTCTAAGACGGCCATAACCCATAGATCAGTATCACAAATGAACGGAAGAGGGAGACAGAGTACCTCCTTATACAGTAAGGGCTCATTCTGCCCAAATATGGAAGCTTCTACGTGGCTCCAGACTGCATGGCCTCCAAGCACTGACTGCACAGAAAGTCATGCCCTTATTAGGGCCTGACAGGTTGGGAGGGCGAGAGCCTTTTACTCAAAAGTGAAAGAGTGATGTGTGTGTGAATCCACAGTCAACTACAACAGTGGTTCTCAGTCAAACTTTTTAACCCCCACATTAATTGTCTCTGCCAGGCCGAACGGCATGGCGAGAGTATGTTTTACCCCCTGTCCGTCCGTCCGTGTGTCCGTCCGTGTGTCCTGTCCGTGTGCGACCAGCTAATCTCCGGCACCGTTGGCCCGGTCGCTGCGAAACTGTGCACACACACTCCCTGGATGCCAATTCAGAACCTCTGCCCCAAAGTTTTCACATGGGCCTGTTATAGCGCCACCAGGAGGCCGATTTGTGCAAAACCCATTTTTTTAAATATTACTCCTACAGATTTTATGCAACCGTCATGCTAATCGGTACACAGTATCTCTATAGTCATGTAATCAACACAGATCTGTCCGATTTCCCATATTCCATCCTCATTGCCTATGGTTGGCTTCCAAAGTTTGCAGGATTGGTCCGTTTTGAACAAAAAGCCTCAAACTATGCACGCAGCTTGCGATTTCCGTGAAATTTCACATGCACATTCCCACTAGGCCGAGGAAGAAATTACACCCTTTTCACATTGGCCTGTTATAGCGCCACCAGCAGGTCTAATTTAGCAAAACACATTTTTGGAACAAATCATGAATGCAGTGTCCGATTGCCGTGAAAGGCCTAAGAAGAAATGGCACCCTTTTCACATTGGCCTATTATAGCGCCACCAGGAGGCCAGAATAACTTACCAGACCTGGCGGAGACCTGTGCTCCGAGGAGCACTTTTTCTAGTTTGAATTTGGATCCGTACCCTCATCAAGAAGAATTTGTGTCAGTGAAATTTTGTTTTCCTTCCAAATGGACCAAAGATTTTTGAAAATAGCAGATCGATAAGCTCAAAATGTGTCACATTGTGACAAGTTGTGAGCTTGTAGATCGGCGATTGTCAAAGAGCCAATGAATAGGGTTAAAGTGGTTAAAGTGATTTAAACACATTTTGCCCTCAAGGTCCCCTGGGGGTCCCCGGACCCCACTTTGAGAATCTTTTTTAAATTTTAAAGGACCCCCAGTTTGATATCTGGGATCTCTGGGACCCCTCACTGTAAACTACTCAGTGTTGATTGAACTCTGAGGGTATACAATTGGAACCAAATGGACCCGTAAGAGTCTATGTGTGTGTGTGTGTGTGTGTGTGTGTGTGTGTGTGTGTGTGTGTGTGTGTGTGTGTGTGTGTGTGTGTGTGTGTGTGTGTGTGTGTGTCAGAGCATGTGAGCGGACGATTTTTAACGTAGCAGGGAGGGGTTTATAAAAAGGTTGGAGTGCTACTCGGAGCGAGGACCGCCTGCCGCTCCTAGCCGCTCCGGCGGGGGCCCCCGACCGCATGTTTGAGAATGCCCGGTGGTTGGATTCAGGTGGTTGTATTTGGTCTCCCTGCTCTTCTATTGAGACATTTAGATCGGGTCAAAGGTCATGTCTCACGAGACACGGGATCTGACACGAATTTTGACCTGATGGTCAAGATTCAATTTATTCTCAATGTGATATCAGTCCAGCTATAGCTAACTCCCACATTTAACATCATTGTGAAGCACAGTAAACTTCAACACTTTCAACCTTTAATGTTTTAAAAAATAGTGAAAATACTGATCTGCAGATAGGCTATCTTCACTATTCGTTGTCATCAGGGAAGTATAAAGGGCTGAAGTGCAGGAGTGGGACGTTACCTCTGTCCATGTAATTCACAGGTCTATCATTTCCTCCTCCACTGTCTTGTCATTCGTTTCAACATATCTCTCGTGCAGTCCCAGTGTTGAGCTGAACTGGAAGTCTGCCCCCACAGCAGCTGACATCATGGCCTGCAGGTTCCTCTCCTCCAGGTCTCCAAAGCAGTAGCCGTTAGCTTTGTCCACGGTCCGTAACATCCGCGTCATGCTCTCCTTATCCTCCACATTGAGAGGGACAAAAGACACAAGGCTGTAGTCTTGTACGATATCCACCAACTTCTCGTTTAGACGGTGGAACTTCTTAAAGAAGGGGTCTGCAGCCAAGTGGTCCAGAAGATAGGTCAGGTCCATGACCTCTGTGTAGAAGTCCAGGTTGAAGGCCAGTTTGCCGTACTGCTCAATCAGGTCCATCTTGGAGAGAACGTTGACATGGGGCAGCTCCACATGCAGCATGGTGGTCAGAGAGGTGCACAGCACAGAGATGAACTTGGCCGGGTCAGCGCAGTAATGAGAATCCACCAGGTGGACCGCAGCCAACCTGAAGTTCCACTTGGCCAGCTGGGAGAAGATGTTCTTCACTGAGTTCTGGTGAGTGTAGAGCTCCACCTGCCCGGGACAGTCAAACAGGACGTAACAGTCTTTATGCTGATTCAGCTTCTTTTCCAACCAGTCCAGGTTTGCCTCCAGATACTCCATACAGTAGAGCAGTCCACCGTTGGGCCCCAGCTTCAAGCCCTCCATCACATCGTCCAGGGTGACCAGATCTGAGATATCCACGCCACAGGGATAGGGAAGCCTGTCGTTGGCAGGGTCCATGTTCACCACAACCACCTTACGTCCCAGGTAACCCAACACCTGCTGCATTCCCTGGCAGTATGTGGTCTTACCTGACCCCGGGGGGCCAATAACCACCTGGCCAAAACGTAATGTCTGGGTTGTTGAGGGTTGATTGGACATGATGATTGGGAGACTTTTACACCTGAAGACAAATGGGTTGGAAGTATGGACGTACAGGTAGTAAGATGCTCAGTTAGTGCTCTAGTATTCAAATAAGGACAGAGGTAATCATGACATCACACATAGCAAAATCCTGAGCGTTAATTTATTTGAGTGTAAAGAATTATCTATGGGCAAATGTTTTACTGGAGGTTTATCTGTCTCTTCGCTGTACAACACATAGAGGAACAAATATGTAGCAACACCTTGTATCACACCTATATCCTTTTTGAAACCCGACAATTACGAATTTTCTTACTTGTAGGATAGAATGTGTCGAGTCAGGACACTGTTAGGGATAATCAGGTGAGTTTGTGACTTGAAGTACAATGTACAGTAGGCTGCTGCTTTGTGGGTGACGCAAATACACCCTAACAATTGTTCTTCGACTGAGTGAGAGAGCTCTATTTAGGTTTTAAGGTGTTCTATTATATGATACCCACCATGATTATGTCCATATTTGGGCGCTGCAGTGGTGGACATCAATATTTGCATCATAGGACTTCATACTGTATACCATATGACGTCATAGATGTCCATATACTAGATATCCATATTTGGGCATGGCAGTGTAGTAGAGGAACCTGGCTTAGACATGTACGTGAAAAAAATATAATATGATTCTCAAACTGATGGTTTAAATACAAATGTACACCCTGCTCTTAACCCAACATGTTGCCATTTATGAGGCCTACACTTCTGTTCACTGTGTCACCTGATGCCTGAAAGTACCTCCCCCCACACTCAGTGCACCCAAAGCCGGATGCTAGTTGTGGTATGTGTCTATTTCCATTCTGTGGCTATGAACTGCACTTACAAAATAACCAAGAAAACTAATAAAATAAAAATAATATAAAAATATAAAAAAATGAATAAATTAAGAAACACAGAACAGCTCAAACATCAGGTTTGTTACTGAATTCATAAGGATTTCACAGGTCTCTTAAAAGTGGTGACTTGTTCAGCAATGTCGAATGACCCAGGTTTGCTTATTTCACAGTAAAAGCGTTCTGAGCTAAACACACTTTGAAGACTTGCTGCTCTGGTGTTGTGGTGGCAGGCAGCTCACCACAACTAGCTGCAATACATATTCTATAAGGTCACTTCCTAGTTGCATTGTATTTCATGATCAGAACAACCTGGAGAAGTAACTGACTTGAATTGCTGGTCATCATGATTGGAAACGGTTTTAAAATGATGCCAATTGTTGTTTTTCTCATTTTGCTTGATGATACATGTCACGCCACTGCAGGTAGGACATATTTTCTATCTTCTAGCAAGTTGCATATTATGTTAAACGTTACAGGCTGCTGCTACTGTATATAAGCTTCCTCCAGCAGAACATGATGTGGTAGTTGATCTATAACAGTCTTTCTACAGACAATAGTAGGGAGTTAATTTGCAGTCTTCCCTCACGTTACTCAGGTGAAATGTTGGTTTCCAAAAGAAGACTGATTTCCATACCTGATAAATAACAGATAAATTGTTACATTTAATTTGTTGGAAGTCTGATGTCATATTGTGTTAATATCATTGTACTGCATGTGAGCAAAACATTTATAATATGTTATGTGATGCTATTTGCAATACAGAAATTGCTTACTCACTCAATACATTTCCTTATGCAGTGTCTCTTGTGAAAACCATTGGTGAAGAACCAGATGTCACTCCAATATGCCCCAATCATACATTTATTGACATCCTAATGATAATATGTGAAATCAAAACAACAAGGAATGGTGGACACTGTCAACTGTCATATAACTATGAGAATGGCACTGGGAGTTCTTGTGACTCCAGGATCACACTGTTAAAACAGAATGAGACAATGTTTCTGCACCTCAACAAATTAACACCAGCAGATAATGGGATCTATAACTGTGATTGTTGGTTCCCTGATGCTTCTGTCCATCTCAGTGTGACTGTGAACAGTAAGTCATTTTTAGTTTTGTATTTTCATGACCATAGTGTGGGCCGTGGGGGGTCATTTTATTAACAGACTTTCTTTTCTCTACGTGGCAAGATAATATGACTGATCTCATATTTATCCCAGAGCACTAGCATCAAATAAGGGTGCAAGGTTTTGATCATTCTAAGGTTGTGGATTGCCCATGAATGATAACGAGGTTTATAGCTCTTTAAATTGTGAATATTGGTGCTGCTCCATTGTGATACAGTATCTGTTTAACTGTATCCACTGTGTATTGTAGACCTGTGGTTCTCAAACATTTTCATGTCAAGGACCCCCAAATTGACATACTATATACCACAGACCTCCATTTGAAAATATTGATTGCCAATAATAGACCCCAATAATACCCCAATAATAGAATATCTGAGTTCTTAGATTAGATTTAGTACATAATTATACAAGTGTCTAAAATAACAGATCTACAAGCTCACGTCACGTTGCATCACGACACAGTGTACTTGTTACGAACATTCAGGGCATACTGAGGAAACATTCAGGGCATAGTTGCCAGCAATAGCCTATATATGGAGATCCCCATAGATGGAGATAATAGACCTGCAAAGTCGTCATAGAGACCCAAACGTGCCATATGTATGGAGTCTGACATCAGCGAACCCTTTCCCGAAACTCCATGTATAGACATAGCCATCACGTCCAGGGCCCATAACTAACATCGGCAGCTCCATATATGGAGACGTCTGACACTATCTGACATCATCATAGTGATGTCAGGACCGCAAGCCAGCATTATAAGAAGAGGCTCGAAACCTCTCAGATAGACATTCCAGAGCGATTCCGAGAGACATCTTAACTCTCTCCCGAGTACCAGGAGATTGGCTGGCCTTACAACCCAGTTAATCACAGATTGCATATTCAGGACGACTAGCTGGCCTTACAACCCAGCTAGGCCTTCAAAGTAGCTCTTGAGTCCGGTTCTAAAGAACCAGTCGATTATCATTGTTATATTTGGTCCCTCGTGGAGAGCCGGATTCAAAAGCTTACTGTGAAGGAGCAATATGCCAAAAGCCACAAAGAAAAGGAAACACGCAAGAGAAGGCAAGAGTTCCAGTTCCTCCTCAACCGATCAGGGTTCGGCACGCAGGAGACGCTGCTCGAAGCCTAAACGACGGTCCCATAGAGCGACCCGTTCAAGGCAGAGCTCATCAGCGACCGATCAGAGTTCGGCACGCAGGGTAAATTCCTCCTCAACCGATCAGGGTTCGGCACGCAGGAGACGCTGCTTGAAGCCTAAACGACGGTCCCGTATGGTGACCCGTTCAAGGCAGAGCTCATCGGCGACCGATCAGAGTTCGGCACGCAGGGTAAATTCCTCCTCAACCGATCAGGGTTCGGCACGCAGGAGACGCTGCTCGAAGCCTAAACGACGGTCCCGTATGGTGACCCGTTCAAGGCAGAGCTCATCAGCGACCGATCAGAGTTCGGCACGCAGGGTAAATTCCTCCTCAACCGATCAGGGTTCGGCATGCAGGAGACGCTGCTCGAAGCCTAAACGACGGTCCCATAGGGCGACCCGTTCAAGGCAGAGCTCATCAGCGACCGATCAGAGTTCGGCACGCAATAGACGACACTCGAGGCGCGAACGGCAGTTCCAGAGGGCGACCCGTTCCAGGCAGAGTTCTTCTTCGACCAATCGGGGTTTGGCCAGGAGGCACTGGTCGAGAACTCCAGTTGAGCGGCGACATGGCCCTCCAGGGGAGGCTTTCTATCGGGGACCGGTACCCATCATACCGGTGTTCACCTATCCGGATTTTAGAGAATTCGCAAGATTAAAGGGAGCATTGGATGATGCATTCCCTCCCAACACCTCAGAACGGTTCAGGTTCCGCATTTTATGCGACCATCTGAAGCTGGAAGAAGCCCTCCTGGTGGCAGAGACATACGTAGACTCATCGCGGCCCTACTCGAAGACTATGGGAGCCCTAGCGGAGCAATTCGGGCAGCCTCATCAAGTGGCGGTGCAGGGTATGATGGAGCTCATTCAGGGACCCAGAATTAGGAATGGAGACACCAAGGTATTCCGAACCTTTGCTCTGAAGGTCCGAGGGTTGGTTGCTCTACTATCAAAATCCGGGAGAGCAGGGAGAGCGGAGCTGAAATGCGGAACCCATGTCATTCAGCTCTTAGCCAGGCTGCCGTCGGATTTAAGGGTAACATTCGAAAAGTCCGCCCATACAAAACGGATTCGGAACCCGTCATTACCGGACTTGGCAGAATGGCTCTTGTTTGAAACAAAGATGCGACGTAGGGGAGAGCAGATGGGTTATCAAGAACAGAGCCCGACGCGCGACCTGGACAGGTCGACGAGCGTCCCTGGGCCCCGATGGGCCGTTCGGCAGCCGGAGAGACATAGGATACGAAGTCCACAGAGAGCTGCCCAGCCATATAAGAGACCTGTGAACATAATGATGAATACCACAACTACAAACTTTGCACAGTCTAGAAGGGAGGGAGAGGCAGAACAGAGACAAGAGGTTCCAAGGGTATTGCCCGTACTGTAAACAGGATTATCACACACTGAACTCCTGTGCGGGGTTCAAGCAGCTAACTACAGTTCAGAAACGGCGCTGGATCATGAAGGAAGGGATGTGCTGGAGGTGTGGTAGATCTCACCGGGCCAGGGATTGCGACCTACTCAAGAAATGCTCACAATGCAACTTAACCCATCTGGACATTCTCCATGACGTACAATCTCGAGAATGGACGGAAGAAGGACAGGGGCCTGGAGAGGATGAACACCCGCAGGTCTAGAGACAACCGCAGGTTGCGAGCCGTGACAATCAACCAACGACGGATCACGACCTGTCACCAAGATCAGATGGGTTCCTGTACGTGGACCACTCTCCCAGAGGATGGGTTTTTGTATGGACAGCCTGAGGTATGACGTCTCAGAACTGTGAGGGAGCTCCAAGTTCTGCACGGGGCGGCAAAATATCCTCCTCATGGGGCGGCGGGACGCATCTCTACTGCAAGTACTGCATGATGAGTCAGAAATGATGAGCAGACGAAGATGGAGACACAGCCAAATCCTCGCCGACCAGTTCTGGAAACATTTCTGGAGGTATTATCGATCAAACCTCCAAGTACGGCCGAAATGGCAGACCGAAAGGAGGAATAGGAGAAAGAGGCGGATGCTAGGGAACATCCTGGAATGTTTACGTATTTCCACCGGAAATCCGTGGGGCGGCGTATGCCAGGAATGTTCTTGAAATGTTTACGTTTTTCCATGGTAAAACCGTGGGGCGGCTGTTACGAACATTCAGGGCATACTGAGGAAACATTCAGGGCATAGTTGCCAGCAATAGCCTATATATGGAGATCCCCATAGATGGAGATAATAGACCTCCAAAGTCGTCATAGAGACCCAAACGTGCCATATGTATGGAGTCTGACATCAGCGAACCCTTTCCCGAAACTCCATGTATAGACATAGCCATCACGTCCAGGGCCCATAACTAACATCGGCAGCTCCATATATGGAGACGTCTGACACTATCTGACATCATCATAGTGATGTCAGGACCGCAAGCCAGCATTATAAGAAGAGGCTCGAAACCTCTCAGATAGACATTCCAGAGCGATTCCGAGAGACATCTTAACTCTCTCCCGAGTACCAGGAGATTGGCTGGCCTTACAACCCAGTTAATCACAGATTGCATATTCAGGACGACTAGCTGGCCTTACAACCCAGCTAGGCCTTCAAAG
This sequence comes from Gymnoscopelus microlampas, assembly GCF_963454915.1. Classification (NCBI taxonomy): domain Eukaryota; kingdom Metazoa; phylum Chordata; class Actinopteri; order Myctophiformes; family Myctophidae; genus Gymnoscopelus; species Gymnoscopelus microlampas. The sequence goes on from NC_139941.1 coordinate 3,148,103, forward strand.
TAGCTCTTGAGTCCGGTTCTAAAGAACCAGTCGATTATCATTGTTATAGTACTCTTGTATAGATCTGCTATTTTTGCTATTATGTCGTACAAGAAGTATATAGGCAGCGCTCCGACGTTTCCAATACTAAACCCGAACCAAACCCGCACCCTAACCCTAACCGCACGCGGATGCCACATAGTCGGAGAAAAGGTCTGTCGGATTAACGCATGCCTCCCGGGCTTAAGTGGTTCACATGTCTAAAACACAAGTGTGTATAAGGGACCTGTTTATTATACAAGTCACAGTGACACCTTGGCTTGATGATAAAGGTTTACATACTGTATGTCTGTCCTTCACAGTACCAGAGGTACCAGAGCCTACAGTGGACAATGTTCCCCCAGCGTATAAGCTGTACATTCCTGCATTAATGATAAGCATCACTGTCATCAGCATGGGAATTGCAGTTACCGTGTGCATCATGGGAAGAAAAATCATCCATTAGTGTGAGTATTACATTTTATTTGTTTACTATTCTCTAAGCTAGTTTCCAAAAAGTCATATTGAAAAACAATCATTTTGTTGACCAACTGTCCTTTCACTTTTAATTCATTTTACGTTAATATTTTGTCAGAGTGGGGGTTCTGATGAGGACAATTACATTTTAATAATACCAATAGCAATTATTATCTTTTTGTATAGTTAGTGTCTTAATGAAGCTTAAGGCCACTTCACACAATTAACAGGAGCATATAAAACTCCATACAACCTGCAGAGGAAACATGTAACAGTTCAACATATTAATATTGTGGTGAATTCGGATGAAAAATAAAAGTGTTCATTTTACATCAAACCGTTTTGATCACAACAGAGACCAGAGTATAACAAAGCTTTTATTCTTTTTTTTTTGCTTTGATTTTTTCATTTTAAAATTCAAGACGTACATGGCCACAAACAGAACGGAAGAGTAAAGCTATCAGGAAGTGGTGGGTGGAAGGAGCAAAGAGCAATGTGTTTGCACAAAGATCACACAATCATGAGCTGCAGTCCATCACTGGGCAGTGTGGCTTGAAAAATAAAATAAAATAAAATAAAATAAAATAAAATAAAATAAAATAAAATAAAATAAAATAAAACAAAACAAAACAAAACAAAACAAAACAAAACAAAACAAAACAAAACAACCTCCCACATGAGTTACTGAATGAGGCGCAGTTTACGGAGCTAGTTCAGGCCAGGCAACTCAGGGATTGGGCCACCCGACCAGGTGACTAGTCACATGCATTTTTCTCCTGGTCGGTGGGTTATAAGTATTGCTCTGCCTACCTGTTCATTCTAGTTGCGCTCTCCTGCTGGGCTGTCGTGCCGACGCTGCTGCTGCGCTGTTGCTGAAAACCTGCGGATCTGCTGCTTTGCTTGCCTACGTATGCTGCTACCATGAATAGTCTCATCCCACCACCTCCCCGGCATCCACCTGTAGGTTATGTTTCTAGATCCCCGTGCTATTTGGCATGTAACATTTATTAAAATGTTATTCTTACAGGGAGTGAATATGGATTCAGAGACCTGACGCCAAACTATGCTTCTTTATGCTTCCTATATCTATGCTCAAGCTTGCTTAATAAATATATATTCTAATCCAATCCAATTGTTGTCTGACTGAACTGGTTCAATGGCTTGCCAGTGAGAACTGCCTCAGAAGCAGGGCCGGCGCACCCATAGAGGCGACCTAGGCGGCCGCCTAGAGCGGCAGTTGGAGAGGCGGCAAAAAAAACTCGGGAAAAAAAATAAAAAAAATAAAACCCTAACCTAACCCTAACCCTAACCCTAAAACCGAAATAAAGTAACCAAAGACACAAAAAAAAGTATTATAATCCGCCCATAACCGCGTAAGCGCGCGCGAGGATCCCCCGCATTCGTGCGCGTGCATGCGGGGGCGCATCAAATGAATCTCGCCTAGAGCGGCGATCAGCCCTCCACCGGCCCTGCTCGCATTATCTCAACATCCACAGTAGAGGTCATACGGATGTATGACCTCTACTGTGGATGTTAAGGCATCCTCTGATGTCGTGTGATGTTTACATTGGTTGGAATGTACACAATGGAATGCCACCAACATAATCACCCTGATTGTCAGACCCTTGAAGACCCAAGAGTCGCAACGCGTTGGTCATTCTCTGTTGCCTTGATCAGCAATACATTTATTCATTTTTTCTGAAGATGGAATGCCTGGAAAGTATTTTTATGCAGTCTGCATCAACACAAGCAGAACTTTGTTTCTGTATTTTTGTTGCTTTATACTAGTAAAAGTAAATTGGTGGGGCGTCACAGTTGTCTGTCACAGTAGGAAGGTCTCAGACTTTGACCATCTCTGACCTCATGAATATTTTCTTTTCTTTGTAGGAGCCTGTGGATATTGAGCCTTACAGCACCTTCATACAGACAACATGCTTTATTCTCTCTACTGAAAACAGCTGCCATCGAGCCACTCTATTTAGAGTAGCCAATTATTTGTACCCCTTTTTCTCCCCAAGTTAGTTACTATGCCAATTCATTCCTCCCCAACTAAAAGTCAACCTAAGCAGAAATCTTAGCGTAGTCATGGACTCAGACCTTAAAACTATGTCACAGGTTAAAGGACTTATGTCTCAGCAAGATTTGGAAACACTTGTCCACGCATTCATTGTCAGTAAACTTGAGTACTGTAATCTGTAATGTAATCTTTACAGGTCGTCTCCCTAAAAGAAAACTACTAGACGACTGCAGCTCATTCAGAATGTTCGAGTCCTAACTAATACCAAGAAAGTTCTTAGATTATCATTTATCTCAAAATGTTACTGTTGGTTTATAAAGCATTGAATGGTTTAGGGCCAAAATACATTTCTGATCTTGCATTACATCTTGAACCACCCAGCCCTCTCAGGTCATCTTGGATATAGGTCTGTTGTCTATGTCCTCAGATTCAAAACTAAATGTAACCTCTCTGTTTGCAGCTGTCTTTTCTATAAATATATAATTTCGTCTGCACAGTATTATTCCAATTAGAACTAAGACATAACAAGTGAATGTTTCCAGTGACTGTGTACAGTGCATATCAGATTTTAAATTACATTAGTTGATAGTTTCAATCTTCTGGAAAGAAGCAAAATGGATATTATTCTCTCAAGAATTGCTTTATGCTATGCTGCCCCCAAGCGGTACAAAATAATAATGGTATGCTCTGTGTTAATGCTTAATGTTGTAAAGCGCTTTGAATTGCCTTGTAATTGAAATGTAAATACACTGCCCTTGCCTTTATTCAGTCGTTATTGTCATAAGTATTGACTTTTGTGCAGGGTCAAAGCATTGTAGCAGTATACTTTATATATAATTTTAGCTGCTTGAGTAACGAATGTCATTTCACTTTGCTTTGAAAACCAACCCTGATACCTCCCATATGAAGGACCATCCTAAAGTCTTTACATTGGTTCTGTGAAGCTGTTATTTATTTATTTTTAGTTTCTAGACTATTTTCACCCATTTTAGCACATTCGAGTTAAGACATACACCAGACATACACAACATGTCTAAAGACTTCCAAAGCCGAGATATATTCTATATTTCAACAATTGCTACAAATTGCTACAAAACCTTTGTATTTCCAGTCATTATGGCATAAACAATAAGTTAAATGGTAAATTTAGGTCTGATAATGATGTACCGTGCATGTTCACTTTACATCACAGTGCACTATGTATTATGTAATGGTAAGTTGTGGCTTTCTTAGGAATGTTTTAGACACTTAGTGAGTGCTTATACAGTGTTATAAGCAGATTATAATACATTATAAGTATGTTTATAATAATGATAGACATGGGGTTCTTATAAAGTGTCACTTATATTTCCATTACAATGTGACACAGTGTTTCCCATTGGTTTAATTATAATGACACAAGTTATTCAAACCAAACAATTTAAACATAAATCTTGTCACGGTCCGCTCCTCAGCCCTTGGACTTTGTCTGTGTTTATTACTTTTGGACTTTTGCTTTGTGTTCCTGTTCTGTTTTGGTCTTTTAGTTCTGTGTAGTTTGTTGCCTTGGTGTTCTGTGTTTTATTGTGTAGTATTGTTCCTTGTGTTTCCTGTCTGCTTAGTTATCCGTACCTGTCTTGTCTATCCAGTCCTGTGATTCCCAGTGTTTCCACCTGTAGTGCAGTTCTATATGTAATTTCGTTAAAATCTTCGGGGGATTAGGAAAACTATACATTTTTGGAAACTTCAGAGTATAACAAATCAGAAAATCCATGATTCCATTTGCGCAGAAGCCAATATGGTGGCCATCTTGGATTTTGCAAAATGGCGACCTTTGAATATTCGTTTTTCAATATCTCGACTTCTAGATTACGTAGGATCTGGATTCTAGTGGCTAAATCTACATTTTTAGGGTCAGGAAATCCAATGGTGCTAATTAAAAATATGTACAAATGATCAATGGCACAGATTTGGTCATAATCCTTGATTTTGGGGGGGAAAATGTAATATTCGTTTTTCCACTATTTTGACTTCTAGATTACATAGGATCATGATTCAAGTGGTTAAATCTACATTTTTCAGGAAATCCAATGGTGCTAATTAAAATCAGTGATCAATAGCACATATTTACATAACAATATAGAATTGTAATATATGATTATCTGAAGAGACAGAGACAGATGATTTCTCTCATTGACACAAGGTTGCGTCATTAATTTACACAAACACAAACTAGACCAGTCTATACATCATCCTCACTATCATCATTGCTGTCACTAGCCAATGTATCTTGACAGTCTTCATCATTTTGGCAGTCAGCAGTACACTGACATAGCTCCGTACAGGGTAGCTCCACTGATCTGCACGAACATCTAAGTGAAGAACAGTCTGCTTTACAGTGACATCTGACCATCACAATGATTGCCTCTGGTGCTGGGAGGGACTCAGTTGTAACTGGTTTCAGCTGGCCGTCCTTGTCCACCTGATTTGGATGCAATCAATGCATTGAATGGGAGATTATCACGTTTTATCAGACCATTGAATGGGCGAAGTAGGCGACCTACTGACCTACACGCGATTTATTTGTATCAGACCATTCATTGGGTGTTATCAAGACATACTGACCTACCAACGGAGATGACTTAAATAGTTCAGTTTCGCTTTTGGTTTTGTTTGTATTGGTTTCGGACCATGACGGAGGCGCGCAGTCTCAGGCGAGCTGGAGCCCCGCGAAGGACCACCGAGGGAGCTAAAGCGACCGAGTTGCCGTCCTGAGCGGTGCGACGCTCGCCTGAGCCTACTCAGCACCGTTGGAGTTATGTACCGATAGGCACAGAATCGTAAATATTGTTGTGGGGACTGCTCCGCCTCCAAAGTAGGTCAGCTCTCCTGATTACGCCCAATGAATGGTCTGACAAATCGCGGGTAGGTCCGTGTGTCGCCTACTCGTCACCTACTCGCCCCATTCAATGGCCTGATAAAACGTGATAATCTCCCATTCAATGCATTGATAGCATTCGAAGCCGGTGCCTTGTCCTTGTAGTACTAGTAGCCATTGTTGAGTGGGTCAAGGAACTCCTGTTGAGCAATGTGGACTCTTAGGACATGCTTCTTGAGAGCACCATTGGTGGGTGGAAGCTTGTCGCCTTCTACCTTGTGTTTGCAGAATATCACTCACTATCATCATTGCTGTCACTATAGCCAATGTATCTTGACAGTCTTCATCATTTCGGCAGTCAGCAGTACACTGACATCTGACATCTGGGATTTTGGAAGTGGCACCAATATGGAAAATTCTGGGTGCAGACCGAGCCAAAGCTTTGCCTGCATTTCATGCCTTTACAGGAGCAGACAACACTGGGAGATTTTCTAGGATAGGCAAACCTACCTGGTGGAACAGCTACAGTACCTCAAAGCTGGTGATGATGTCCTCGAGGCTCTGAAGATGCTTTCTCAAACCAGTGATGTGACAGAGGATCTACTAACTATAGTAGCTAAGTTTGTATGCACTGCATACTTACCAAAGGCGATCATAGATTGGTGAAGCAATAGGAAGCGCCGCACAAATCCGGGCGGCTGGGTTTGGATCCGCCCTTCAAGACCATCGATAGGGCTCGTTCTTTCAGTCTAGTGTACTGCTGACTGCCAAAATGATGAAGACTGTCAAGATACATTGGCTAGTGACAGCAATGATGATAGTGAGGATGATGTATAGACTGGTCTAGTTTGTGCTTGTGTAAATAAATGACGCAACCTTGTGTCAATGAGAGAAATCCTCTGTCTCTGTCTCTTCAGATAATCATATAATACAATTCTATATTGTTATGTAAATATGTGCTATTGATCACTGATTTTAATTAGCACCATTGGATTTCCTGAAAAATGTATTTTAACCACTTGAATCCTGATCCTATGTAATCTAGAAGTCAAAATAGTGGAAAAACGAATATTACATTTTTTCCCCCCAAAATCAAGGATTATGACCAAATCTGTGCCATTGATCATTTGTACTTATTTTTAATTAGCACCATTGGATTTCCTGACCCTAAAAATGTAGATTTAGCCACTAGAATCCAGATCCTATGTAATCTAGAAGTCGAGATATTGAAAAATGAATATTCAAAGGTCGCCATTTTGCAAAATCCACGATGGCCACCATATTGGCTTCTGCGCAAATGGAATCATGGATTTTCCGATTTGCTATACTCTGAAGTTTCCAAAAATGTATAGTTTTCCTAATCCCCCGAAAAATTGAACGAACCTTCTTTTTTTGGACATATAGAACTGGACTACTGTGTCCCCTTAGTCCCCTGGCCTATCCCAATGTTGATTGTCTGTTGTGTTCACCTGTGTCTAGTTAGTCCTTGTCTATATGTATGCCTCTGTTGTGTTTGGTCCCTTGTCAGTTCTTCGTCGTATTTTCATGTGGTTAGTTCTTGTCCCAGTCTTTGATATTTTCTAGTGTATACCTAAGTCAGAGATTCCTTGTGTTTTCCCATTGTGGGGTTTTTGTTAATAAAGCCTCATTGTGACAGTACAAACTGACCATTATGGACTCAGCAGAACGACAGCTTTTTCGGCAGAAGGTACAGGAGTTCGACTCTGTGTGTCGAACTCCTGTGAATAGGTATGGGGAAATACTTACAAAACCAACGTTAAACCAATTTTTATTCTACAGAAAAGAGTTATACGAATATTTAAGAGAACTGAGTACCGTGAGCCTACCAACGCCTTATTTATAAATGTACACACATTAAAAATTTGTGATATGGTTGTTCTCCAAACCCTGTTAATTATGGGTGTCCCGTTAATTATGTTCAAAGCTTACAATAACTTACTTCCAAACTGTCTTCAGAAGCTGTTCGAGACCAAAAACACCCATTATGAACTTAGAAACACTGGTATGTTTGAAACAACATGGGCAAGAACCAATACTAAACAACACTGTGTATCAGTAAAAGGAGTAAGTTTGTGGAGCTGTTGCGATAATGAATTGAGGAGGTGTAGATCGATCTATGTCTTTAAAAAAATGTTATAAACAAGTATAAAGAGCTAGTGTGATCATGTGTTATTTTGATTGTTATATAATGATATTGTATAATAATGAAAATGCAATAGAGAATAAAACAAACGATACAAAAATAGATACAAAAAGAAAGTAAAAATAACAAATCATGTATTCACATGTATAACCATTATGCATTGTATTATGAAGCCAAAAACCTTTGTCCTGTTTTTTTGTTTGTTTTTTGGTATTCTTTTTTTCTTCTCCTTCTAATTTAACTTTTGTGAGAATTAAATTGTTTTTCTTTGATTGTCATGGATGTATTTTATATTGAAAGGGTAGGCAATATAAGCTATGTAGCTTCAGCCTATACCTTTTTTTGGTCACAACTATGTCATGTATTATTGCAACTGTTGTTTTAAGAAAATAGAGCATATTGTTTGCATAGTGCACAAATTACCAAAAATAAAAACCTGCAAAGTGAAATAGCCTCATCTCTTCACCTCCCAGCCAGCATGCCACAGCCCTGCTCGCCGCTGCCCTGCTCGCCGCTGCCCTGCTCTGAGATTCCTTGTGTTTTCCCATTGTGGGGTTTTTGTTAATAAAGCCTCCTGAATATTCACTGCTCAGTCTGTATCTGTCGTTCTGCATTTGAGTCCTACACCTCCAGAACCTCATCGTGACAAATCTAACCTAAACTTAAAGGCAGGGTACTGTAAGTGATGTTTCTTTGTTAAAATAAATAGCTCTATATTCTGATAGTAATCATTGCTATCGAGTGTTTGTTCAGTAACAGGGGTCTAGCTGTCTCTCCAGCTCTTTGGTAAACAGAAAACACATTTTCAGTTAATGATACCAATTTTATCCAATCAGGAGAGAGAACTCGTATAGGATACAGGATAAACAAGTGCATTTGGTAGTGATGACACCAATAAATAAGCAGACGGATTTGTAAAACAAAACTGTATCACTACAAAATTTAAGCTGATGAAAGGTACTCTCTCCTGATGGCTGACAATAGGCTCTATGCACAGCAGCCATATTGGAAAGAAATTGGGCATCTCCTTCCTTCCTTCACAGGTGTTACCAATGATACTAATTAATGCTCTGTTCAGTTCTGGTCAAACAGAGTCAGGGTGCTGATAGTGTGCATGTTGGCTCACTGGAAACACTCTCAGGGTTCCTTGAGCGGGTTCCAAATGGCCCCTAACGGGTTACGGGTCCATTTGGTTCCATTTGTACACTCTCAGAGTTATGGAGGTCCCTGAAATTTGAGAACCACTGTGCTACACTAAATGGAACGGAGTCTTCATTATTACCATTGGTAACACCTGTGAAGGAAGTAAGAAAGGGGCCCAAATTTTTTCCAATATGACTGCTGTGCATAGAGCCTATTTGCAACTCACCTGAAAATGTATTTTCTGTTTATTAAAGAGCTGAAGTGACGGGGAGGCCACTGTTACTGCACAAACACTCTACACAGCAATGATTACTGTCATAATATAGTGCTTTAACACTTAAAGCGGCACGTAGCGGCATGTAACTCTTTTTTAATGAATACAATGTAATTTTGTCCAATCTGTATGGTAGAGTATGTTAATCATCCTATAATTCTACAAAGCTCTGTGCGGTGTGCCCGACATCTCTTCTGCCCGGTTCTCCTCAGTGGCTGGAGCAATTCATCTGCATTTGCACACAGCCATTGCCCATTACCATGTGCACGGAACACCGCAGCCCGTTTTTCGCTTTCCCCAAATGTCAGCTGTTTATTGGCATTTTTGTGTTCGCTGGCTCCTGGGTTGCCAAATCATGTGCGTGAAACAAGCGCCGGTGTTGCCACATACGTGAAACAAGCGGTTGGGTGCTCATATCCCCCGAAGGGTATGGTCTTTTGGTATTTTGTCTCCCTACCCTGCTCTTCTATTGAGACATTTAGATTGTGTCAAAAGTCATGTCTCACCTAGACACAGGATTTGACAAAAATGTTGACCTGATAGTCATGGTTCAATTTATCCCCTGAGCAAGCAGGCAGGCTCTATAGACGGGTTTCCGCGCGACGTCATCACAGAGCAGAATGCGCAATCTGCGCATGCTTGGGGTAGAACAAACCCGGAAGCGCCGTTCACTCTGATGTTGTGTTCGGGAGTTAGATAGGCATAATGCTGCTATTATGGGCATAATAGGCATAATGCTGCTATTATATACAAATAAAGGACAAACAGATCCAACTTCCGACAAATCATTTTTATTGAGTAAACAAGATATTACAAACTGCATAATTTAATCTACTTTCATTAAACCCGGTGAAGACCATTTCTTTTATGAATGGACATTTGGCCAGAGCTGCTGCGGGTAATAGCGCCCTCTATAGCAGACCTGGGCAACTGGCGGCCCGCGGGCCGTATACGGCCCTTTGGTTGACTCTGAACGGCCCGTGTAAGGTTATGTGGAAATGTCAAAATAAACGTATTTTCTCATTTTACCTCATGCATGGACTAAAGCTGCACTACTTTTATTTTGAAGTTTCAAGACGTGCGCATGATTGGATCGTTGTCACACGCACACACTTGCACGCGCGCGCGCTCACACTCACACACACACACCCCCAGCAGTGGCCAGGTGACTGACTGCACACAGCGGGGGAAACGTGTGTTGTTTACTGATCAAGGCCGGGTCACAAGACGACCTTACGGGGGCAAAAATGTCCACTCGTGGTAAAAAAAGAAAGGTAGATGGCGAATGCAGGGTGTTCAACAAAAACTGGACTGCCAAGTATTTATTTACTGAAGTCGGAGGTAAAGCCGTGTGTTTAATTTGCGGGGAGCATATCGCCGTGTTTAAGGACTACAATTTGAGTCGCCATTACGAGACCAAACCTAAACACGCAGAGAAATACAAAAACTTGACTGATGCTGAAAGGGCAAAGACATCGGAAGCTTTGCTAACTGGTCTGCAAAGGCAGCAAGGCCTCTTCACCAAGCTTCATGCTGCCAGGGATGCAGCAACCAAGACCAGCTTCGTGCTATCCCACAAAATCGCTAAAAACAGTAAGCCATTCGCAGAGGGGGAGTTTGTCAAAGAGTGCTTGGTGGAGTCTGCAGCACTAATATGCCCTGAAAAAGAAGCGTTTGAACAAGTCCCGCTGTCCAGGCGAACGGTGACGAGAAGGATTGAGGAGATAGCAGGGAATCTGGAGTCTACGCTGCAACGTGAAGTGGGAAGTTTTGACTTTTTCTCCTTGGCTTTGGACGAGAGCACTGATGTCCGCGACACTGCCCAGTTACTCGTATTTGTCCGTGGGATAACGTCGGACTTCAAGATTACGGAGGAGCTGGCATCAATGCAGTCGATGAAAGGGACAACGACAGGGAGTGATCTTTTCACAGAGGTAAATGTGTGCATGGACACGCTGGGTCTGAAATGGAACAAACTGGCAGGTGTCACATCTGATGGTTGCCCAAGTCTCACAGGGAAAAATGTTGGACTTTTGAAACGTATGCAAGATAAAGTGACAGAAATTGATGCAGATCAGAAATTGTTTTTTTTGCATTGTATTATCCACCAACATGTGTTGTGCAAGTCAGTGCTAAAACTTAACCACGTTATTGATGTTGTTACTAAAATGGTAAATTTCATCAGGGCACGGGGGTTGAATCATAGACAGTTTGTCGCGCTTTTGGAGGAGCATGAGACTGAGCATCGTGACATTGGCTACCACACAGCAGTCAGGTGGCTCAGCCTGTGCAAAGTGCTAAAAAGAGTGTGGGACCTGAAAGCAGAGATTCGAGAGTTTTGTGAGAAGAAAGGCAAAGACTTCCCAGAGCTCTCAGATGAGAAATGGATGGCAGATTTTGCATTTGCTGTTGATGTGACTGCACTGATGAATGAATTGAACACCAAACTGCAAGGCAAGGGACTTTTTGTTCATGAAATGTACAGCCTGGTGAAGGCTTTCATGAGAAAGATGCTGTTTCTTTCAAGCCAACTGGAGAGCAAGACTCTCACTCACATGCAAACCCTGAAAGAAGTCACACCATCAGCTAATCATCTCCGCAGGTACTCATCCATGTTAAAAGCATTGCATGATGAGTTTTCAAGGCGATTTGAAGATCTCAGAAAAATCGAGGATGAAATGCAAATGATTTCCTCTCCCTTCACCTCCAGTGTGGATAAGGCACCCAGTGATGTTCAGCTTGAACTCATTGACCTGCAGTCTGATGCAGTACTAGCAGAGCACTTTAAGTCAGTATCTCTGCTGGCTTTCTACTCTTCTCTCAAAGAGGAGAACTTTCCAAACATGAGGAGACATGCTCAGAAGATGTTGGTTCTCTTTGGCTCGACCTACATTTGTGAACAAACATTTTCAATGATGAAGTTTAATAAATCCAGGTACAGATCCTCTCTCACTGATGAGCATCTGTCAGCTGTGCTTCGCATAACCACCTCAGACATTCAACCTGACTTTGATGCACTTGTTAAAGCCCAGCAGAGACTAGATTTCTCTCACTGAACAAGAAAAACTTAAAAAAATATGATGTATCTTTCTTGCTTAATGTTTGGAGCACAAAGACAATATTGAATATTGTGATGTCTTAAGAATTCTAAGAATCTGCAACTTTCCAACAGTATATGAAACTCAAAATGTGTTTTGTAGTGAATGTGACTGAAAATGTTCATGAATATGAGTCACAGATGGTTAAAAAAAAAGGCTTTCACACTTTGTCTACCTAACCTTGTTTTGGAAAATTTGATTGAATAAATGACATTTGTTGTAACTCAACCTCACTTTTTCATTGCTTAACTATAACTATAAAAGTACTTATGCAAAATGCCCCATTTCACAAGTTATGTGTATAAAATCCTTTAAAAATAGCAGATCTACAAGATCACCTGCAATGTGTTGTGAGCTTGTAGATCTGCTATTTTCAAATAGCCATAGGTCTGATGGTTGTATGTTTTTTTTAAACAATAATCAAAATCTACACTAGTAACTAAAGTTGTCTAATAAGTGTAGTGGAGTAAAAGTACAATAATTGATTCTGAGATGTAGTGGAGTAGAAGTAAAAGTCTTGAAAATTGGAAATACTCAAGTAAAGTAAAAATACCTCAAAATTGTACTTAAGTACAGTACTTGAGTAAATGTACTTAGTTACTTTACACCACTGATAACACATACTCTTACCAGCTTGTCAAAACAATGCTATTTACTCCTTTTTATGAAGAAATACAATTAATATTATGCAGAATTGAGTTCAGCCTTTTGGCCCGGCCCTCCAAAATATTTGATGTTGTTCATGTGGCCCCATGGAAAAAATAATTGCCCACCCCTGCTCTATAGGCTCACTTTAGAAATTGCATGCAAATCCCTCTCTTGCGCGCGCAGCAGCATCCTCTCATGTTTACAAACAGGAAACCCATCTATTAGCTCAATGGTAATGTCAGCACTTGCACAGGAAACTCAGCACTTGCACTTGGGCAGAAACCTTGTTGTTCCTACATTTTATGTTTTTCTTTTTTCTTTCCATAAATCAATACCCTATTTTGTCGTGCGAGAGTGTCGCAAAATGCAAATAAAGCTGATCTACGAGCTCAAAATGTGCTATGATGCAACATGTTTTGAGCTATTTTTTAAACAAATAATTGGTTAAATGTGTGTTTGGGGATAATAAATATTGAAAAATTAACAAGAGCTTTTGACAAAATAACTAGACCAGGAGACCTGGATGTGCCAGAGCCTTAGTGGTTAAATACTCGAGGTGGCGTCATGTCGACATCTGAATGGCTGGGTAGGAAAAGAGAGACAGACCGACCGACAAAGCCTCATGTAGGCCGACCCCCTGGGTCTGGCAATAATTACATTGGATCCCCTCTTGAAGACTCCTGCTTTAAGCCTTATATAGTAAGACTAGCAGATCTACAAGGTCAGAGCGTGTCACGGCAGCATATCTATGTTCCTCAGGTTCTGTATGTTCCCCGCTTACCTAAACCTAACCCTAAACCTTAACCTTAACCCTAACCCTAACCCTAACCCTTAACCTTAACCCTAACCTTCTGTCTGTTGGAAAACCTGCCCACGATTTAGGGGGGTGGGGAGGGTACATGAAACCGCATATGTTTTCCTATTAACTGATCTACAAGCTATATGAAAATAGAAGGACCCACGCGTTGTATGCTTGTCATCTGCTATTTTGGCTATTTAAAAAATAAAGAAGTAAAACTTACTGTGTGTGTGTGTGTGTGTGTGTGTGTGTGTGTGTGTGTGTGTGTGTGTGTGTGTGTGTGTGTGTGTGTGTGTGTGTGCGTTAACTTTTTCTGTTTCATAAATTAATGCCCTACTTCATCATCCAAGTGTTGCACAAAAGTAATGACACAAGTAAGACGCGCGAACGCTGGAAGCGAACCCAGCTCGAAAATATTGTGTATTTACGGACTTTGTGTGTGTGTGTGTGTGTGTGTGTGTGTGTGTGTGTGTGTGTGTGTGTGTGTGTGTGTGTGTGTGTGTGTTTTGACTGTAGCTGCACTCTGGCGCACTCTGTCGGCCGCACCCAGGCAGTGCACTGCACACAGACAGACAGACAGACACACAAGCCGAGCAGACTTTCATAGTAAGCTCCACTTGGGCGGAGGCGCGCCTCCTTCCGCGTTCGCAAATAGCCGATCTACAATTTTACAACAAATATAATAAAAAAAAGGTGATCTACAACGCGTTGCATCGTGACTTGCGATGTTACACGTTGTAGGTCTGTCTATTTTCATTATATTTGGAAAAAAAAGTGTATAAAAATGTATAAAATGTCATGTTCTGGGCACACCAAACACCTCTTTGCCAAAAAATAGCCGATCTACAAGCTCACAACGCCTCGCAGCGCGAGGCGTTGTGAGCTTGTAGATCTGCTATTTGTTGGCTCAAGTTCTCCCCAGAAAAGGGATGCTAGGGTTGGAGTGGTTAAGGTAAAAAAAAAAATCATATCACACAAAGATTTGGCGGACCCCCTGTAGTAACTCTGAGGACCCCCGAGGGGTCCCGGACCCCTGTTGAAGCCCCCTGGTCTATAGTATAGACTATAGTATTAACACATTCAAACCGGGGAAGCATCTGTGTAACCAATTATCCATATTTTATACTTTGTCCATTAAAAAATAGCAGATATACAAGCTCATATAGCACGGCATCGAATGCCACGCTATGAACTTGTAGACCTGCTATTTTTTGAAAAATCTTGAATATTTTGTGCAAATATTTGAATATATAGATTTTTAAAGGGAACATTTTTGACTCAAATCATTGCTTCTGGGGGGGTCCCTATCACGAAATATTTTGAGATGGGGGTCCGCGGCAAAATGCATATAATTTTGGTTGTCCTTGACATGAAAAAGCTTGAGCACCACTGATATAGCAACACACGTTTGCTTTCATTTAGACCAGGGGTCTTCAACAGGGGGTCCGGGACCCCTAGGGGGTCCTCAGAGTTGCTACAGGGGGTCCGCCAAATCTCTGTGTGATGGGATCATTATTTTTTACATTAACCACTTTGAACCCTAGCATCCCTATTCTAAGGACAACTTTAGCCGAAAATAGCCGATCTACAAGCGTTGTGAGCTTGTAGATCGGCTATTTTCGGCAAAGAGGGGAAAAGAGAGCAGACCAAGTACAGAGTGAAAGTTTACTAAGTATTGACGGTTGAAGTCGTTAAATGTCTGAAAATACACATTAACATGAATCCAACATCTATGAAAAGCTTAAATCTGCAACCCAATTTTATATAATATATAGTGGGGGTCCCTGCTTCATCTCTCTCTCAGTTAGGGGGTCATTGGCCTGAAAAGGCCCCTGATTTAGACAACAGGTCTAAATGGGTTGAACCCACTTTGGGTTTAGGCTAGCCTACTTTGTATCTACTTGATTGGATGGGCAAGCTGTGACCAGTACCATGGGCCGTATCAGCTGTGTGAGAGAGGCTGTGTTTGCAATTATAAATGACATAGTCTGTTAATGAATGCATTTATGATGAAATGTAATGCTGAAATGAAATGCGATGAGTACAGGGAATGGAAATAACGTTACGCGAGACACTTTTTTTTATTAAGGTCAATAATTTAAGTGCCTGTACCCCAGTGAAGCCAGTCCCATTAAGCCAGTGCCAGGAAATTTGTTGACTAGTGGTTCTCAAACTGTGGGTCGGGACCAAGGTGACAATGAAGTGACAATGTAAGGACTTTTAAGACCTTAAACACAACTCAAACATTGGCCATATTGTCAAATAATATACGAAAGATTGAGGCAAACATTGTGAAAATAGCTTGTAGATCTGCTAGTTTCACTATGTTTTATCTGTGGGACCGAGTCAAACAAGATTCAATGCCCAAACTCCTACAATTCCAAGTGCTTGTCAGGGTGTGGGGTCCCCAGTTCAACTATGATTGTTTTGGGGGGTCGTGGCCTGAAAAGTTTGAGAACCACTGTCATAGACATCTGAACTGTTACCCTGACAACAAAAACATCAAAACTAAAGCTGTCAAATTGAGTGAAGTTTCCTCCTGAAATGGAGTGGAGTGGAAGTATGAAGTAGCATACAATGGACATACTCAAGTAAAATTACAACTTCCTCAAAATTATACTCAAGTGCAGTATTTGAGTGAATTTACTTATTTACTTTCCTCACTGAATATTAACTAACATTATTATGTTCCTAATAATTTATCGGACAAGATATGCTGTAATGAACAAATGAATAAACCCAGTAGCACCCCACCACCCTGCCAATTAAAGATTATTTGTATACCATAGCCACTGGCATGGACATAAAACACATTGCCAAGAAGAAGCACCACCACCACCACCAAGTATCATGTGGATGTTATGTTCAATTTTATTAATAGATTTGAAATGTTAATTTTAATGGCTAAATGGATATTATTGCAATGTCTACCGGAATGAAAGAGCCTTTTAAAGGCATCTCCTACTTTTACTTTCTGCAGAGCATGCATTAAACACTTCATATAAAGCAGGCTGAGATGGACCGACCCAGAGCCCATTGCAGAGGAGTTCAGAGTTCCATGGTGGTGAGTGAGACTTAATTCGTCCTTCATAGTCCTATTAATTTATTAGACATGTTAGCTATTCATACTTAGTCATATCAATGTTTTAGAGATGTTAGCTATTCATCGTCATATAAATGTTATACAGATGTTAGCTATTCATAGTTATATAAATGTATTAGACATTTTTGCTATTCATTTTGATCATGACTCCGTGCATGGTGCCACATAGATACACACATGATCCGAGGTTACACACACATAGGAATGATTTATTTTATATTTGACACATTTAAATGATTGATTGTGTATGTTTTTATTTATAGTGATATGGGTTAGGCCAGATTGGAATGTGCTTTCGTTCATTCATTTCTATTTAGACATTTCAATAATGTTGTGATTATTTAAACAATAATTCACATTGTATGTGTTTTTACCAGATACTTTCTTACTCTTAATAAAGTCATTATTTGGAATAGGACTTTTACATCTACTAGAGTTAAAGTAACAAGATGTTTTACTTGAGTACAACTCTGAATGTAACCTTAATTCATACCATGGAATTAAAGAGTATGAGAAAAAACATCTAGCATTGCTTCAGTACAAATACAAAAAACAAGAGACATGGCTGTAATGAGAAAAAGAAAAAAAAGAATAACTTGGGTAAAATGGATATTTTTAGATGTGGAACAAAAAATAATCTCTATTACTACAGTAAGTGGTGTGTGGCAAGAATGAACATTAGGATTCATATAATCTAATTGGATTCATGATTATAAATAGTAGTGTATTAAATCATTCAACTCATGTTAATGTCCTCAAAATGATGTGTTTTTCCCCACACCTAGGGGTTGCACACAAAGTTTCACTGCTACTGGTAGAGGGGAAAAGTGAGTATTCATACTTTTTCTGTTGAACCTACAATAAGCGATAAGAATAGTCCTACATAGTCCAACAGTTATCTGCTCAGATCTCAAGTCAGCAAAGGCATCACACCATCTATTTGTCCGTCTACAGAAAGCCGCCACCATGAGTACGGACGCAGAGATGGAGCAGTATGGCAAGGCCGCCATTTACCTCCGTAAGCCAGAGAAGGAGAGAATGGAGGCCCAAGCTTTGCCCTTTGATGCCAAAACTGCAGCATATGTGGCCGATGTTAAGGAGCTGTACCTCAAGTGTAAAATTTTAAAGAAGGACGGTGACAAAGTCACCGTGGAATTGCTCGACACGAAGGAGGTAGGTAGAGGTGTATCTAAAATCAAATAGTGTCTCAGTAAAAATCACAATACATTCAGAAGTTTTGCTCTTTTTTTTTAGGAAAGAGTTGCAAAGGAGGTTGATGTCACCCCTATGAACCCTCCCAAGTACGACAAAATTGAGGACATGGCCATGATGACCCACCTCACTGAAGCCACCGTCCTGTATAACCTCAAAGAGCGTTATGCAGCATGGATGATCTATGTAAGGTTTTTCTACATGCTGAGAACAGTACAGCAATGCACCTGTCGATAGCAGAGAAACACAGACTACAAGTTATATTTCACATCAAGTGAAAACCATAGAATAACAAATTCAACTTGCAACTTGCAACTCGTGACTGTAATCCCAGCTCTAGTGATCCGTTGTCCCAGATATGTGGCATGCTCAGTGCTATGTTGTATGATGTTAATGTTCTCTCTCTTCTCCCCTTCAGACCTATTCTGGCCTGTTTTGTGCAACTGTGAACCCCTACAAGTGGCTCCCAGTGTACGACCAGGAGGTTGTAAATGCCTACAGAGGCAAGAAGCGTATTGAGGCTCCACCCCACATCTTCTCTGTCTCTGACAACGCCTATCAGTTCATGCTGATGGGTACGTACTAGTCAGGACAATGTCAACAATATATAACTATAATGGTTTTGTGCTGTATCCATGATAAAAAATTGCTTTACATTTTACAGATAAAGAGAACCAGTCTGTCCTGATCACGTAAGTTTCCCATCTACTAGGCATTAAAAAAAAGAACGTTGTACACAAATTGACTAACTGCATTTCTCTGAATGTATGCATTTATAACCAGTGGAGAATCCGGTGCTGGAAAGACTGTGAACACCAAGCGTGTCATCCAGTACTTTGCAACAGCTAGTTCTGCAACTGGAGAAAAAGCGGCCGAAGCCGGTAAAATCAAGGTATATGTACAGGTTTTTTACTTTAACAAATACATGTTTGTGAACATAAAGCATTTATATGCAATATAAAAATTCAATTTGAAAGAATTCTGACCAAATGTTTAATTGGGCGATGTCTAAAACATTCTAGGGGTCACTGGAGGATCAGATTATTGCAGCCAATCCCTTGCTGGAGGCCTATGGTAATGCCAAGACTGTGAGGAATGACAACTCCTCTCGCTTTGTAAGTGTAAATAATGATATTTTATGAGAATACCTGCCATCACAATCTTAGAGGGATCAAACAAATTGTGCTATATATCAAACAGGGTAAATTCATCAGAATCCATTTCAACACAACGGGCAAACTGTCCAGTGCTGATATTGAGACATGTAAGTATGAAGTTCACAGATGATAAACTATACATGCGTTAATTTGAGGATCATATTTTGAGTTATGAACAACCCATACATATTATTATTATTATCATCATCATCATCATCATCATTATTATTATGTACAACCCATATAGATTATTATTATTATTAATATTATTATGAATTATGTACAACCCATATAGATCTGCTGGAGAAGTCCAGAGTGACCTTCCAGCTTCCTGCAGAGAGAGGTTACCACATCTTCTTCCAGATGATGACCAACCACAAACCTGAGATTATTGGTAAGTGGAATAACTGATGATGCAGTGAGAACATAAATGAATGAATAAAAACACAATGTCACCCTTTTTTAATCCCTTTTAAGAAATGTGCCTGATCACCGCCAACCCATATGACTTCCCGTTGATCAGCATGGGTCAGATCACTGTGGCCAGCATTAATGACAAAGAAGAGCTGGACGCTACTGACGTCAGTAAACATTATGTTAATCTTTCTTATACTCACTGTGCTACTGCAGTCAGTTGTTCTGCAAAATGTCTTTTCTAAAGCAGTGCTTTTATAAGTTTTCAGGCCGTGACCCCTCTCAACATAATAATATTTGAACTGGGGAGCCCCCACCCTGACAAGCACTTGGAATTGTAGCAGTTGAGCCATTACATTTAGTTTGACTCGGTTCAACAGATAAATATTGTGAAAATAGACGATCTACATGTTTTTACATTTGTTTTTATTTGACAATTTGGCCAATGTTTGACAATTTGTATAGTATAGTTTGTTGATTACTTTTGACACAATAATGGTCTTATTTGTTTTATTTGTATTTATCTATTTTATAGGTATTAAAAGGTCTTGAAAGTCCTTAAATTGGCACTTTAGAAATTTGGAGATACCCTATACACTTACTGTATGTTGATTTGTTTACTGTTGAGTTGTACACAGTTTTAAAGGATGTTTGTTAATCTGCTTATTGACATCAGGATGCTATTGACATCCTGGGCTTTGATGGTGAGCAGAAACAGTACATCTACAAGTTCACCGGTTCAGTGATGCATCATGGGGTCTTGAAGTTCAAACAGAAGCAGCGTGAGGAGCAGGCTGAGCCTGATGGCACGGAGGGTGAGCTGCATCTTTATTTATATTATTAAATGTATGTTTGTATGTATGTATGTATGTATGTATGTATGTATGTATGTATTACACATTATCTGCCATTCAAGGTTATATCCGTGAATTCCGTGAATGAAATCCAATGTATGAGTACGGCAACAAACAGCTGCAGCTGATTGCAACACAAAGGTGCAACCGGTTAATTAAACACAAAAATGAGACAGTGCAACACATGCGCCACTTAAAGACATGCACACGCACACACACACACACACACACACACACACACACACACACACACACACACACACACACACACACACACACACACACACACACACACACACACACACACATATATTTAAAAGTAAATACATTTAGTAAAAATACTTAAAATGAGTAAAAATACTTAAAAGAAGTTTCTGCCAACATAAAGTTATTTTAAAGCAGTCTTAGGCTAATAATAGCCTACTGCTTTAGGGTACCTTGTCAGTTATGACAGAACACTTTTACATTCACCTTGGATTGCGTTTGGCCCCAATGTTATACCTGCACCACTTACTTCAACACCTGGGTGACCTACCTTCAAGTGGCGCTGTAGAGCAGCCGTGAAATAAATGGACAGGGATTTAACATTGTTCCTCTAGTTCATATAGCTTAATGAATTGAACTCATCAAAGGCACCAGTGCCACTCACTTCACACTGGGTGTGATTTTTGATACTGTTTAGACTATGGTTATTTGGTTTACATATGATCCTACATTACTATCTCTATGCATTTTATGTATTACCTCGTGTTTGCTTTGCTTACTGTAAGTCGCTCTCTGGATTAAGAGCGTCTGCTAAATGCCTAAATTGCAAATTGCAAATTGTATGAACATTTCAGAGGCTGACAAGATTGGCTACCTGCTGGGTCTAAATTCAGCAGAGATGCTTAAGGCATATTGCTACCCCAGAGTGAAAGTCGGAAACGAGTATGTCACTAAGGGACAGACTGTGCCACAGGTGAGTAAGTTAAATTATTTCCATGTTTTGATTTCATACACACCAATTATATTCTCAACACAACACAGCATACCATTACATCTCTGATCTTTTTGAGTTGTCTCCAGACTGTCTTAAATCAGCTTCTGTAGATAAAATGATCCTCCAACATTATTCAAATTCATTTCTATTGATTTACTTAATATATGACGAGCATACAAAACATATCACTCAGCAGAAACATGTGCAGTTCCATGCGCCTCTGACATACTATTTTAACAGTTTTGTTATACATGTAAAAAAAAAAAACACTACACATTGTGTATCCAACCATACAACCCCTCCCGCTCACTCAGATCAGCTAACGCAGGGAAGGTGTTAGAACCTTCCCTAAAACACCTGGGACAGACTCTTCTCCCTTCTGGCTCCCGAACTGTGGAACAAACTCCCCATTGTAGTTCTGCTGACTGACTCACTCCCAATCTTTCGCCGTAATCTGACGACTCACCTCTTCAGATTTCACTTTAGCCCGTAGCACTTGCCGTAGCCTTGACGACCTTGCAGGCTTATGCAAAGGCTAAAATTATTAGATAGCATGTTATGTAGGCAGATACCAGGTTCATTGATGCCAGGTTCATTTGTAGACCTGGAATAGTGTGTATGGTTTCAATGTACAGATTATAGATTTTTTTAGATTATGCTGTTTAGACTGATGATACTGTAGGTTATTGGTTTATGATTCTATACCATTGCTATGCATTCGATGTATTACCTCATGTTTTCCTTGCTTACTGTAAATCACTCTTGAAGAGCATCTGCTAACAACGTCCTACTAACAACGTTCCTATTTCCTCAGGTAATGAACTCAGTTGGTGCCTTGGCCAAGTCCATCTATGAGAAGCTGTTCTTGTGGATGGTCATTAGGATCAACGAGATGCTGGACACCAAGCAGCAGAGAAACTACTACATTGGTGTGCTGGACATCGCTGGTTTTGAAATCTTTGATGTAAGCATGGACTTTTTTTTAAAGTGGGAGACTAATTATTTTTGTCAAGATTACAGAATTACAAGAGATTGGGCTAATGATTATTTCCACTCACAGTTCAACACCCTGGAGCAGCTGTGCATCAACTTCACCAATGAGAAACTGCAACAGTTTTTCAACCACACCATGTTTGTTCTTGAACAAGAGGAATACAAGAAAGAGGGAATCCCCTGGGATCTCATTGACTTCGGCATGGACTTGGCCGTCTGCATTGAGCTCATTGAGAAGGTATACATTTATTATTATATATTATCATGGACTTGGCTGTCTGCATTGAGCTCATTGAAAAGGTATACATTTATTATTATACTATTATATATCATCATGGACTTGGCTGTCTGCATTGAGCTCATTGAGAAGGTATACTATTATTTTGAGCTTTAATGGACATGACATGTTAATATTGTTTTTGTCATTGGCACTAAGTTTTTGTTTTTGGTGATGTGTCTCTTTTGTCTCCTTTACAAAGCCCTTGGGCATCTTCTCCATCCTTGAAGAGGAGTGCATGTTCCCAAAGGCTTCAGACAAAACATTCAACGACAAGTTGCATGGCACGCATCTTGGGAAGAACAAGGCCTTTGAGAAGCCGAAACCTGCCAAAGGCAAGGGTGAGGCCCACTTCTCCCTGGTCCACTACGCTGGAACTGTGGACTACAGCATCACAGGCTGGCTAGAGAAGAACAAAGACCCGTTGAACGACTCTGTGGTGCAGCTGTACCAGAAGTCTTCAGTTAAACTGTTGACTGTGTTGTATCCCCCACCTGAGCCTGAAGGTATGTTTATTATTGATTGATTATTGCAACGCTCTGTACGCAGGCATTGATCAATCTGCTCTCAGGCGTCTGCAGCTCGTTCAAAATGCTGCCGTTCGCCTACTCACCGGCAAGAAAAAGCGCGATCACATCACACCAGTCCTTGTCTCACTCCACTGGCTCCCTGTCGGTTTTAGAATTGATTTTAAATGTTATTGTTTGTTTTTAAAGCCCAAAATGGGCTGGCCCCCCATACCTATCTGGGCTCATTCTGCCATATACCCCTACCAGACCTTGAGGTTGGCTGACCAGCTGCTCTTTACTGTGCCCGGAACCTCATATAAGACTAGAGGGGCCGAGCCTTTGCCGTGGCCGGCGCCAGATTGTGGAATACCCTGCCTCTTCATATTTGCTCTGCTCAGTCCTTGGGGATTTTTAAATCTCTATTAAATGTATTTAATTTGTTTTATTTAGCTCCGTTTGCCTGTTTTTTAATTTGTTCTTGTTTAGCACTTTGGTTCGACCGTTCGGTCGTTGAAGATGTGCTATATAAATAAACTTTGATTTGATGATTCTAACGAATATAAACAGACCCGAATAAGAAGGGAGGCAAGAAGAAGGGTGGTTCCATGCAGACTGTGTCTAGCGCTTTCAGGGTAAGAATATTTATTCATTATTATTAACATTATATTCCTGTAGGAATGAAGCATTATATAATCAACATTATATCCATGTAAGAAATAGGCACGGCTTTTCATGTTGGAATTAAACAATTAAACAAAGTTGTGAGCTTGTAGATCAGCTATCTTTGAATGGCTGAACCTTAAAATAGGGCTTAAGTGGATAATGTATGTTTGAGAACAATCTAAATCTGTAAAGTAACTTGTATCTAAAGTTTTCAAATAATTGTAGTGGAGGAAAAAGTACAATATTGTATGACTTTTGACTTAATAAGCCTAACTTGGCTCTTTTATGTCTCAAAAGAAGAACTTTTCACTAATAATAAGCCTACTTGGCTCTTTTGTCTCAATAGGCGAACTTGGGGTTGCTGATGACCAACTTGAGGAGCACTCATCCTCACTTTGTGCGTTGCCTCATTCCCAACGAGTCCAAGACTCCAGGTAAAAATGTAAACAATGATTGTGGGGTGATCATTTAATACAACATTGACCAGTGTGTAACTATTCTGTCCTAATAGAGGATATGCGCATGCTTAAAGTGAATGGTTTATCGAGTGGCAAAGAAACATGCAAAATGAGTTTAACATTGTTTAATGTTGTTTAATGCAATCAGATATGACTTTTCTGTTTGGATGCATGGGCTGTCAAGGCCAGAAAGTATTTTTTTGACACTCAGTAGGCATTCCTGAGTAACTTCCGGGTTTGATGATGATGTCACACGCATATCCTCTATAGTAATAATAATAGGCTAATGGAGCAACATCTTTACAGGCCTGATGGAGAACTTCCTGGTCATCCATCAGCTGAGGTGTAACGGTGTGCTGGAGGGCATCAGGATTTGTAGAAAGGGCTTCCCCAGCAGAATTCCCTATGCTGACTTCAAGCAGAGGTATTCTTTCCTTTTTCCAGCAGCTTTTAGTTCCAAACCTATTAACGTAAAATGACCCACTTTTACAAAACCGGTATAAACAACTGAACGTCAGTGCAAAATGACCATGAACTTTTACAAAACAGGTACAAAGTACTGAATGCCAGCGCATGTCCCGATGGCGCGTTCATGGACAACAAGAAAGCTTCAGAGAAGCTGCTTGGGTCCATTGACGTACCTCAAGATGAGTACAAGTTTGGACACACCAAGGTAAACACACTGCAAATCTTGTTTAACGTTATCGACAGAGGACTAAAAGTTGATTTTACAGTTGTTCAGTTACATTATAACATTGTATTGTAGGTGTTCTTCAAAGCTGGTCTGCTGGGTGTCCTTGAGGAGATGCGAGATGAAAAGCTGTTTGTTCTGGTAACCATGACTCAGGCTCTCGCACGAGCTTACGTCATGAGACGGGAGTTTGTCAAGATGATGGCTAGGAGGTACTTTGAAAACATGATTTATTCAATATTTAGTATCATTTGTAATAATAATAATGTATTATATTAAAGTATAAAGTACACTTTTTCCAATACTTTTCAATAATAAAAAAAACGTATAGTGTCAAATCACTATAATATAATTGGTAGTACTCAAGTACTGTCCAATGTTGAGATATGTTTTTTACTGTAATGGAGTATTTCCAATGTTCAATACTTTTACTTCTTCTCCACTACATTCAATTATTATGGAAAAATGTACGTACATTAACCACTTCAGCCCTATACTTTGGCTACTTGAAGCAAACCATCACTTTGCAACTTGTGAGCTTGTAGATCTGCTATTTTCCAATATTTTTTTTTACCTTTGAAAACGTGTGAAATGGTATATTCTGCAAAATTAGTACTTTTACTTGTGGTACTTTAAGCACATTTTGATGCCAGTATCTTTATACTTTTACTCAAGTTTTTATTACCAGACTTTTACTTTTAACAGAGTATTTCTACATTGCAGTATTGATACTTTTACTTAACACATGTGTGAGTATACTTCTTCCATCACTGTCCACAATCATGACACACTTCAACCGTTTTTCCACAGAGAGGCCATTTACTCCATCCAGTTCAACGTGCGCTCATTCTGCAATGTGAAAAACTGGCCATGGATGGCGCTGTACTTCAAGATCAAGCCTCTCCTGCAGAGCGCTGAGACTGAGAAGGAGCTGATGAACATGAAGGAGAACTACGAAAAGATGAAGGTCGACCTGGCCGCGGCCCTGGCCTCGAAAAAGACCCTGGAAGAGAAGATGGTGGCTCTGGTGCAGGAGAAAAATAACCTTGCACAGTCAGCGTTATCAGTAAGTAGCTACACTTGTAGAGGAAATGTTGATAATATTTCATATTGTTTATCATCCTATCTCAAATCTTGTATCTAATGTAGAATGTAGACCATGGCAGAGAATGTTGGCATCATTACATAGCTAGATGGCTACCAGCATAAACGCCTGACCCAATTTGTCGTTCTTCTGTGGGGGCGGATGAATCTGCATATGCCACTGCTCCTCACCCACGCACTACTATAGTATATCCTTTTGGAGGATGTTGATAGCCTCCAGCTTCTTCCTCGTCCTCACCTCCGCCAACGCCTCAGTACCGTCCAGGCTCTAGCAATGACAGAGCCTGCCTTTTTCACCAGCTTGTTCAGTCAGTTAATGTCCCTTGTGTTAATGTACCTCCCCCGTCCCAGGAAGCAGCTGCAAAACAAATCTCATATATCTCACCCAGAACAAATGCTGCAACAAGTTCCCTCACTTATCTTTTTCATTGACAACCAGGGAGATGAAGCATTGAATGATGCTGAGGAGAGATGTGAGGGTCTTATTAAAAGTAAGATCCAGTTGGAGGCAAAGGTCAAAGAGACGACCGAGAGACTGGAGGACGAGGAGGAGATCAACGCGGAACTGACCGCCAAGAAGAGGAAGCTGGAAGACGAATGCTCTGAGCTCAAAAAGGACATTGATGACCTGGAGCTCACATTGGCCAAAGTGGAGAAGGAGAAACACGCCACTGAAAACAAGGTTTGTGATCATAAACTCTCTGGGGTTTCTATCAAGTTAGTAGTCGTTGCTGTCGGGCAGAAACCTCCTATCTCCATATTTTAACTTGTTGTGTTTTTTCGTAAACTAACGGCCTACTTGATCGTACCACAGCGTCACACAAAAGCATCAAAAGTAGCAGATCTACAAGCTTGTCGATCTGCTACTTTTGCTATAATTGGATGTGAATCCTGAAAAGTAAGTGTTTTGGACATAATGAGGTTTCCACCCGACAGAGAACAAGTGCAATAATGATCTATTCCAGTTCTGTTCTGCTTAATCAGGTGAAGAACATGACTGAGGGGATGGCCTCTCAGGATGAAGGACTTATTAACACTGTCTAATTTGGGTTCATTTAGGTGAAGAACCTGACTGAGGGGATGGCCTCTCAGGATGAAGGACTTATTAACACTGTCTATGTTGGGTTCATTTAGGTGAAGAACCTGACTGAGGAGATGGCCTCTCAGGATGAAGGACTTGCTAAGCTGACCAAGGAGAAGAAAGCCCTCCAAGAGGCACATCAGCAGACCCTGGATGACCTGCAGGCAGAGGAAGACAAAGTCAACACTCTGACCAAGGCCAAGACCAAGCTGGAACAGCAAGTCGACGATGTGAGTTCATAGAAGTGAACATACACTGTATGTTTATTGTTGTTAATGAATAATAATAAGAACAATAATATTATTATGTGCAGTTGGAGGGTTCTCTGGAGCAAGAGAAGAAGCTCCGCATGGACCTGGAGAGAGCCAAGAGAAAGCTTGAGGGTGATCTAAAACTGACCCAGGAATCCATCATGGATCTGGAGAATTACAAGCAACAGTCTGATGAGAAGATAAAGAAGTAATGTGGACCACAATATGGATAATTAATTCATAATTTGCCTAATAATAATAAAAATAATGAATAAACAATATTAAATGCCATGGAGAAAAAACTATACCTGCAGAATGACACTAAGATATGATGTACTGTATTCCACAGGAAGGAATTTGAAACAAGCCAACTTCTGAGTAAGATTGAGGATGAACAATCTTTGGGGGCCCAGCTGCAGAAGAAGATCAAAGAACTCCAGGTATCCCCCCCCCCCCTTTCTGTAAAATCATTAATAATAGTACTTGTATTAGGATATTAATTAATTATGTAAATCTAAAATCATAAATTTGAAAGGCTCGTATTGAAGAACTGGAGGAAGAGATCGAGGCGGAGCGCGCTGCTCGTGCCAAGGTTGAGAAGCAGAGAGCTGACCTCTCCAGGGAACTTGAAGAGATCAGTGAGAGGCTGGAGGAGGCTGGTGGAGCCACCGCCTCTCAGATCGAGATGAACAAGAAGCGTGAGGCTGAGTTCCAGAAGCTGCGTCGTGACCTCGAAGAGTCCACCCTGCAGCATGAGGCCACCGCCTCTGGCCTCCGTAAGAAACAGGCCGACAGCGTGGCTGAACTGGGTGAACAGATCGACAACCTCCAGAGAGTCAAGCAGAAACTGGAGAAGGAGAAGAGCGAATACAAGATGGAGATCGACGACCTGTCCAGCAACATGGAAGCTGTGGCTAAAGCTAAGGTATTACAAAATACTTGGTTCAATGAACCAAAAGCTCCAAAAATTGGGGACTTATTTATTAAAGTGTAATGCTTCCAAGGAAGCCCAGGTCATATGGATATACAGGACACTTCTCCATTTCACGTATACAAACAATGAACCGACATGACAATGATCAAACAGGTAGACAGGTAAACAGGTTTACTTCAGTGATTGAATATGTCCCAATGTTAATTAACAGGGAAATCTTGAGAAGATGTGCCGCACCCTTGAGGACCAACTTGGTGAAATCAAGGCCAAGAGTGATGAGAATGTTCGCCAGATAAATGATGTTTCAGCTCAGAGAGCAAGACTGTTGACAGAAAACGGTAAATGTACTCACCGTAAAGTCTACTTTTACATGGTTTGTCGTACTTGAACAAATTTCCTAATTAGAGATAATGCTTTTATCAGCAATTATCCCAGGAATTTAAGGATTATGTATATTCAACAAAGAGGTATTTAAATGTTTGAAACGAATATTCAAATTTCTAACCAGGTGAGTTTGCTCGTCAACTTGAAGAGAAAGAAGCTCTCGTCTCTCAGCTCACCAGAGGCAAGCAGGCCTTCACCCAGCAGATTGAGGAGTTGAAGAGACATGTTGAAGAGGAGGTTAAGGTAAGCAGTTAGAACTGCAGACTCACTCCAATCTTCTGCCGTAATCTGAAGACTCATCTCTTCAGACTCCACCTTAGACCGTAGCACTTGCCCTATTAGCCTTGACGACCTTGCAGGCTTATGCTATACTATTTAGATAGTATGTTATGTAGACAGATGCCAGGTTAATTTGTTGATCTGGCAATATCGTTATAGTTTTCATAGTTTCACTGTACAGATTATTTGTATATTTTATATTATACTGATAATAGGCTCCTGGTTTACCTATGATCCTAGATTACCATTTTTATGCTTTTGATGTAATAAGTCTCTCTGGATTAAGAGTGTCTCCTAAATTTCTATTCTTTTTCACTTTTATTTAGAAATAGGCCTAATTTGTATCTTTTTGTAATTTTAACCAGCTGACATTATTCTGGCATTGTTTTCTTTTGACAGGCAAAGAATGCCCTTGCTCATGGTGTGCAGTCAGCTCGCCATGACTGTGACCTTCTGAGGGAGCAGTTTGAGGAGGAACAGGAGGCCAAGGCTGAACTGCAGCGTGGAATGTCCAAGGCCAACGCTGAGGTGTGTCAGTGGAGAAGCAAGTATGAGACTGATGCTGTCCAACGCACTGAGGAGCTGGAGGAAGCTAAGTAAGTGGTCAATGTTTTACACCAGTGGTTCTATAACCTGTTTGTGCCAAGGACCCACAAATTGATTTTTGGCCGTGGACCCGTATATCTGCTATTTTTGAATAGCCAACGAATACATAGATAAAATGCTTAAAATGATTGTGATGCTGTATAACATTATGTGTTTTACATGTTCACATCAGGCACCACTCACTATACAAAATACTGCCCACAGTATAATTTTATTCCATTCAAAACCGACCAACAGGAAGAAGCTCGCCCAGCGTCTTCAGGAAGCTGAGGAGCAAATCGAGGCTGTGAATTCCAAGTGTGCCTCTCTGGAGAAAACCAAACAGAGACTCCAGGGTGAAGTGGAAGACCTCATGATTGATGTGGAGAGGGCCAATGGTTTGGCTGCCAACCTTGACAAGAAACAGAGGAACTTTGATAAGGTGCTTTTACATTCATCATTTTAAAACTAAATAATCCTTAAAGTGGGGTAAATTACACGTCTTTACAAACGGTGTGCAGGTCCTTAAAGTGGAGGTAATTGACACATTTCATTATAAACGGTGTGCAGGTCTTGGCAGAATGGAAGCAGAAATATGAAGAAGGTCAGGCAGAGCTGGAAGGAGCTCAGAAAGAGGCTCGTTCTCTCAGCACTGAGATGTTTAAGATGAAGAATTCGTACGAGGAGTCTCTGGACCACCTGGAAACCATGAAGCGTGAGAACAAGAACCTGCAACGTGAGTTTTTCTCTACACATTTATTTTAATAATAGCAAGAAATTAATTAAATATTCAAGATCAACAAGTTGATAGGGCTACACCAACTTAATTAAAATGCAATTGCTGATTGAAAAGTTCCTCATTGACTGTTTTCAATCAACTGCAGAGGAGATCTCGGACCTGACTGAACAGATCGGTGAGACTGGAAAGAGCATCCATGAGCTGGAGAAGTCCAAGAAACAGACTGAGACAGAGAAGTCAGAGATCCAGACAGCCCTGGAGGAAGCCGAGGTAAAACTTTTAGGTTCTAGATGAAGAATGCAATTGTCTATATCTTGGATTTCTTTCAATACGTTTTATATTCAAACAGTGTACATAGTATATGATCAATGTTGCATTAAAAGGTCCTACAACCTTTTGATCATGTATTAAATTTTAGGGTACTCTGGAGCACGAGGAGTCCAAGATTCTTCGTGTGCAGCTGGAGCTCAACCAGATCAAGGGCGAGGTGGACAGGAAGCTGGCAGAGAAGGATGAAGAGATGGAGCAGGCCCCGGTGGCCCAATGGATAAGGCACTGGCCTCCTAAGCCAGGGATTGTGGGTTCGAGTCCCACCTGGGGTGACTGATAGCAGAGTGGCGCAGCGGAAGCGTGCTGGGCCCATAACCCAGAGGTCGATGGATCGAAACCATCCTCTGCTAACGCGGCTTTAATCTAGAAAAGTGCGTTCCACTGCAGATCTCTGCCAGATCTATACCCAGTGACATGTCAGTCGTGGGGTGCAACCATCAAGACAAGAGGAAGCTTTGGTGCCTCCAATGGGCCGAATTGAAAGCAGTTTCGGATGTGTGCTCTATAGAGACCCCTGAACATGGTCCTTTGGTGAGTTTATTTTGCTCCCTTAATACTGACTCCCTATGACCTTATATGCAGCCTCAATACTGACTCCCTTCTGCAGCCTTAATACTACCTTATTGCTGACTCCATACCGCCTTATACAGCCTTATTATTGACTCCCTACTGCCTTATGTTGCCTTATTGCTGACCCCATAGGCTTATGCTTCCTTATTACTGATTCCATAAAGCCTTATGCAGCATTCTTTCTGCGTTATTACTGAATCCCTACTGCCTTATGCACCCATATTACTGCGTTATTACTGACTCTATAGTGCCGTATGCAGCCTTATTATTGACTCCCTAATGCTTTATGAGGCCTTATTACTGCGTTGTTACTGACTCTCTAATGCCTCATGCAGCCATGTTACTGCGTTATGACTGGCTCCATATTGCCTCACGCAGCCTTATTACTACTGCTGCCTTATGCTGTCTTATTACTGACATCCCTACTGCCTTATGCAGGTCTGCAAAGGCAGCAAGGCCTCTTCACCAAGCTTCATGCTGCCAGGGATGCAGCAACCAAGACCAGCTTCGTGCTATCCCACAAAATCGCTAAAAACAGTAAGCCATTCGCAGAGGGGGAGTTTGTCAAAGAGTGCTTGGTGGAGTCTGCAGCACTAATATGCCCTGAAAAAGAAGCGTTTGAACAAGTCCCGCTGTCCAGGCGAACGGTGACGAGAAGGATTGAGGAGATAGCAGGGAATCTGGAGTCTACGCTGCAACGTGAAGTGGGAAGTTTTGACTTTTTCTCCTTGGCTTTGGACGAGAGCACTGATGTCCGCGACACTGCCCAGTTACTCGTATTTGTCCGTGGGATAACGTCGGACTTCAAGATTACGGAGGAGCTGGCATCAATGCAGTCGATGAAAGGGACAACGACAGGGAGTGATCTTTTCACAGAGGTAAATGTGTGCATGGACACGCTGGGTCTGAAATGGAACAAACTGGCAGGTGTCACATCTGATGGTTGCCCAAGTCTCACAGGGAAAAATGTTGGACTTTTGAAACGTATGCAAGATAAAGTGACAGAAATTGATGCAGATCAGAAATTGTTTTTTTTGCATTGTATTATCCACCAACATGTGTTGTGCAAGTCAGTGCTAAAACTTAACCACGTTATTGATGTTGTTACTAAAATGGTAAATTTCATCAGGGCACGGGGGTTGAATCATAGACAGTTTGTCGCGCTTTTGGAGGAGCATGAGACTGAGCATCGTGACATTGGCTACCACACAGCAGTCAGGTGGCTCAGCCTGTGCAAAGTGCTAAAAAGAGTGTGGGACCTGAAAGCAGAGATTCGAGAGTTTTGTGAGAAGAAAGGCAAAGACTTCCCAGAGCTCTCAGATGAGAAATGGATGGCAGATTTTGCATTTGCTGTTGATGTGACTGCACTGATGAATGAATTGAACACCAAACTGCAAGGCAAGGGACTTTTTGTTCATGAAATGTACAGCCTGGTGAAGGCTTTCATGAGAAAGATGCTGTTTCTTTCAAGCCAACTGGAGAGCAAGACTCTCACTCACATGCAAACCCTGAAAGAAGTCACACCATCAGCTAATCATCTCCGCAGGTACTCATCCATGTTAAAAGCATTGCATGATGAGTTTTCAAGGCGATTTGAAGATCTCAGAAAAATCGAGGATGAAATGCAAATGATTTCCTCTCCCTTCACCTCCAGTGTGGATAAGGCACCCAGTGATGTTCAGCTTGAACTCATTGACCTGCAGTCTGATGCAGTACTAGCAGAGCACTTTAAGTCAGTATCTCTGCTGGCTTTCTACTCTTCTCTCAAAGAGGAGAACTTTCCAAACATGAGGAGACATGCTCAGAAGATGTTGGTTCTCTTTGGCTCGACCTACATTTGTGAACAAACATTTTCAATGATGAAGTTTAATAAATCCAGGTACAGATCCTCTCTCACTGATGAGCATCTGTCAGCTGTGCTTCGCATAACCACCTCAGACATTCAACCTGACTTTGATGCACTTGTTAAAGCCCAGCAGAGACTAGATTTCTCTCACTGAACAAGAAAAACTTAAAAAAATATGATGTATCTTTCTTGCTTAATGTTTGGAGCACAAAGACAATATTGAATATTGTGATGTCTTAAGAATTCTAAGAATCTGCAACTTTCCAACAGTATATGAAACTCAAAATGTGTTTTGTAGTGAATGTGACTGAAAATGTTCATGAATATGAGTCACAGATGGTTAAAAAAAAAGGCTTTCACACTTTGTCTACCTAACCTTGTTTTGGAAAATTTGATTGAATAAATGACATTTGTTGTAACTCAACCTCACTTTTTCATTGCTTAACTATAACTATAAAAGTACTTATGCAAAATGCCCCATTTCACAAGTTATGTGTATAAAATCCTTTAAAAATAGCAGATCTACAAGATCACCTGCAATGTGTTGTGAGCTTGTAGATCTGCTATTTTCAAATAGCCATAGGTCTGATGGTTGTATGTTTTTTTTTAAACAATAATCAAAATCTACACTAGTAACTAAAGTTGTCTAATAAGTGTAGTGGAGTAAAAGTACAATAATTGATTCTGAGATGTAGTGGAGTAGAAGTAAAAGTCTTGAAAATTGGAAATACTCAAGTAAAGTAAAAATACCTCAAAATTGTACTTAAGTACAGTACTTGAGTAAATGTACTTAGTTACTTTACACCACTGATAACACATACTCTTACCAGCTTGTCAAAACAATGCTATTTACTCCTTTTTATGAAGAAATACAATTAATATTATGCAGAATTGAGTTCAGCCTTTTGGCCCGGCCCTCCAAAATATTTGATGTTGTTCATGTGGCCCCATGGAAAAAATAATTGCCCACCCCTGCTCTATAGGCTCACTTTAGAAATTGCATGCAAATCCCTCTCTTGCGCGCGCAGCAGCATCCTCTCATGTTTACAAACAGGAAACCCATCTATTAGCTCAATGGTAATGTCAGCACTTGCACAGGAAACTCAGCACTTGCACTTGGGCAGAAACCTTGTTGTTCCTACATTTTATGTTTTTCTTTTTTCTTTCCATAAATCAATACCCTATTTTGTCGTGCGAGAGTGTCGCAAAATGCAAATAAAGCTGATCTACGAGCTCAAAATGTGCTATGATGCAACATGTTTTGAGCTATTTTTTAAACAAATAATTGGTTAAATGTGTGTTTGGGGATAATAAATATTGAAAAATTAACAAGAGCTTTTGACAAAATAACTAGACCAGGAGACCTGGATGTGCCAGACCCTTAGTGGTTAAATACTCGAGGTGGCGTCATGTCGACATCTGAATGGCTGGGTAGGAAAAGAGAGACAGACCGACCGACAAAGCCTCATGTAGGCCGACCCCCTGGGTCTGGCAATAATTACATTGGATCCCCTCTTGAAGACTCCTGCTTTAAGCCTTATATAGTAAGACTAGCAGATCTACAAGGTCAGAGCGTGTCACGGCAGCATATCTATGTTCCTCAGGTTCTGTATGTTCCCCGCTTACCTAAACCTAACCCTAAACCTTAACCTTAACCCTAACCCTAACCCTAACCCTTAACCTTAACCCTAACCTTCTGTCTGTTGGAAAACCTGCCCACGATTTAGGGGGGTGGGGAGGGTACATGAAACCGCATATGTTTTCCTATTAACTGATCTACAAGCTATATGAAAATAGAAGGACCCACGCGTTGTATGCTTGTCATCTGCTATTTTGGCTATTTAAAAAATAAAGAAGTAAAACTTACTGTGTGTGTGTGTGTGTGTGTGTGTGTGTGTGTGTGTGTGTGTGTGTGTGTGTGTGTGTGTGTGTGTGTGTGCGTTAACTTTTTCTGTTTCATAAATTAATGCCCTACTTCATCATCCAAGTGTTGCACAAAAGTAATGACACAAGTAAGACGCGCGAACGCTGGAAGCGAACCCAGCTCGAAAATATTGTGTATTTACGGACTTTGTGTGTGTGTGTGTGTGTGTGTGTGTGTGTGTGTGTGTGTGTGTGTGTGTGTGTGTGTGTGTGTGTGTGTTTTGACTGTAGCTGCACTCTGGCGCACTCTGTCGGCCGCACCCAGGCAGTGCACTGCACACAGACAGACAGACAGACACACAAGCCGAGCAGACTTTCATAGTAAGCTCCACTTGGGCGGAGGCGCGCCTCCTTCCGCGTTCGCAAATAGCCGATCTACAATTTTACAACAAATATAATAAAAAAAAGGTGATCTACAACGCGTTGCATCGTGACTTGCGATGTTACACGTTGTAGGTCTGTCTATTTTCATTATATTTGGAAAAAAAAGTGTATAAAAATGTATAAAATGTCATGTTCTGGGCACACCAAACACCTCTTTGCCAAAAAATAGCCGATCTACAAGCTCACAACGCCTCGCAGCGCGAGGCGTTGTGAGCTTGTAGATCTGCTATTTGTTGGCTCAAGTTCTCCCCAGAAAAGGGATGCTAGGGTTGGAGTGGTTAAGGTAAAAAAAAAAATCATATCACACAAAGATTTGGCGGACCCCCTGTAGTAACTCTGAGGACCCCCGAGGGGTCCCGGACCCCTGTTGAAGCCCCCTGGTCTATAGTATAGACTATAGTATTAACACATTCAAACCGGGGAAGCATCTGTGTAACCAATTATCCATATTTTATACTTTGTCCATTAAAAAATAGCAGATATACAAGCTCATATAGCACGGCATCGAATGCCACGCTATGAACTTGTAGACCTGCTATTTTTTGAAAAATCTTGAATATTTTGTGCAAATATTTGAATATATAGATTTTTAAAGGGAACATTTTTGACTCAAATCATTGCTTCTGGGGGGGTCCCTATCACGAAATATTTTGAGATGGGGGTCCGCGGCAAAATGCATATAATTTTGGTTGTCCTTGACATGAAAAAGCTTGAGCACCACTGATATAGCAACACACGTTTGCTTTCATTTAGACCAGGGGTCTTCAACAGGGGGTCCGGGACCCCTAGGGGGTCCTCAGAGTTGCTACAGGGGGTCCGCCAAATCTCTGTGTGATGGGATCATTATTTTTTACATTAACCACTTTGAACCCTAGCATCCCTATTCTAAGGACAACTTTAGCCGAAAATAGCCGATCTACAAGCGTTGTGAGCTTGTAGATCGGCTATTTTCGGCAAAGAGGGGAAAAGAGAGCAGACCAAGTACAGAGTGAAAGTTTACTAAGTATTGACGGTTGAAGTCGTTAAATGTCTGAAAATACACATTAACATGAATCCAACATCTATGAAAAGCTTAAATCTGCAACCCAATTTTATATAATATATAGTGGGGGTCCCTGCTTCATCTCTCTCTCAGTTAGGGGGTCATTGGCCTGAAAAGGCCCCTGATTTAGACAACAGGTCTAAATGGGTTGAACCCACTTTGGGTTTAGGCTAGCCTACTTTGTATCTACTTGATTGGATGGGCAAGCTGTGACCAGTACCATGGGCCGTATCAGCTGTGTGAGAGAGGCTGTGTTTGCAATTATAAATGACATAGTCTGTTAATGAATGCATTTATGATGAAATGTAATGCTGAAATGAAATGCGATGAGTACAGGGAATGGAAATAACGTTACGCGAGACACTTTTTTTTATTAAGGTCAATAATTTAAGTGCCTGTACCCCAGTGAAGCCAGTCCCATTAAGCCAGTGCCAGGAAATTTGTTGACTAGTGGTTCTCAAACTGTGGGTCGGGACCAAGGTGACAATGAAGTGACAATGTAAGGACTTTTAAGACCTTAAACACAACTCAAACATTGGCCATATTGTCAAATAATATACGAAAGATTGAGGCAAACATTGTGAAAATAGCTTGTAGATCTGCTAGTTTCACTATGTTTTATCTGTGGGACCGAGTCAAACAAGATTCAATGCCCAAACTCCTACAATTCCAAGTGCTTGTCAGGGTGTGGGGTCCCCAGTTCAACTATGATTGTTTTGGGGGGTCGTGGCCTGAAAAGTTTGAGAACCACTGTCATAGACATCTGAACTGTTACCCTGACAACAAAAACATCAAAACTAAAGCTGTCAAATTGAGTGAAGTTTCCTCCTGAAATGGAGTGGAGTGGAAGTATGAAGTAGCATACAATGGACATACTCAAGTAAAATTACAACTTCCTCAAAATTATACTCAAGTGCAGTATTTGAGTGAATTTACTTATTTACTTTCCTCACTGAATATTAACTAACATTATTATGTTCCTAATAATTTATCGGACAAGATATGCTGTAATGAACAAATGAATAAACCCAGTAGCACCCCACCACCCTGCCAATTAAAGATTATTTGTATACCATAGCCACTGGCATGGACATAAAACACATTGCCAAGAAGAAGCACCACCACCACCACCAAGTATCATGTGGATGTTATGTTCAATTTTATTAATAGATTTGAAATGTTAATTTTAATGGCTAAATGGATATTATTGCAATGTCTACCGGAATGAAAGAGCCTTTTAAAGGCATCTCCTACTTTTACTTTCTGCAGAGCATGCATTAAACACTTCATATAAAGCAGGCTGAGATGGACCGACCCAGAGCCCATTGCAGAGGAGTTCAGAGTTCCATGGTGGTGAGTGAGACTTAATTCGTCCTTCATAGTCCTATTAATTTATTAGACATGTTAGCTATTCATACTTAGTCATATCAATGTTTTAGAGATGTTAGCTATTCATCGTCATATAAATGTTATACAGATGTTAGCTATTCATAGTTATATAAATGTATTAGACATTTTTGCTATTCATTTTGATCATGACTCCGTGCATGGTGCCACATAGATACACACATGATCCGAGGTTACACACACATAGGAATGATTTATTTTATATTTGACACATTTAAATGATTGATTGTGTATGTTTTTATTTATAGTGATATGGGTTAGGCCAGATTGGAATGTGCTTTCGTTCATTCATTTCTATTTAGACATTTCAATAATGTTGTGATTATTTAAACAATAATTCACATTGTATGTGTTTTTACCAGATACTTTCTTACTCTTAATAAAGTCATTATTTGGAATAGGACTTTTACATCTACTAGAGTTAAAGTAACAAGATGTTTTACTTGAGTACAACTCTGAATGTAACCTTAATTCATACCATGGAATTAAAGAGTATGAGAAAAAACATCTAGCATTGCTTCAGTACAAATACAAAAAACAAGAGACATGGCTGTAATGAGAAAAAGAAAAAAAAGAATAACTTGGGTAAAATGGATATTTTTAGATGTGGAACAAAAAATAATCTCTATTACTACAGTAAGTGGTGTGTGGCAAGAATGAACATTAGGATTCATATAATCTAATTGGATTCATGATTATAAATAGTAGTGTATTAAATCATTCAACTCATGTTAATGTCCTCAAAATGATGTGTTTTTCCCCACACCTAGGGGTTGCACACAAAGTTTCACTGCTACTGGTAGAGGGGAAAAGTGAGTATTCATACTTTTTCTGTTGAACCTACAATAAGCGATAAGAATAGTCCTACATAGTCCAACAGTTATCTGCTCAGATCTCAAGTCAGCAAAGGCATCACACCATCTATTTGTCCGTCTACAGAAAGCCGCCACCATGAGTACGGACGCAGAGATGGAGCAGTATGGCAAGGCCGCCATTTACCTCCGTAAGCCAGAGAAGGAGAGAATGGAGGCCCAAGCTTTGCCCTTTGATGCCAAAACTGCAGCATATGTGGCCGATGTTAAGGAGCTGTACCTCAAGTGTAAAATTTTAAAGAAGGACGGTGACAAAGTCACCGTGGAATTGCTCGACACGAAGGAGGTAGGTAGAGGTGTATCTAAAATCAAATAGTGTCTCAGTAAAAATCACAATACATTCAGAAGTTTTGCTCTTTTTTTTTAGGAAAGAGTTGCAAAGGAGGTTGATGTCACCCCTATGAACCCTCCCAAGTACGACAAAATTGAGGACATGGCCATGATGACCCACCTCACTGAAGCCACCGTCCTGTATAACCTCAAAGAGCGTTATGCAGCATGGATGATCTATGTAAGGTTTTTCTACATGCTGAGAACAGTACAGCAATGCACCTGTCGATAGCAGAGAAACACAGACTACAAGTTATATTTCACATCAAGTGAAAACCATAGAATAACAAATTCAACTTGCAACTTGCAACTCGTGACTGTAATCCCAGCTCTAGTGATCCGTTGTCCCAGATATGTGGCATGCTCAGTGCTATGTTGTATGATGTTAATGTTCTCTCTCTTCTCCCCTTCAGACCTATTCTGGCCTGTTTTGTGCAACTGTGAACCCCTACAAGTGGCTCCCAGTGTACGACCAGGAGGTTGTAAATGCCTACAGAGGCAAGAAGCGTATTGAGGCTCCACCCCACATCTTCTCTGTCTCTGACAACGCCTATCAGTTCATGCTGATGGGTACGTACTAGTCAGGACAATGTCAACAATATATAACTATAATGGTTTTGTGCTGTATCCATGATAAAAAATTGCTTTACATTTTACAGATAAAGAGAACCAGTCTGTCCTGATCACGTAAGTTTCCCATCTACTAGGCATTAAAAAAAAGAACGTTGTACACAAATTGACTAACTGCATTTCTCTGAATGTATGCATTTATAACCAGTGGAGAATCCGGTGCTGGAAAGACTGTGAACACCAAGCGTGTCATCCAGTACTTTGCAACAGCTAGTTCTGCAACTGGAGAAAAAGCGGCCGAAGCCGGTAAAATCAAGGTATATGTACAGGTTTTTTACTTTAACAAATACATGTTTGTGAACATAAAGCATTTATATGCAATATAAAAATTCAATTTGAAAGAATTCTGACCAAATGTTTAATTGGGCGATGTCTAAAACATTCTAGGGGTCACTGGAGGATCAGATTATTGCAGCCAATCCCTTGCTGGAGGCCTATGGTAATGCCAAGACTGTGAGGAATGACAACTCCTCTCGCTTTGTAAGTGTAAATAATGATATTTTATGAGAATACCTGCCATCACAATCTTAGAGGGATCAAACAAATTGTGCTATATATCAAACAGGGTAAATTCATCAGAATCCATTTCAACACAACGGGCAAACTGTCCAGTGCTGATATTGAGACATGTAAGTATGAAGTTCACAGATGATAAACTATACATGCGTTAATTTGAGGATCATATTTTGAGTTATGAACAACCCATACATATTATTATTATTATCATCATCATCATCATCATCATTATTATTATGTACAACCCATATAGATTATTATTATTATTAATATTATTATGAATTATGTACAACCCATATAGATCTGCTGGAGAAGTCCAGAGTGACCTTCCAGCTTCCTGCAGAGAGAGGTTACCACATCTTCTTCCAGATGATGACCAACCACAAACCTGAGATTATTGGTAAGTGGAATAACTGATGATGCAGTGAGAACATAAATGAATGAATAAAAACACAATGTCACCCTTTTTTAATCCCTTTTAAGAAATGTGCCTGATCACCGCCAACCCATATGACTTCCCGTTGATCAGCATGGGTCAGATCACTGTGGCCAGCATTAATGACAAAGAAGAGCTGGACGCTACTGACGTCAGTAAACATTATGTTAATCTTTCTTATACTCACTGTGCTACTGCAGTCAGTTGTTCTGCAAAATGTCTTTTCTAAAGCAGTGCTTTTATAAGTTTTCAGGCCGTGACCCCTCTCAACATAATAATATTTGAACTGGGGAGCCCCCACCCTGACAAGCACTTGGAATTGTAGCAGTTGAGCCATTACATTTAGTTTGACTCGGTTCAACAGATAAATATTGTGAAAATAGACGATCTACATGTTTTTACATTTGTTTTTATTTGACAATTTGGCCAATGTTTGACAATTTGTATAGTATAGTTTGTTGATTACTTTTGACACAATAATGGTCTTATTTGTTTTATTTGTATTTATCTATTTTATAGGTATTAAAAGGTCTTGAAAGTCCTTAAATTGGCACTTTAGAAATTTGGAGATACCCTATACACTTACTGTATGTTGATTTGTTTACTGTTGAGTTGTACACAGTTTTAAAGGATGTTTGTTAATCTGCTTATTGACATCAGGATGCTATTGACATCCTGGGCTTTGATGGTGAGCAGAAACAGTACATCTACAAGTTCACCGGTTCAGTGATGCATCATGGGGTCTTGAAGTTCAAACAGAAGCAGCGTGAGGAGCAGGCTGAGCCTGATGGCACGGAGGGTGAGCTGCATCTTTATTTATATTATTAAATGTATGTTTGTATGTATGTATGTATGTATGTATGTATGTATGTATTACACATTATCTGCCATTCAAGGTTATATCCGTGAATTCCGTGAATGAAATCCAATGTATGAGTACGGCAACAAACAGCTGCAGCTGATTGCAACACAAAGGTGCAACCGGTTAATTAAACACAAAAATGAGACAGTGCAACACATGCGCCACTTAAAGACATGCACACGCACACACACACACACACACACACACACACACACACACACACACACACACACACACACACACACACACACACACACACACACACACATATATTTAAAAGTAAATACATTTAGTAAAAATACTTAAAATGAGTAAAAATACTTAAAAGAAGTTTCTGCCAACATAAAGTTATTTTAAAGCAGTCTTAGGCTAATAATAGCCTACTGCTTTAGGGTACCTTGTCAGTTATGACAGAACACTTTTACATTCACCTTGGATTGCGTTTGGCCCCAATGTTATACCTGCACCACTTACTTCAACACCTGGGTGACCTACCTTCAAGTGGCGCTGTAGAGCAGCCGTGAAATAAATGGACAGGGATTTAACATTGTTCCTCTAGTTCATATAGCTTAATGAATTGAACTCATCAAAGGCACCAGTGCCACTCACTTCACACTGGGTGTGATTTTTGATACTGTTTAGACTATGGTTATTTGGTTTACATATGATCCTACATTACTATCTCTATGCATTTTATGTATTACCTCGTGTTTGCTTTGCTTACTGTAAGTCGCTCTCTGGATTAAGAGCGTCTGCTAAATGCCTAAATTGCAAATTGCAAATTGTATGAACATTTCAGAGGCTGACAAGATTGGCTACCTGCTGGGTCTAAATTCAGCAGAGATGCTTAAGGCATATTGCTACCCCAGAGTGAAAGTCGGAAACGAGTATGTCACTAAGGGACAGACTGTGCCACAGGTGAGTAAGTTAAATTATTTCCATGTTTTGATTTCATACACACCAATTATATTCTCAACACAACACAGCATACCATTACATCTCTGATCTTTTTGAGTTGTCTCCAGACTGTCTTAAATCAGCTTCTGTAGATAAAATGATCCTCCAACATTATTCAAATTCATTTCTATTGATTTACTTAATATATGACGAGCATACAAAACATATCACTCAGCAGAAACATGTGCAGTTCCATGCGCCTCTGACATACTATTTTAACAGTTTTGTTATACATGTAAAAAAAAAAAAACACTACACATTGTGTATCCAACCATACAACCCCTCCCGCTCACTCAGATCAGCTAACGCAGGGAAGGTGTTAGAACCTTCCCTAAAACACCTGGGACAGACTCTTCTCCCTTCTGGCTCCCGAACTGTGGAACAAACTCCCCATTGTAGTTCTGCTGAC
Organism: Gymnoscopelus microlampas; assembly: GCF_963454915.1. NCBI lineage: Eukaryota > Metazoa > Chordata > Actinopteri > Myctophiformes > Myctophidae > Gymnoscopelus > Gymnoscopelus microlampas. Next base: position 3,190,779 of record NC_139941.1, read on the forward strand.
TGACTCACTCCCAATCTTTCGCCGTAATCTGACGACTCACCTCTTCAGATTTCACTTTAGCCCGTAGCACTTGCCGTAGCCTTGACGACCTTGCAGGCTTATGCAAAGGCTAAAATTATTAGATAGCATGTTATGTAGGCAGATACCAGGTTCATTGATGCCAGGTTCATTTGTAGACCTGGAATAGTGTGTATGGTTTCAATGTACAGATTATAGATTTTTTTAGATTATGCTGTTTAGACTGATGATACTGTAGGTTATTGGTTTATGATTCTATACCATTGCTATGCATTCGATGTATTACCTCATGTTTTCCTTGCTTACTGTAAATCACTCTTGAAGAGCATCTGCTAACAACGTCCTACTAACAACGTTCCTATTTCCTCAGGTAATGAACTCAGTTGGTGCCTTGGCCAAGTCCATCTATGAGAAGCTGTTCTTGTGGATGGTCATTAGGATCAACGAGATGCTGGACACCAAGCAGCAGAGAAACTACTACATTGGTGTGCTGGACATCGCTGGTTTTGAAATCTTTGATGTAAGCATGGACTTTTTTTTAAAGTGGGAGACTAATTATTTTTGTCAAGATTACAGAATTACAAGAGATTGGGCTAATGATTATTTCCACTCACAGTTCAACACCCTGGAGCAGCTGTGCATCAACTTCACCAATGAGAAACTGCAACAGTTTTTCAACCACACCATGTTTGTTCTTGAACAAGAGGAATACAAGAAAGAGGGAATCCCCTGGGATCTCATTGACTTCGGCATGGACTTGGCCGTCTGCATTGAGCTCATTGAGAAGGTATACATTTATTATTATATATTATCATGGACTTGGCTGTCTGCATTGAGCTCATTGAAAAGGTATACATTTATTATTATACTATTATATATCATCATGGACTTGGCTGTCTGCATTGAGCTCATTGAGAAGGTATACTATTATTTTGAGCTTTAATGGACATGACATGTTAATATTGTTTTTGTCATTGGCACTAAGTTTTTGTTTTTGGTGATGTGTCTCTTTTGTCTCCTTTACAAAGCCCTTGGGCATCTTCTCCATCCTTGAAGAGGAGTGCATGTTCCCAAAGGCTTCAGACAAAACATTCAACGACAAGTTGCATGGCACGCATCTTGGGAAGAACAAGGCCTTTGAGAAGCCGAAACCTGCCAAAGGCAAGGGTGAGGCCCACTTCTCCCTGGTCCACTACGCTGGAACTGTGGACTACAGCATCACAGGCTGGCTAGAGAAGAACAAAGACCCGTTGAACGACTCTGTGGTGCAGCTGTACCAGAAGTCTTCAGTTAAACTGTTGACTGTGTTGTATCCCCCACCTGAGCCTGAAGGTATGTTTATTATTGATTGATTATTGCAACGCTCTGTACGCAGGCATTGATCAATCTGCTCTCAGGCGTCTGCAGCTCGTTCAAAATGCTGCCGTTCGCCTACTCACCGGCAAGAAAAAGCGCGATCACATCACACCAGTCCTTGTCTCACTCCACTGGCTCCCTGTCGGTTTTAGAATTGATTTTAAATGTTATTGTTTGTTTTTAAAGCCCAAAATGGGCTGGCCCCCCATACCTATCTGGGCTCATTCTGCCATATACCCCTACCAGACCTTGAGGTTGGCTGACCAGCTGCTCTTTACTGTGCCCGGAACCTCATATAAGACTAGAGGGGCCGAGCCTTTGCCGTGGCCGGCGCCAGATTGTGGAATACCCTGCCTCTTCATATTTGCTCTGCTCAGTCCTTGGGGATTTTTAAATCTCTATTAAATGTATTTAATTTGTTTTATTTAGCTCCGTTTGCCTGTTTTTTAATTTGTTCTTGTTTAGCACTTTGGTTCGACCGTTCGGTCGTTGAAGATGTGCTATATAAATAAACTTTGATTTGATGATTCTAACGAATATAAACAGACCCGAATAAGAAGGGAGGCAAGAAGAAGGGTGGTTCCATGCAGACTGTGTCTAGCGCTTTCAGGGTAAGAATATTTATTCATTATTATTAACATTATATTCCTGTAGGAATGAAGCATTATATAATCAACATTATATCCATGTAAGAAATAGGCACGGCTTTTCATGTTGGAATTAAACAATTAAACAAAGTTGTGAGCTTGTAGATCAGCTATCTTTGAATGGCTGAACCTTAAAATAGGGCTTAAGTGGATAATGTATGTTTGAGAACAATCTAAATCTGTAAAGTAACTTGTATCTAAAGTTTTCAAATAATTGTAGTGGAGGAAAAAGTACAATATTGTATGACTTTTGACTTAATAAGCCTAACTTGGCTCTTTTATGTCTCAAAAGAAGAACTTTTCACTAATAATAAGCCTACTTGGCTCTTTTGTCTCAATAGGCGAACTTGGGGTTGCTGATGACCAACTTGAGGAGCACTCATCCTCACTTTGTGCGTTGCCTCATTCCCAACGAGTCCAAGACTCCAGGTAAAAATGTAAACAATGATTGTGGGGTGATCATTTAATACAACATTGACCAGTGTGTAACTATTCTGTCCTAATAGAGGATATGCGCATGCTTAAAGTGAATGGTTTATCGAGTGGCAAAGAAACATGCAAAATGAGTTTAACATTGTTTAATGTTGTTTAATGCAATCAGATATGACTTTTCTGTTTGGATGCATGGGCTGTCAAGGCCAGAAAGTATTTTTTTGACACTCAGTAGGCATTCCTGCGTAACTTCCGGGTTTGATGATGATGTCACACGCATATCCTCTATAGTAATAATAATAGGCTAATGGAGCAACATCTTTACAGGCCTGATGGAGAACTTCCTGGTCATCCATCAGCTGAGGTGTAACGGTGTGCTGGAGGGCATCAGGATTTGTAGAAAGGGCTTCCCCAGCAGAATTCCCTATGCTGACTTCAAGCAGAGGTATTCTTTCCTTTTTCCAGCAGCTTTTAGTTCCAAACCTATTAACGTAAAATGACCCACTTTTACAAAACCGGTATAAACAACTGAACGTCAGTGCAAAATGACCATGAACTTTTACAAAACAGGTACAAAGTACTGAATGCCAGCGCATGTCCCGATGGCGCGTTCATGGACAACAAGAAAGCTTCAGAGAAGCTGCTTGGGTCCATTGACGTACCTCAAGATGAGTACAAGTTTGGACACACCAAGGTAAACACACTGCAAATCTTGTTTAACGTTATCGACAGAGGACTAAAAGTTGATTTTACAGTTGTTCAGTTACATTATAACATTGTATTGTAGGTGTTCTTCAAAGCTGGTCTGCTGGGTGTCCTTGAGGAGATGCGAGATGAAAAGCTGTTTGTTCTGGTAACCATGACTCAGGCTCTCGCACGAGCTTACGTCATGAGACGGGAGTTTGTCAAGATGATGGCTAGGAGGTACTTTGAAAACATCATTAATTGATATGAGTTTGAGTACTTTTACTTTCGGTACTATATTTTGATGTCAGTATTTTTATACTTTTACTCATGTAAATTTTAAATACCAGACGTTTACTTGTAACAGAGTATTTCTACATTGCAGTATTGATACTTTTACTTATGTAACACATGTGAGTATACTTCTTTCATCACTGTCCACAATCATGACACACTTCAACCGTTTTTCCACAGAGAGGCCATTTACTCCATCCAGTTCAACGTGCGCTCATTCTGCAATGTGAAAAACTGGCCATGGATGGCGCTGTACTTCAAGATCAAGCCTCTTCTGCAGAGCGCTGAGACTGAGAAGGAGCTGATGAACATGAAGGAGAACTACGAAAAGATGAAGGTCGACCTGGCCGCGGCCCTGGCCTCGAAAAAGACACTGGAAGAGAAGATGGTGGCTCTGGTGCAGGAGAAAAATAACCTTGCACAGTCAGCGTTATCAGTAAGTAGCTACACTTGTACAGGAAATGTTGATAATATTTCATATTGTTTATCATCCTGTCTCAAATCTTTTATCTAATGTAGAATGTCTGATGTAGACCATGGCAGAGAATGTCTGGTGGTCGAACGGCTGTTGGCATCATTGTATAGCTAGATGGCTACCAGCACAAACGCCTGACCCAATTTGTCGTTCTTCTGTGGGGGCCGTTGAATCTGCATATGCCACTGCTCCTCACCTGCACGCACTACTATAGTATATCCTTTTGGAGGATGTTGATAGCCTCCAGCTTCTTCCTCGTCCTCACCTCCGGCAATGCCTCAGTACCGTCCATGCTCTGAGCTCAAAAAGGACATTGATGACCTGGAGCTCACATTGGCCAAAGTGGAGAAGGAGAAACACGCCACTGAAAACAAGGTTTGTGATCATAAACTCTCTGGGGTTTCTATCAAGTTAGTAGTCGTTGCTGTCGGGCAGAAACCTCCTATCTCCATATTTTGACTTGTTGTGTTTTTTCGTAAACTAACGGCCTACTTGATCGTACCACAGCGTCACACAAAAGCATCAAAAGTAGCAGATCTACAAGCTTGTCGATCTGCTACTTTTGCTATAATTGGATGTGAATCCTGAAAAGTTTGTGTTTTGGACATTATGAGGTTTCCACCCGACAGAGAACAAGTGCAATGATGATCTATTCCAGTTCTGTTCTGCTTAATCAGGTGAAGAACCTGACTGAGGAGATGGCCTCTCAGGATGAAGGACTTATTAACACTGTCTATGTTGGGTTCATTTAGGTGAAGAACCTGACTGAGGAGATGGCCTCTCAGGATGAAGGACTTATTAACACTGTCTATGTTGGGTTCATTTAGGTGAAGAACCTGACTGAGGAGATGGCCTCTCAGGATGAAGGACTTGCTAAGCTGACCAAGGAGAAGAAAGCCCTCCAAGAGGCACATCAGCAGACCCTGGATGACCTGCAGGCAGAGGAAGACAAAGTCAACACTCTGACCAAGGCCAAGACCAAGCTGGAACAGCAAGTCGACGATGTGAGTTCATAGAAGTGAACATACACTGTATGTTTATTGTTGTTAATGAATAATAATAAGAACAACAATATTATTATGTGCAGTTGGAGGGTTCTCTGGAGCAAGAGAAGAAGCTCCGCATGGACCTGGAGAGAGCCAAGAGAAAACTGAAACTGTGGTCTGAAACTGACCCAGGAATCCGTCATGGATCTGGAGAATGACAAGCAACAGTCTGATGAGAAGATAAAGAAGTAATGTGGACCACAATATGGATAATTAATTCATAATTCGCCTAATAATAATAATAATAATAATAATAATAATAATAATGAATAAACAATATTAAATGCCATGGAGAAAAAACTATACCTGCAGAATAACACTAAGATATGATGTACTGTATTCCACAGGAAGGAATTTGAAACAAGCCAACTTCTGAGTAAGATTGAGGATGAACAATCTTTGGGGGCCCAGCTGCAGAAGAAGATCAAAGAACTCCAGGTATCCCCCCCCCCCCTTTCTGTAAAATCATTAATAATAGTACTTGTATTAGGATATTAATATGTAAATCTAAAATCATAAATTTGAAAGGCTCGTATTGAAGAACTGGAGGAAGAGATCGAGGCGGAGCGCGCTGCTCGTGCCAAGGTTGAGAAGCAGAGAGCTGACCTCTCCAGGGAACTTGAAGAGATCAGTGAGAGGCTGGAGGAGGCTGGTGGAGCCACCGCCTCTCAGATCGAGATGAACAAGAAGCGTGAGGCTGAGTTCCAGAAGCTGCGTCGTGACCTCGAAGAGTCCACCCTGCAGCATGAGGCCACCGCCTCTGGCCTCCGTAAGAAACAGGCCGACAGCGTGGCTGAACTGGGTGAACAGATCGACAACCTCCAGAGAGTCAAGCAGAAACTGGAGAAGGAGAAGAGCGAATACAAGATGGAGATCGACGACCTGTCCGGCAACATGGAAGCTGTGGCTAAAGCTAAGGTAATACAAAATACTTGGTTCAATGAACCAAAAGCTAAAAAAATTGGGGACTTCTTTATTAAAGTGTAACGCTTCCAAGGAAGCCCAGCTCATATGGATATACAGGACACTTCTCCATTTCATGTAACAAACAATGAACCGACATGACAATGATCAAACAGGTAGACAGGTAAACAGGTTTACTTCAGTGATTGAATATGTCCCAATGTTAATTAACAGGGAAATCTTGAGAAGATGTGCCGCACCCTTGAGGACCAACTTGGTGAAATCAAGGCCAAGAGTGATGAGAATGTTCGCCAGATAAATGATGTAGCAAGACTGTTGACAGAAAACGGTAAATGTTCACCGTAAAGTCTACTTTTACATGGTTTGTCGTACTTGAGCAAATTTCCTAATTAGAGGTAATGCTTTTATCAGCAATTATCCCAGGAATTTAAGGATTATGTATATTCAACAAAGATGTATTTAAATGTTTGAAACGAATATTCAAATTTCTAACCAGGTGAGTTTGCTCGTCAACTTGAAGAGAAAGAAGCTCTCGTCTCTCAGCTCACCAGAGGCAAGCAGGCCTTCACCCAGCAGATTGAGGAGTTGAAGAGACATGTTGAAGAGGAGGTTAAGGTAAGCAGTTAGAACTGCAGACTCACTCCAATCTTCCGCCGTAATCTGAAGAGTCATCTCTTCAGACTCCACCTTAGACCGTAGCACTTGCCCTATTAGCCTTGACGACCTTGCAGGCTTATACTATACTATTTAGATAGTATGTTATGTAGACAGATGCCAGGTTCATGTGTTGATCTGGCAATATTGTTATAGTTTTCATAGTTTCAATGTACAAATTATTTGTATATTTTACATTATTCTGATAATAGGCTCCTGGTTTACCTATGATCCTAGATTACCATTTTTATGCTTTTGATGTAATAAGTCTCTCTGGATTAAGAGTGTCTCCTAAATTTCTATTCTTTTTCACTTTTATTTAGAAATAGGCCAATTTGTATATTTAACCAGCTGACATTATTCTGGCATTGTTTTCTTTTGACAGGCAAAGAATGCCCTTGCTCATGGTGTGCAGTCAGCTCGCCATGACTGTGACCTTCTGAGGGAGCAGTTTGAGGAGGAACAGGAGGCCAAGGCTGAACTGCAGCGTGGAATGTCCAAGGCCAACGCTGAGGTGTGTCAGTGGAGGAGCAAGTATGAGACTGATGCTGTCCAACGCACTGAGGAGCTGGAGGAAGCTAAGTAAGTGGTCAATGTTTTACCCCAGTGGTTCTAAAACATTTTTGTGCCAAGGACCCACAAATAGATTTTTTGTCGTGGACCCTATTTTTGAATAGCCAAAGTATAAATACCGTATAAAGAGGTTAAAATGATTGTGATGCTATATTAACACATTATCTGTTTTACATGTTCACATCAGGCACCACTCACTATACAAAATATTGCCCACAATATAATTTGATTCCATTCAAAACCGACTAACAGGAAGAAGCTCGCCCAGCGTCTTCAGGAAGCTGAGGAGCAAATCGAGGCTGTGAATTCCAAGTGCGCCTCTCTGGAGAAAACCAAACAGAGACTCCAGGGTGAAGTAGAAGACCTCATGATTGATGTGGAGAGGGCCAACGGTTTGGCAGCCAACCTGGACAAGAAACAGAGGAACTTTGATAAGGTGCTTTGACATTCATCATTTTAAAACTAAACAATCCTCCTAAAAGTGCATGGATGTAAATGACACATGTCATTACAAACGGTGTGCTGGTCCTTAAAGTGGAGGTGCATGACTCATTTCATTACAAACGGTGTGTAGGTCTTGGCAGAATGGAAGCAGAAACATGAAGAGGGACAGGCAGAGCTTGAAGGAGCTCAGAAAGAGGCTCGTTCTCTCAGCACTGAGATGTTTAAGATGAAGAATTCCTACGAGGAGTCTCTGGACCACCTGGAGACCATGAAGCGTGAGAACAAGAACCTGCAACGTGAGCATTTATTTATTTTAATAACAGTAAGAAATGCATAAAATGTTCAAGATCAATAAGCAGGATTAGGAAACACCAACTTAATTCAAATGCAATTGCTGATTGAAAGGTTACTCATTGACTGTTTTCAATCAACTGCAGAGGAGATCTCAGACCTGACTGAACAGATTGGTGAGACTGGAAAGAGCATCCATGAGCTGGAGAAGTCCAAGAAACAGACGGAGACAGAGAAGTCAGAGATCCAGACAGCCCTGGAGGAAGCAGAGGTAAAACCTTTAGGTTCTAGATGAAGAATGCAATTGTCTATATCTTGGATTTCTTTCAATACGTTTTATATTGAAACAGTGTAGCTGTAGCAGTTTATGATCAATGTTACATTAAAAGGTCCTACAACCTTTTGACCCTGTATTATATTTTAGGGTACTCTGGAGCACGAGGAGTCCAAGATTCTTCGTGTGCAGCTGGAGCTCAACCAGATCAAGGGTGAGGTGGACAGGAAGCTGGGAGAGAAGGATGAAGAGATGGAGCAGATCAAGAGGAACAGCCAGAGGGTGATTGACTCCATGCAGAACAATCTGGACTCTGAGGTCAGGAGCAGGAACGATGCCCTGAGGATCAAGAAGAAGATGGAGGGTGACCTGAACGAGATGGAGGTTCAGCTGAGTCATTCCAACCGCCAGGCTGCTGAAGCCCAGAAGCAGCTGAGGAACGTCCAGGGAACGCTTAAGGTGCAAAAACATAGTAGTTAGACACATATCCAAACAGTGGAGCTGCTCTGAACAATGAGTGGGCACATTCTGATGTTTCTCTTAATGTGACCACCTCAAATGTGATATATTTTAGGATGCCCAACTGCACCTTGATGATGCTCTCAGAGCCCAAGAAGATCTGAAGGAGCAAGCTACCATGGTGGAGCGTAGGAACGGCCTCATGGTCGCTGAGATTGAGGAGCTGAGAGTGGCTCTGGAACAGACAGAGAGAGGCCGCAAAGTGGCTGAACAAGAACTGGTGGATGCTACTGAACGTGCTGGCCTGTTGCACTCTCAGGTAAGTCAATGGAAAACTGTCAACATCAAATATTTAAAATACAAGTCATGCATACTTACATTATTAAACTGAATCTTTATTTTAGAACACAAGCCTTTCGGGCACCAAGAAGAAACTTGAAAGTGACCTGATCCAGGTCCAAGGTGAAGTGGATGACAGTGTTTCAGAAGCAAGGAATGCTGAGGAGAAGGCCAAGAAAGCCATCACTGATGTAAGTTAGGATGTCCGCCCCTTGTCCAATCTACCAGGAATATTAGATATCCTTGTGGCATGCTTAATATAAAAATATAATACAATACAGCTTGCTCATGACATGCGCATGTTGTAAACCTTTGCTCTATAGGCTACAACAGAGGATGTATTTTAGAAGGCTCACACTAAATCATAAACTTGCATGTCTTATTCAAACAGCCATGAAGATCTTTGGGAAAAAATAATCACTCAAAGATGTGCTCGGGGAGACAGAATGATACAGTGCAGACTGAATTGGTACAAGAATCATTCCATCCTCCATCAAGGTATAGCAATGACAATTAGTGGTTATTGTGATTGTATTACTTACCTGGTTAGATTCCTTCTGGTCTTATGACACTATTATCTGATTTTTATTTATAATTTTATTGTCTCACAGCCAACATGTGAATTTAAGCATGCTTATAGTGAGGTTACGTATAATCTATTGTGATTTTCTTGGCAAGTGTGTGTGGCAGCGGCATGGATACCAAGATGTCTTTTCCTTGCGGGAAACGCATATTTTATCTTAATACAAAAATGACTTTCCAGGCTGCTATGATGGCCGAGGAGCTGAAGAAGGAACAGGACACTAGTTCTCACCTGGAGAGGATGAAGAAGAACCTGGAGGTCACAGTCAAGGACCTGCAGCACCGTCTGGATGAGGCGGAGAACCTGGCTATGAAGGGAGGCAAGAAGCAGCTCCAGAAACTGGAGTCTAGGGTAAGATGTAGTTTACTTCAACACGGGTTATAGTCAATGCAACAAGAAGAAATCATTTGATAATGTATAATTCAACTGTGAAGGTGCGTGATCTGGAGGGAGAGGTCGACTCTGCACAGAGAGGTGGAGCAGATGCTATTAAAGGTGTCCGCAAGTACGAGAGGAGAGTGAAGGAGCTGACATACCAGGTACTGTATATCATGTTCACTTTAATGACCATCATGCCATTGACAAAATGAACAGATTGCATGAACATACAACTAATTAAATATAAATTCACTCTCACCTCAGACTGAAGAGGACAAGAAGAATCTTGGCAGGCTTCAGGATCTGGTAGATAAGCTGCAGATGAAGGTGAAGGGCTACAAGAGGCAGGCTGAGGAAGCGGTAAGACAAATATACATAGTGATGCATTTTTAGTCGTGGTTTCCATGGGCATAGTGTTGTTGTCATAGTTTAACTAAGGATTCAATCATTAAAACTGGAAAAGCATCTGTGTTACAATCATTTGAACCACTTTAACCATATTTTATACTTTGGATATAAAACATAGCAGCTCATAAGCTCAGAGTGTCACTTTGTGCTGCACTATGAGCTTGTAGATCTGCTATTTCTTTTTTTTTTGCAAATCTTTGAATATGTATATTTTTCTTTTCAAAGCAACATTTTTAACGCAAATATTTGCTTCTGGGTTTTTTTAGATGGGGTCGGTGGCAGAATACATATCATTTTGGGGGTCCTTGACATGAAAAAGTTTGAGAACCACTGAAAAATGTTTTTTCGGAAAACTGTCATGTGGTCCCAAGGCAGTCATTGACATGCGGCATAGGCCACTGTACTATTCACAAACACACATTCCTGAAATTGTCTTGTTTGTACTATAATTGTAAGATGCTCTTTTCAAATATTGAGACTGTGTACCATCTTTATCATATTGTAGGAGGAAGCAGCCAACACTCACCTGTCCAAGTGCAGAAAGGTTCAGCATGAGCTGGAGGAGGCTGAAGAGCGTGCTGACATCGCTGAAGGCGTGGTCAACAAGATGAGAGCTAAAAGTCGTGACTCCAAGGTAATACATGCGCAATATGAACTGAAGGTTCACTATCTTTAACTAAGATTTAACTAAAGATTCATGTTGAATATCTAAAATGATGTTCCTATTTACAGGGAAAAGAACATGCTGAATAAGTTCTCCAATTCAAGTCACCATACAAAGTCATAAAATATGACCCGTTGTATTCAAAAAGTCATAAAATATGACCCATTGTATTCAAAAAGTCATAAAATAATGACCCATTGTATTCAAGAAGTCATAAAATATGACTCATTGTATTCAAAAAGTCATAAGATATGACCCATTGTATTAAATAAAGGTGGCAACAAAATGATGTTGTTGTTTCTTGTAGTCATTACTGTGTCTTGTCAATACTATTTATTGTGAGGTTTTAATTCTGGGTCCAACTCACATGTCCACTATACCATTATGTAAACTTCATTGCAAAGATAAGTATAGTGTACCTAAACAGATGGTGGCAATATATACAAATACACTTCACACTCACTCACGCACGCATACATGCGCGCGCACACGCACGCACACACACACGCACGCACGCACGCGCGCGCACGCACACACACACACACACACACACACACACACAAATGCACGCACGCACGCACGCACGCACGCACGCACACACACACACACACACACACACACACACACACACACACACACACACACACACAAATGCACGCACACACATAAACTAAATAAGAAAAACCTCTAGAAATGTAGTCCATTTGGTTCCGTTGGACCCCTGAGAGATCATTTGGTTCCATTGATACTCAAATACATTAGACAGGGTCAATTTTCAGAGAAGCATAACCCCGAAGGCATTTCGTGTTTATTTTTGGTATACAACATTTCTAGGGGTATTAAGGGGTGCTGAATCCAAATCTGCTGTATACCCAGCGCAAAAATGTCAATTAAGGCCTCAAAATTGAGAAATTCAACATGGCCGCCAGCGCCAGGACCTCTTTCCAAAAAAACAGGTGCTAAACCCACATTCTTTATTCTACTGACATGAAACTTTGCACAGAACATCTGCACTTATGGGGGAAGAAAGTAGGAATATAGCTGGGGTGCAACCATGAGAGTAACAGGGTGTTTTTGACTGTCTAACTGTAATCTTTGTATAGGCGAGGATACAAAAATGACATTTCTTCAGTGTTTGCAGGAATACTACAGCAATTTGGTAATAACTGTACAGTGTTGGACACCAACATTGGAATCCCCCAAGTCTTAGCTTTCTTCAGGTACCAAGTTTATGCCAGTAGCCCTTATAAGTCTGGATATATAAGCATTTTAGTGTAAGCATGCTGTTTTATAGTAGGGTCCGAAAGTGAGGTTCTGTGACCATCCTTTGGCAAGTATGTTTTTACGATTGATTTGACCTCTATGGACCCTTTAGAAAAGATTTAGCCCCCAGGTCCCTCCCAAAAATCCCGCCATTTTTTGCTAGACAGCCAAATTCAAAATGGCGCCCGGCGCCATCTCTAAAAATTAACTTTTGATCTGGATGACCTAGAATCATGTATGAAGGCACTTTTCCATACAAGTCAACCATGAGGATTCCAAATCTGACACAATTTTAATTGTCAGACCTCGTTTTGACTCCGAAATTCAAGATGGCCGACATCCAGTACAGTAAAAACTTATACCCAGGGGGCAATGAACCAGATGGGCTAGAAATAAAAACTTGGTGTCTATTTCATGGTTTCAGAGCATGAGAAACTCAATGGAATACTTATCTTTATGATTGGGTGTGTCTGGACCTTAAATTTGCATATTTCCAAGATGGACGCCACGCGAAAATGAGTTTTACTATGACTTTTACAGTTACAGCTTACTGTTATGGCAAAAAGTCTGCTTTTTAAGCAATATGAACACATTTGGTCAGTTTGCGCTTTAATTTATATGTTGTCAATATGGCTGCAGTCATAAATAATGTATGGTATTACATTTTCCATTTATTGATTTATAGATCTATAGTTGTGGGGATGATTGCAGAGAAAAATCGGAGAAAAAGCCCACAATGTACCTTATGTATCATTTTAATAAACTAAATACAATATAAACAGACACATGCACACTCCAAGACTTGCCAAAAACTTCAACTTTAGGGCTATACAAATTAACATAGTGGTATGCATTCAAGTAACATAACAAAAGATAGACTACTTAGTGACAAATAGAGTAAAAGCGGAGTTGAGGTTGCCTACAAAAGGTTCATTTTGACCTCTATGGTTCAGTCTTGCCTGCTTCTAAAGCCAATGATACTATGGTACAATGCTATTCACTGTCACTGTTGTCATGTTGCACTGATCCTGCTGCATCGTGTCTCCAGTCCCTGGCAACGGCATCCTAAGTAGAATGGAATTGCCTTCTTTGCACGGGAACAGTTTTTCTGGCAGCCTTTGATACAGCTGCATGATATTGCCTTGTTCATTCACACAGGCCAGGCTGGCTCGGTAGATGCAAGGGGGACTGCATTGCTAGCACTGAGAGAACATCCATACTCTGTGAAAGAAGGAATATCCGGCTTGGCGATATGTGCACATTTATCTATTATGGTTGCTAGAACAGCTCTTCTCAGGTGCAGGTCAAAGGAATTATCTGTTGGGGGCAGCAGCTTTAAGAGGGTTGATCTATTATTGAGGAACTTGTACACTCTAAGCTTACTCAGGTCAAAATCCTCCTGGTGGTCCGCTTTGGATGTATATACAGCAATTGTGAGGTCTCGTGCCTGATTGATGGACGTCATCTGAGAGGGAATCATAAGAGTTTTCACCAAACTCCTCAAGTGCAGAGATCCAGACGCATGATGGCCTTGAACCATGCCTTCTTCCCAGTGAAGAAGGGATAGCTGGTGGTACAGTATCTCTGCCACTTAAACTATGGATAAAGGGCAGGGCACGACACTGTGCGAGACCCAGTGCTGATACCATTTGATGGATAGGAAGGTATGAATTTTGCTCTGTTCTCACCCACAGCTCTGGAAGGCATTGGAGATGGGTTGCTGCATAGTAAAGGCACATGATGATGATATCTGTGTCATTGGCATGGATGACAGCGCCGCCCATGGCTGCTGTGGTGTTGGGGAGTGTTGTTTCTGTCTGTTGTAAACTGTGCTCCGCTGTACCAAATGAAATTCCTAACATGTTCACATGTCATGGCAATAAAGTCTTCTGATTCTGATTCTGACAACTCTGTCAACTTTGTCATTCTGGACACTGTACAGGGTGTGGAGTATTATTCTTGTATCAGCCTCCTGTTGTGTGGATTCTAGTGCAGGGACATCTTCAATAGACCCCTCCTTGATCACCACACTCCTTGTCTCTTCTTTAAACCCCCCACCCAGGTAAAGATGTGTTGGACCAAGGGCCGACTTAAGTTTCTCATTTTCACACCATTCGTCACAGAGGAAACTCAATAGGTTTGCCTTGTTAGCTGACACAGCAAAAAACTCCTGAGGATCTGGAGCTGTGTAATGCATACTGACTTCATATTCTTTGGTAGGTTTTGGTCAAGCATATCTGTGTTCTTGCTCAGCTGTCTTAAGACTAGGTCCACAGTACCGATCAAAACAGAAGTGAATGATCTCTGTGCCAGCAGGCACATCATTCAACAGCAGACGTTGGTATCGTTCAGCGATTGTTCCAAATGCTTCACCTTTCAGGAACGACCAATGGCGCATGGCATACATGGCATCAATAACTACTGCTGTTTTTCTGTCTTCTGTAGGCAGGTCAGGGATACATGCAACTTTGGTCTCCTCTTTCAGGACCTTCACAAGGCTTGCCTTGGTACCTGTTCTCATCCTGCCATCTTCCTGGAAGAGGGAAGGGGGGAAGTCACTGCACTCGTGGTTGCCTATAAAGTCAACAAGGTTGAGTTCTCCACCACTGGCTATGATTAGGGTCATCCGCAGGAGGGCAGTAATTTCATTGCTCTTGCCAGGTGCTGAGGTTTTCCCCTTAGATTGTTTAGATTTTGTGTTTTGAGTGTAGAAAGTGTTAAGCTTCATTATTCTTGTCTTCTTCTGTTCACTGGACAGTGACTCACACAGTGCCTTCAGACCAAGTTCTTTCACACTCATCAAGTCGTCCTTGACTGTGGATGTGGAATCAGCACACTGTCCTGTAGATATGTTGATCATGGATGATGTGCTCACTGTAAATGGGTTAGTCTCCACTGCTGCCTTGACTACCATCTCTGCATCCCGGATTACACGACTCTGACCAGACTCATGGTGTGGGTCTGCCATATTGACAACATATAAATTAAAGCTCAAATTGACCAAATGTGTTCATATTACTTAAAAAGCAGACTTTTTTGCCATAACAGTCAGCTGTCACTGTAAAAGTCAAAGTAAAACTCATTTTTGCGTGGCGTCCATCTTGGAAATATGCAAATTAAAGGTCCAGACACACCCAATCATAAAGATAAGTATTCCATTGAGTTTCTCATGCTCTGAAACCATGAAATAGACACCAAGTTTTTATTTCTAGCCCATCTGGTTCATTGCCCCCTGGGTATAAGTTTTTACTGTACTGGATGTCGGCCATCTTGAATTTCGGAGTCAAAACGAGGTCTGACAATTAAAATTGTGTCAGATTTGGAATCCTCATGGTTGACTTGTATGGAAAAGTGCCTTCATACATGATTCTAGGTCATCCAGATCAAAAGTTAATTTTTAGAGATGGCGCCGGGCGCCATTTTGAATTTGGCTGTCTAGCAAAAAATGGCGGGATTTTTGGGAGGGACCTGGGGGCTAAATCTTTTCTAAAGGGTCCATAGAGGTCAAATCAATCGTAAAAACATACTTGCCAAAGGATGGTCACAGAACCTCACTTTCGGACCCTACTATAAAACAGCATGCTTACACTAAAATGCTTATATATCCAGACTTATAAGGGCTACTGGCATAAACTTGGTACCTGAAGAAAGCTAAGACTTGGGGGATTCCAATGTTGGTGTCCAACACTGTACAGTTATTACCAAATTGCTGTAGTATTCCTGCAAACACTGAAGAAATGTCATTTTTGTATCCTCGCCTATACAAAGATTACAGTTAGACAGTCAAAAACACCCTGTTACTCTCATGGTTGCACCCCAGCTATATTCCTACTTTCTTCCCCCATAAGTGCAGATGTTCTGTGCAAAGTTTCATGTCAGTAGAATAAAGAATGTGGGTTTAGCACCTGTTTTTTTGGAAAGAGGTCCTGGCGCTGGCGGCCATGTTGAATTTCTCAATTTTGAGGCCTTAATTGACATTTTTGCGCTGGGTATACAGCAGATTTGGATTCAGCACCCCTTAATACCCCTAGAAATGTTGTATACCAAAAATAAACACGAAATGCCTTCAGCATTTTATACAAGCACATTTTCTGAAATTCTGCCTAGTCTACATTGAAAGTTGAATACTGTCACCCCAGTCATATACATGCTGCCAAAAATACACAAAAGCCTGGAATCGCCTCCAGGCAGACCAATAGACCTTATTCACACGGCGGCCATATTGCCATTAAGTCAATGAAATGCCACCCCAGTTGCCACAGCAACGCAAAGTTAAATTCCAAAATGGCCGCCGTGTGAATATGGACTATTGTTTCATCAATAGGGTCTCTAATAGAGAAAATCTTCACATATGTCGATTACTTTCTCAAACCACACACACACACAGACACGCATGCACGCGCGCGCGCGCGCACACACACACACACACACACACACACACACACACACACACACACACACACACACACACACACACACATTTGAAAAATGTATTAATGTCCACATAAACAGAAGTACAAGAATGCCTTGTACAAAGGACATAAACACTGCCAGTGCAGTCAGATAATGGGAAAACAGCCAGTTACAAAGTGCATGACAACATTGATACATACAATAATGTTGGCATACTTGTCAAACACAGCAGATAACAATCATAGGTAAAGGAAACAACGCCTCCTCCAAATTGAGGGGCTTCCTTATAATAGCTGATATTGAGCAGTACCTTTAACTGTTTGGAGAGGCCGGCCATTTGAAGGCACCTCACAACCAATTTGTGCATGTGACCTAGGCTATCCAAGATAAAAAACAAAAGTTTACATCTGTAGCTTAGCTGAGAGATGGTCTGCTCTAGCTGATGATATTTTAGCACTTTGGTTAGGAAGGCTTCCTCTAAGCTGTAATCAAAAGCACAGCCGACCTCGAGAATGAACACCTCCCTATAACAATGACATCAGGGGTGTTAACTGAAATGTTAGAGAACACAGAATCATCATTACGGTAACCGCCTTCCATTCCGACATCTCGCCACTCCGACTAGTGGCTTCCGCGTGCGGTTAAGGTTAGGGTTAGGGTTAGGTATAGGGTTCGTTAACGTCGGAAAGGCGTCATGTCGGAAAGGCGCCATGTAACCCATCATTACACAGGCTAAACATGCTGGGCTTCGCAGTAGAATGCAGTTATACAGCATGATGGAGGACCTGAAAATAGAAGAGATATATTTTGATATTGTTACGTTCCACTGCGTTTGCTACTGGGGTTTTGTCCTGTCTATATCTCCTTCTCTCTGTCACTCACTACAGGTCTGAAGTCACCAATCCTTTAGCTGTCAATCAACCTGTTACCTGGCCCCACCCTCATCCAATCACCACCATCTGCTGTCTATGAAATGCTGGGTTCCACCTCAGCTTACTCTCTCACCAACATTTCACCTGTATGCATCCATATGCAGCTGCCCTTGCTGTATAACCATTCCCAGAGCTAGCGTCAACACTTCAGTAACTGAAGAAGAAGCTTGCTTCAAAGACACATTTCAGGCATTAGTCAGTTGAAGTTGGTGTTCTGTTCCACACACAGTCACAGATGCTCTGACAGCGATACTAGGGTCAGATAGCAAGTAAAGAGATGTGTGCTCTACTGAGCGCACCTTTCTAGTTCAGTGGTTCTCAAAGTGTGGTCCGGGGACCCCCAGGTATCCTTGAGGAGTTACAGGTCTGTAACTCCTACAATGTAGTCTATATTTTGGGCAAAACCTCCTTTGATAATTCCTGGGTATGAGCAGTTAGTGTACAAGGAGGTATTCTGTCTCCCTCTTCTGTCCATTTGTAATACTGATCTGTGCACTTTACATCACTATGTGCTCTATTTTATTCAATGGTATTATTTACATGAGTTAGTAATGTTCTAGACACTTAATTTCAGGGGTGTGAGTGTCATATATGAAAGTACAAAAATACATTAGGACTTACTACATCTCCTGTCATAGGCTACTGTACCTGTAAAGATTACACAACACAAATCTAAATTGTGACATAAGATGACAAAATTGCTAAATCCATTATTTCCAATTCAATCTAATCATGAATGTGACTGTGATTATGCAAAGTGACTTGATATGCAACAATGTATATTAGTGTAAAAGCCACATTACCTTCTACATGAAGAGCAAGCAGGAAGATGAGAAAGGTGATTACAGGCCTAGACCGTGGCGTCGCGGTCTAGGCACCCTGGTTGCAAATCCTTAATAGCAGTGTGCCGCGGGTTCGCGTCCCGTTCCCGTCGGCCTTTCCTGCATGTCTTCCCCCCATCTCTCTCCCCATTCTTCCTGTCAGACTACTTTCCCTGTCCCTCTCCAATAAAAACAATAAAAAAATACCAAAAAAAAAGAAAAGAAAAAAAAAGAAAGGTGATTACAGCTGATTTCATGATGCTGGACATGATGGAGAGAAGCTTCTTCAAGTGTTCTGATGATTTACTCTGTTCAGATCTCTGCCTAGATACGGCAGTTACACACACACACACACACACACACACACTGTGCAGCTCAGTCGTCATTGCCACAGAGAGACCGCAATAGACTGCACCTTGAGAACCAGTGGTTCCATAGCAGAGACGTTCATATGCAAACCAGGCAATGCTTAGAATAGATCACTGGTTCTCCCCCGGGTCATTGAAAATGTTTCAGGGATCCAAAGATAAATAGATTGATAGTTTGGATCAAATAGACATGGGTATGTAACTCAGAGAGGGTACAAATTGAACCAAATGCACTGTTACGGATGCCTTACAGGTCCATTTGGTTCCATTTATCCTCAGGTGAAAACTGACACTGAGGATTAGTGTGATAGCCACACACAAAAACACACTTTATGAACCTGTGGTCTAGTGTTGTTATTATGTTATTCACTTTTCAGGCTTTCAGATATTACACCAGCTGATTTTGCTAACTAGATCTCTACTCTGGGAGAAGGTGAGCTTATAGCTGGTGTAGTGTTGGGATTAGTCTCGTGTAGCCAGACAACTATTCCACAATCTCCGAATGCTATATGGAGTCTGGAACTACACTTCCAGAAATCTGAGAGAGGAAACTGGCACTTCCGTTCACGAAAATATTTTAAAATATCTTTACATTTATTTATTTTATTTCCATTTCTGTTAAGTAGCAAGCTAAATATATGTAGCACTGGCCCTTTAAGGAAAGTGCATAAAGAGGGGTGGCCAGGTTTGTGGCCTCCTGTCTAGCCAGAAGCCTGGCTTGAGTGTTTGTGAGAGAGACCTGGAGGCATGAGGGGTACAGACTAATTCTCGGTAAGACAATCTGAAACAAATTACAAGGTTTTTATAACTCATTGTAGCAATAGTATATATATAAGAGTTTAGACAATATTAGGCCAATATTAGGCCTGTTGTTAATTATACTAATATATATCTGTATTTCCAGAAGCCTCCAGGTCCTTTGAGCAGCAGTACCCTGTGGCTGTGCAGGCCTATATCAATGGGAGCCATGAGCATATATTGACTCATTGGGTATGTTTGTTATTTTGCTGTATTTTGTCATCTTGCTATAGGGGCCTAATGTCTGGGATGAATTGTTGGAGGGTTGGTCTAATGCTTTATTATTTGATTTTTTGTAGGAGCTGAACTAACCATCACTGTTTTTCCCACCGTGCCATATATACTGTTTAGACTGGGTTTTTGCTATTGGACTGTGTGCAATAGAGTTGACTGAGGACAGAGCTATACTGGGCCATTAAGTAGCATTGCATTAGTTTGATTTTCTTTTTGCGTATTTGTATTTTATTTTGATTTGCTTATTTACTTTATTGGGTTTTGCATTATTTGGATTTGATTTGTTTAATTTCTGTATATTTAGTTTAGAGGCCCAAGTAGGCCTGAAGCCCTTACCCTTATTGCCCCTTTGCCTCTTGGGTTTAGTCCCTTTGCAGAACTCCCTGTAATACTAACCGCTTTCTTCCTTTCTGTTTCCATTTGAATAAACTTGACACATTTGATACATAAGCCTCTGGTTCTGTTCATTCTGAACCCGTACCTTTCTGGGGAACCTTACCTTGTTGATTGATTGATGTACTTTATTTAGTAAGACATGAGAACAGTACATGACGGTACATAACAGTACATGGAAGTACAAATTCACAATACAAGGTCTACTGAACTGGAAAGCTCATTCAGCACTAAGCTTGTTGTCTCCGCCAGGAGACTATGTTTTCACTGTCCGTCCCCCCCCCCCCCCCCCCTCGGCCAAGCTAACATTGGTCAAGCCTCGCGTGACAATACGTTGAAAGAGTGTGCTCTGATTGGCTAGTGAGACGCATGACTAGTGAGACGCATGACGTATCAGCGGCCTATAAATAGATGTGTCACTTTGAAAGAGTCTTAGCCTCTTTCAAAGTGAGGTAAGACAGGAGTAATCACGAAATGGCTGAGAAATGGCGGAGTAAATCAAGTAACACTTAAGACAGGATTAATCAGGAACAGTACTGGCGGAGACCTGTGCTCCGAGGAGCACATTTTCTAGTTTAAGATGAGATCCCCATGCACACAAATCATGATGACATAAGAGACAGATATACACACTACTATACAGAATGTCATACAATCAGTTTACAGGTTACTGGTATGAAGAGTGAAAAATATGTACAAAAGAAGAGAGAGGGGGGTTCAGTCCTATATATATACTGTATATATATATATATATATATATATATATATATACTATATATATATATATATATGTATATATATATGTATATATATATATATATATATATATATGTATATATATATATATATATATATATGTATATATATATATATATATATATATATATATATATATATATATATATATATATATGTGTGTGTGTGTGTGTGTGTGTGTGTGTGTGTGTGTGTGTGTGTGTGTGTGTGTGTGTGTGTGTGTGTGTGTGTGTGTGTGTGTGTGTGTGTGTGTGTGTGTATGTATATGTATATATATATATACAGTATATGGTTAAAGGCATTGTAGGGAACATTAAGCATAAAATTAAAAAATATTTATATATATTTTTTTTGCATTTTTTCCCCTCTATCAGCCACTATATAATGATGCTGGGGTGTTTTCCTTCATTGAAACACAGTCCTCTGTCTGAAATCCGTATTTTCCCTTCTGTTTATGTTCATGTTGTTTATGTCCGGGTCGTAAATTAACGCACGCATGTGCGTGTCCGTGCGCGTCCGTGCCCGTATCAACTTTTTACTTTCGGTTTTAAAACGCTCTCAAACTTCTTTTTTGAGGCACATAATTTACTTTTAAAAAATCGTTTGGATAGAATTTAGTTGTTTAGCTTCATATATGTGGTCAATTTATCATGAAAGAGCCTATTTAAAAATATAAATTCAGAGAACCGTAGGGTCGGGCATTTCCGCGAATTGTATCCGCATAAGGCAACCTATTTTGGGCATGACTCATTTAAAAAGTCCCCCCTGCGTCACCCCCTGGTGGTCGGGGAAAAGAACTGCTGGAGGGGCGGTGTTTGACAACAGTTTTTTTCTTTGATTATGTCTGAACTCCCTACAATGCCTTTAATGTGTTTAAAGGATCCCGCACTCCTATATGTGTGGGTGGCGTAGTCATTGCTTTACATACAGTAGCCCTGCTACATATACTTAGATGATTTTGATTCATATTAGGATAAATGTGCGCGACTGTAAAGACGAAACGGAAGTGGAGAGGAGCCTTCACATACGGTTTATATTTGAATAATGATCAGAACTTCCGAGTCCCAGATTGTATGACCGGAAACATTTGAAAATTGTGGGAGGCAACAGTCTGTCCACACAAGACTATGTTGGGATGGACTGGAAAGTACTTTACCGTCACTCTTGTTCTTCATAGGACCTGATCGGTCACTAGTAGTAGTAGATAAATTATACTTCTGTGTACACAGTCATCAAAATGTTCCTACTGCTGACCAGATATGTAAATCTATTCAACGCATCATGAGATCAAGTTGTTCTGGAACTTTGTGATTTGTATATCTTTATGGGATTATTTCCTTCTTCTTCTTCTTCTCCTTCACTTTTTTAGGTCAATATTATTATTATTATTAATTATACCCACTCCCATGATATTTCATAGGTAGGTGAATAGTGGTGGGTGGAAGGAGCAAAGAGCAATGTGGTTGCACAAAGAGCAATGTGGTTGCACAAAGATCACACTAAATAATGAGCTGCAGTCCACCACTGAGCAATATGGTCTTGAAAAATAAAATAGAATAAAATAATACAACCTCCCACAGGAGTTACTGACTGGTTGACTGCGCTTGCCAGTGAGAACTGCCTCAGAAGTGTGCTGCCTCCCAGATCTGTCCTTCTGTGCCTAATTGCTTGTATTGGTGTTTTGTCAGTTATGGTGTGTATTATGCATTATGCATCTCCACTGAATGATCAGTATGACGTCTGCTGTGGATGTTAAGGCATCCTCTGATAATGTGTGATGTTTACATTGGTTGGAATGTACACATTGGAATGCCACCCATAATCACCCTGATTGTCAGACCCTGTTGAAGACCCAAGAGTCGAAACACAATAGTCAATATAGCTGCAAGCAGCGATAATACGGGGCCAGTGAATAGAGAGAGAGAGAGAGAGACATGGAAACGGAATAGATTGAAGAGAGAGAGAGAGTGACATGGAAACAATAGATTGATGAGAGAGAGAGATGGAAACATAATGGTTTGATTGGACATCTCAACCTACTTCCATTAACAGGATTCGAACTCTCAACCTTCAGACTAATAGGCTGCAACACTACCTATAGTGCTATAGCTTTGTCCAGGCTCATATTGTCTGTTGAAGATCATAAACTCTTGCCTTCTTTCATGAACCAAGCCCCTGTTTCACTAACACTAAGATCACTCGTTCACAAACCATTTACCAATGAAGAAATTGTACATCTCCTCAGAACCAAAACTAGTGAAAGTAGCCGATCTACAAGCTCACAAAACCATGAAAAGTTGTGAGATTGTAGATCAGCTATTTTCAGAATGAAGTATGTCATACGTTGAAAAAACGTACTCTCAAATAAGCATTTCAGGTTATCTTTACCATTTGCACATGTATTCATTGATACAGTCATGTTGTTTGCAATTCAACTTAAATTAAGTCTGCATCAAGTGAGGCTTGAACTGGCGACCTTGAGATTGTGAGGCATTCATTTAAGGGAGACGCCATTGGCCCAACAGATAAGTAACTGTGAAAAAGGAGATCACACAGATGATACAGTTTCACGCAAATAGCTGAAAAATCCTGGGTTTAAGTGTTTTTCAAACTGCTCAAAATTGCGGACAATCTAAGGGCGGAGCTTACTGGTCAAAGCGATAGATGTGTTCCTCATGAGTCAAGGCACAAGTGTAAGCAAGTTTCACGACTTTCGGCCAAACGAGGCATGACTTTTGCCTGTTTAAAGTTTGCATTTAAAAAAAATTGCTATAGCGCCCCCCTTTGGCCAATTGGAGTGAGATTAGTTTCAGTGATATTTGGAATGACTCTCTACATTACTGCAACGTTTCAAAGAAATGTGAGTCTTGCATGTATGTGTTAGGGGCAGATGAATAATTTTCATAAAACTGCAATAGTTAAAATCTATTTCCTCCTGGGATTTTTGAGTAATCTGCACAAAACATTTTACACATGAACTTTGGACCTTTGCCGACAAAACAAAAGCGGCGGATTTTCCATAAGTGAAAAAATGCAGAAGTTATGAGCCAATGGCTGTTTTTCATATAATTCAAAATGGTGGGCGATCTAAAGGTCAGAGGTCAAAAGTCAGACCACGAAAGTTGTCGGGCATGAAGAGACGCATGTGTGTATCGAAGTTTCATGGTTGTAGGTCAAACAGGGCATGAGTTGTACCTGTTCAAAGTTGGCACTTTCAATTGAGTGCTATAGCGCCACCCTTTGACGAATGAGTGTGAGAATTATTTCTTGGTAATTTTTCATGAGCATCTACCATATGGCCGAGTTTCGTAAAAAGCGTATGCACGGTTAAGCCAGAACTGGCAAAAACAAGTATTTTTCAAACTGCTCAAAATTGCGGAAAATCTAAGGGCGGAGCTTAATGGTCAAATCGATACGTGTGTTCCTCATGAGTCAAGGCACATGTGTAAGCAAGTTTCACGACTTTCGGCCAAACGAGGCATGACTTATGCCTGTTTAAAGTCTGCCTTTTCAAAAAATTGCTATAGCGCCCCCTTTTGGCCAATTGGAGTAAGATTGGTTTCAGTGATATTTGGAATGACCCTGTACATTTCTGCAAAGTTTCAAAGAAATGTGAGTCTGCATGTATGTTTTAGGCACAGATGAATAATTTTCATAAAACTGTAATAGTTAAAATCTATCTCCTCCTGGGATTTTTGAGCAATCTGCACGAAACGTTTAACACTTGAACTTTGGACCTCTGCCTACAAAAATTTCCAACGGATTTTCCATAAGTGAAAAAATGCAGAAGTTAGGAGCCAATGACTGTTTTTCATATAATTCAAAATGGTGGGAGATCTAAAGGTCAGAGGTCAAAAGTCAGAGGGTGAAAGTTGTTCAGCATGAGGAGACGCATATGTGTATCCAAGTTTCATGTCTCTAGGTCAAACAGGGCATGAGTTGTACCTGTTCAAAGTTGCCATTTTCAATTGAGTGCTATAGCGCCACCTTTGGACGAAAGATTGTGAGAATTATTTCTTGATCGTTTTTCATGACCATCTACCATATGGCCGAGTTTCGTAAAAAGCGACTGCACGGTTCAGCCAGAACTGCGAAAAGTGGCAGAAGAAGAAGAGACAGAATACTGCCAATAACAATACAGGTCCAGAGCTGAGCTCTGGCCCCGTAATTCTGTTGCCTTGCTCAGCAATACATTAATTCAACTTTTCACACAGTTTCTCCTAAAGTTCTTTCCGCCCCTAACTGTAACATCATTAAAAATCATTGATACTTTTTTTTTTTTTTTTTTAATTGACCCAAACGTGTCAGACAGACGACGTGTTTCCTTGTGCAGTCTCTTGTCCAAGAGCTCTTAACAAATGAGTTCTGGTAACTATCCCCTCCTGTATTACTCTGGAGAATTCTTGATCGAGTACGTTTCACTGTCTCCCAATGTTGGTTGTGTTCCTGTTACCATATATAAATATTTCTCAGAGCGTCTCAGAAATATGTAACTTTTTGTATATTGTTGTATTTTTAATATTACATTTTCTTTAAATTCAATATTTAAATATGAAATGATGAACCTTGCACAATTCACTGTCACACTAAAATAGTGTGATGGTCACTTGTCAGTAATGGGTAATCCACCCCACCCATGCTGATAGGTAGATTGAGGACACTCCCATGTAATGAGTTCACCTTTGTCCCAGTCCATTTATAAGTGATGAGTGCATCCATTCTCTGTTAAACCCTGAGGAAGACTTCACTGTCGAAAAGTCGGTTAATCTTTAATAAACCTTTTGCATCGCGGCTAAGAGCTGTGCGGTCTCATCCTTTGTCAATACTGTTGGTTTATAAAGCATTGAATGGTTTAGGGCCAAAATATTTCTTATCTTGTACCACATCTTGAACCATCCAGCCCTCTCAGGTCATCTTGGATACGTCTGTTTTATGTCCTCAAATTCTAAACTAAATGTAACCTCTCTGTCTTTTCTATAAATATATCATTTCTTCTGCACAGTATTATTCCAATTAGAACTAAGACATAACAAGTGAATGTTTCCAGTGACTGTGGACAGTGTACATCAGATTTGAAAATACATTACTTGATAGTTTCAATCTACAGGACACAAGCAAAATGAACATAATTATCTCAAGAATTGCTTGATGCTATGCTGCCCTCTAGCGATACAAAATAATAATGGTATGCTCTGTGTCACATGTTTTATGTTGTGAAGCACTTTGAATTGCCTTGTTGCCTTGTTATGCCTTGCTATATTAAGTTGAAGGGTACTGTAATGTTCACTTCACATCACTAAGCACTTTGTCTTATGTAATGGTAAGTTATGGCTCTCTTAGCAATGTTTTAGACACTCAGTGAGTGTTTATACAGTGTTATAAGCAGATTATAATGCACTATATTTTTAAAGCGAACATTTGTAACTCAAATCCTTGCTTCTAGGGGTCCCTGGAACATAACATTTTGAGATGGGGGGTCCGTGGCCAAATACATAATTAATAATAATTTCGAAATCCTAACAGTATGTTGCTAAATCAGTGGTTTCCCAACTTTTCCATGTCAAGGACCCCTAAAAGGAGGTGTATTGTTCTTCCCCCAGAAGCACAGATCGGAGTAAATTTTGTTCACTTTAAAACGTATATTTTCAAAGATTTGCAAGGAAGGACCAGCCTCTCTCTCTCTCTGTGTGTGTGTGTGTGTGTGTGTGTGTGTGTGTGTGTGTGTGTGTGTGTGTGTGTGTGTGTGTGTGTGTGTGTGTGTGTGTGTGTGTGTGTGTGTGTGTGTGTGTGTGTGTGTGTGTGTGTGTGTGTGTGTGTGTGTGTGTGTTTTGTTAGTGCATGTGGTTGTGTGATGGAGAGTGAGGAGGTGAAACCATCAATAGTTAAAGCAATGTTTAAGGAAGTCATCAGTGGGTGAAGAAGAACTTTCGGGATTCTCCAAAGTCACACTGTAGCTGTTTTCAACTTGGTGTCCCTATTTATGACATGTTACTATAGGCTAAAATGTCCCCAAAAATGTCCAAGAACTTTTCATTCAAGACTCAGGTGCACCAAAGCTGAAAGCAGTCTTTCCCTGTTCCGAATTGGCAAAAGGAACCAGCAGGATTAGCCAATCGCTGGAGCGGGTTAGAATGTGATTAGGTTTCAGACGTAGCATGGATGAGATATAAGAGGTCATTTTCCAACCAGGGCTTTATAAATAAAAAGATGCCAATGACTATTGCGTCTCTCAGTCAGAGAGGACCAGCCCACCTTATCATACAAGGCACAGTGATGGGTGTTGTAGCTATCACCAGTAATACATCTCAGAGCTGAGTTGTAAACTGTGTCCAGAGGCTTGAGTGTGGAAGCGGCTGCAAGGCGGTAGATTATATCTCCGTAGTCCAGTACCGATAGAAATGTGGCTTCAATAATCCTTTTCCTACAGAGCATGGGGAAACTGGTTTTATTCCTATATAGGCAGCCAATCTTTTGACGGAGTTTTACAACAAGGTTATTTATGTGATGTTTGAAATTAAGCTTGTCGTCCAACCATGTACCAAGGTATTTATATTCTGTGACTTTTTCTATTGAAGATCCATTGGTGGTGGTGATAAAGAGATTGGAGTGGTCTATGTGTTTGGATTTGGAGAAGACCATGAATTTGGTTTTATAGTCGTTAAGTGTTAATTTAAGACTGGTGAAGGAGTGTTGTAGGGAGTTAAAGGAGAGTTGTAATTTTTCACAAATTATCGGAAAAGAAACACTACTTCACAATTAAAAAAAAAATAGCTGTACAGTACATGCTCACAATCGTGTCACATCGCAACAGCCAAATTGAGGGACTTTATGTGAAAAAGCTAGCCATGGTTCACATGACGCTTGTCTGTCACGAGCGTCATGGCGGAATTTCTGGTTTTGGCACTTTCTCCATTTACAACCCGTACATGTATAGAGTGTTTGTTCAGTAACCGTGTTAAATAGCTCTATATTGTGATAGTAACCATTGTTATAGAGTATTTATTCAGTAACAGTGTTAAATAGCTCTATATTGTGATAGTAATCGATACTATAGAGTGTTTGTTCAATAACAGTGTTAAATAGCTCTATATTGTGAATGGGCACTCTCTCTTGATTGGCTGAAATTGGCAACCCACCTGCAGTGAAATGTAAGAGAACATGAGGCACAATGATGTTTTCTCATTCCTTTATTGATATTGTGACATTCCATTCAAACCAAGCAAATTAAAGCCAAAATCTAACATCTGAACTTCAAACCATTCACGATCAGGGGCCCAGATCCCAGGGGGGAAGGAACGAATAGAAACACAACAGTGGAGATGAAAAATGGAAAGATAAATAATCACCTCAGACCACCCTAGAGGACCAGCTCCACCCATCACCTCTGACCACCCTAGAGGGTTTAGGTCCACACATCACCTCAGACCACCCTAGAGGATCAGGTCCACCCATCACAGGGAAATAGTGATGTCATGATGATCGTAACACATTAATTATCACACATTATAAATTATTACATAATAATAAATTACTTATGGTCAATTATAAAATAATACAACCTTTTTCACAAACATGGTTGATTGACTTCCATTCAGATGGATATTAATATTATGTTATGAAGAACTCTGATTGTGTGTGTGATCATTTATTTAATGTTTCAATATAGTGTTGAACTGACATATTATGTTTGTGTTTTCTGACACATAAACTATACAAAGTAATTTGATGAACCGCCCACACTAATTGGGACTCCCTCTTCCTTTGGTGTGTCGCCCAGGTGGCGCCTAAACCCTGACCTTTAACCTCACATAAACTATGTATATAAACCTAACTTTAACTCTAACCTTAACCTCACCTCAAAACCACGTCGACCTGGACGAAACACAGGGAAAAGACAGTAATTATCGTTAGCCTTAGCTAGCCATTTAGCATTTGTAATTGTTTAAAAGACACATTTGTGAAAAAGGTTGATGATGTCATCATTGTGCTGCTGTTATGAGTATTTAAAAGCTGAATGGACACACATGTATTTCCTCCTCTCTCCACCAGGGATGACTCTCTGCTTCTCTGAAAACACACCCAGGTGTTCTGTGAAAAGACAATAAACCATTAAGAATCAGAATGTATTAACTGTGTGAACATGTTAACACTTTAGAATAACCTTCCCTTATAATAGTAAATTAATCATTCCCAAATGATTAGTTAATGTGTTATTCATAACTTGTTAAATGTGTGTTAATGGTTAAATATTTAATGATTTAAAACTATGCTATAAATGGTTAATAGATCATGAACAATTGATTAGGTCAGGGTTAAGGTTAGGTTTATACACATAGTGTTTGTGAGGTTAAAGGTCAGGGTTTAGGGTTAAGGTTAGGTTTATACACATAGTGTTTGTGAGGTTAAAGGTCAGGGTTTAGGGTTAAGGTTAGGTTTATAGACATAGTGTTTGTGAGGTTAAAGGTCAGGGTTTATTGCGAACGCGGAAGGAGGCGCGCCTCCGCCCAAGTGGAGCTTACTATGAAAGTCTGCTCGGCTTGTGTGTGTGTCTGTCTGTCTGTCTGTGTGCAGTGCACTGCCTGGGTGCGGCCGACAGAGTGCGCCAGAGTGCAGCTACAGTCAAAACACAAACACACACACACACACACACACACACACACACACACACACAAAGTCCGTAAATACACAATATTTTCGAGCTGCGTTCGCTTCCAGCGTTCGCGCGTCTTACTTGTGGTTAAGGTTAGGTTTATAGACATAGTTTATGTGAGGTTAAAGGTCAGGGTTTAGGCGCCATCTGGGCGACACACCAAAGGAAGAGGGAGTCCTAATTAGTGTGGGCGGTTCATCAAACTGATGAAAACACCCCCCCCCCCCCTCATCTGACCACATTGTCACAGTGTTGTCTGATACAACAAATCATTTGATTATTACATTTGATTATTAGATTCATTATTATATATGTTTACCATACTAGTTGTTTCACTTCTTACACAAGCACGTTGTTGTCTCCGCCAGGCCGAAAGGCATGGCGAGAGAGTATGTTTTCCACCCCGTCCGTCCGTCCGTCCGTCCGTCCGTCCGTGTGTCCGTGTGTCCGTCTGTCACCAGCTTATCTCCGGCACCGTTGGCTTGATCGCAGCGAAACTGTGCACACACACTCCCTGGATGCCAATTCAGAACCTTTGCCCCAATTTTTTCTCATGGGCCATTTATAGCGCCACCAGGAGGCCGATTTGTGCAAAACATATTTTTTGACAGTACTCCTACAGATTTTGTCCAAAAATCACGCAAATCGGTACACAGTATCTCTATAGTCATTAAACGAAACAGGTCTTTCAGATTTCTCATATTCCATTCTGATTGGCTAAAAATGTCTTCCAAAGTTTGCAGGAGTGCTCCGTTTTGAACAAAATGCCTCAAATCATGAACACAGCATGCAATTTCCATGAAATTTTGCACGCTCATTCCCATTAGGCCGAGGAAGAACTACCATTTGAAAATGTTCAAATCAGCCTCATGGTGGCGCTATAACAGGCCGATTCGTGTTTTTACCTATAATTGCACCGATCTGTGTAAAACTTTGTATGCACACTCCCTAGAGGTCAAGGAAAAACCTTTGCCCTGCATTTTTCACATCTGCCTTTTATAGCGCCACCAGGAGGCCGACTTATGTAAAACACATTATTTTATACTACTCCTTCCAATTTTATCCAAATTTCGGCATGATTTTTCATATTCCATACTGATTGGCTAAGATTGATATCTAAAGTTTGCATTATTGGCTTGTTTTGAACAAAGTTCCGCAAATCATGAACGCACCGTCTAATTGCGCTCAAACTTTGCACGCACATTCACACTATGTTGAGGAACAAATGCCACCCTTTTAACATTGGCCTGTTATAGCGCCACCAGCAGGTCTAATTTAGCAAAACAAATGTTTTTAACAAAATGCCTCAAATCATGAATGCAGTCAGGGTCCAATTGTCGTGCAAGGCCTAAGAACAAATGGCACCCTTTTCACATTGGCCTATTATAGCGCCACCAGGAGGCCACAATAGCCTACCTGACCTGGCGGAGACCTGTGCTCCGAGGAGCACTTTTTCTAGTTTTGTGTATGTTTTCTAGTTTTCTACACTTTCATACATAAACAAAAAGAAAAAAAGTTCAGTAAAAAGAAAGAGGAAGTGAACCTGGGTATGTGGGAGGAGTCTAAAGATTCTCATTGGTTGTCGGCACCAGAATACGACCTGATAGAGGAAGAGAGACAGATAAAACAGACACACAAATAAATCATATGTACTGTATTGTCTGTATTTCTCCATAAAATGCACAAATATACACACAACACAATAACACAACAACATTAGGGTTCAGTCATCAGAACTAATGTGAACATTTGACTCTTATTTAGGACTAAATGTAACACTGATGTATTTAAGCTAAATGTGACAACATAGAACACAGTTTGACCTCTAACTAGGTTATCTAAACGGGTCTAAACCGGTTAAGGTTCTAAACCAATATAAACCAGTTTAGGTTGTGGCTCTACATGTTTGTTTGTTTGTTTGTTTGTTTGTGTGTTTGCATTTCTGTGAGGGTTCCACATGTCATGTGATCCTCTGTTGATCTGACCTCATTTCTTCCACTGGTAGTATAATAATTAATTAAACAAGTTAATTAAACATGTTAATTAAACATGCTAATCACCTTGTTTCTTCCACTGGAAGTAGATGAATCCAGACAGGAACAAGACCAGACCTAGAACCAGACCTGACGCTCCCATGGCCACTTTGTTCTTCACTGACTCTGACAATACAAATATCACATCACATCATATCATATCATATCATATCATATCATTACAGTAGATTAAAACACCTTGATCTTCACAGACTCTGACATGGAGTCATCTGACAATAAGCTACAACAACCAAACACAATAAACAATAAACAGACGACACAGTCATTGTGAGTCTGTTCAGTAATAATGAGTCCAACCCTATTGGTCCAGTCCTTGAGGAGTTTGTCACCTGATGTGACAGGCTGGTAAACCTCCCTCCGGAAATCTCGTTTCCATTTGATTCCAGGAGTGAGTCTGGCCTGAACGCCCATTGTGGGGGTTTCGAGCGCATTACCAACTAACCGAGCCTATCAGCGTCGTCGCTCATCGTTCTGTGATTGACAGCGACAGTTGGCCAATCAGGTGGCGAGTTCGAGTGAGCCCGAATGAAGCCGAGTGCAGCCTGAGTGCAGCCGACAAAAGACGAACGGCAGCCATTGTTGTTTGTGCGAGTGCCTTCACTTCTTATTTTCAGCTTTAAAACTCAAACTTATTTTTTGAGGCACGGAATTTACTTTTAAGATATCGTTTGGATAGAATTGAGTTGTTAAACTTCATATATGTGGTCAATTAATCATGACAGAGCCTATTTAAAAATAAAAATTCAGAGAACCGGCAGGGGCGGGCAGTGATACGCATGTATCCGAATAAGTTAACCTATTTTGGGCATGGCCATCTCAAAAGTCCCGTTGCGTCACATAGTATGGAGGTGGTAAAAATGCACTGCAATTGGCTGAAAAGGAAGAACGATCATTGGCTGAAGGGGTTGTCAGTCAACGGTATTACTCCCGCCCAACTCCAGCCCACAGCCAATATTGCAGAATGGGCGATCATGCCAGACTCACTCCTGGAATCAAATGGAAATGAGATTTCCGGAGGGAGGGTTTACCAGGCTAGTGACATGTCCTTCTTAGAGCTAAATACATCCAAAACAAAGGATATGATGATAGATTTTAGGAGACATGAATCAACCTTTACTATGATGATTATAAACCAGGCTGTGGAATTTGCAGAAAGTACAGTATCTTGGGACAGAGTCATAGACTCAGAACTGTGAGGCAGTTTGTAAAAAAGAACATCAGCGCTATTCTGTCTTAAAAAAATGTCTTTGATTAGACACATTGGGCCGGATTCATAAGGGATTTACGACCATATTTTGTACGTACCGGCATTTAGGACAAGTCGTACACATACACCTGATTCATAAAGATGTTTTGGTCTGTGTCTTGTGCGTCAGGTGCGTTCTCACGTCACCCCCGAGGCAGTCTTGCCAGGGCTGAAATGTGCGTATGTCTTTAGAATGCTTTATACTTCATGTCAAAATCAATTACAACAGTGGCAAACCTCAAATAAAATATATATGTGCCCAACATTTGTCAACACATATATATAAAAAATAAAAAAGAAATGTCAAACGATGTATTGCTTGTAGCCTATGCATAATATAGACATGATGTAGATTCCACCGCTTTTTATTTATTTTCTAGGCTATGAGTCGCATTTAGAGCTGAATTATTAGGTCCCTGAGTGTGTTTGCCAGCGGGCCATCTCAGCCAAAGTGTCGCGTAATAATGAAAATAGGCTTCATGCCTTAATGAAACTGCGGAGGGACTGACGCACCAGTGTCCGTGCCGCGGTATTAATTTGTAGGCTAATAGCCTACTGTAGGCTACTCTACTGAATATTGATCACATGAACGCCACACACAACAGCCTAATAAATGTTACCATCTGATGAGGAAACTATATAATTTAATCAATAAGTAATCAATAAGCTCTGGTAGTCGGATAGCGTTCCACTTGTATGCCCTGGATTTATTCTCAACATCATCTTTTTACCTGGTAAACGTGAGCATGTTATATCCTTTCCAGGTTATTAGTCTATTATTTGCTGGCGGGGTTAAACCTTGTAAACATTACACATTACGTTCGGCTGATCCATCTGCAATAGTGGGACTCGCTTCCAGACAGATCAGAATGATGTTCAAGTTCTCTGTCAGTGTCAAGGCATTGCGGCCGGGCCGACAGCTGTAAGTTTGGACGAGAAGTTAAACTCCGGTGTTGATTTTGTGAGAGAAATAAGCAACCAGGTCTATGAAAATAAGCCCAAAAGAAGCAACTGGCACTTTATTATAAGCACTTTAATTAAACCGTTGTGAGCTTGTAGATCTGCTATATTTAAAAAAAAAAATCTTGTAATAAAATGTGGAATATTTGGAAGATTTTTTAAACATTCTAACAACACAGATCTCGAAATCTGCCTCCAGCTGGCACAAAACATTTTCAGATGGGGCTTATAGGGATAAATTAGCCTACATATTAACTTGGGGGTCCATAGACATAAAAATATTTGAGAACCACCGGTTAAAATAATTGAACAATTGTGAAATAAGCCCAAATAATGAATTACACTTTAGAAACAAGCCCAAAAAAACGCACCCCACAGATACCAATATTTACAAGCAACTTTACAGAACAATAAGCCCAAATTCGCTTATAATAAGCGGACATGGCAGCACTGTTCAGTAAAGTCACAGATTTGATCAGAGAGAAACTGCTGAGTCACGGTTCACGCCTTTTAATGGTGCAAAATGGGGCGTGGAACAATGTAAATTAACCTCTCGGGATCATCACGCCCAGCTGGCTGTCATTATAATATAGAACTGGTCATACGCACGTCTCTGTCATATACGACCCCCTTTTTGAATTGCACGTCCGTTAGTGAGTACCAGAAATACGACCTCCTTTACGAACTTCATTTACACCATATTTACGACCCTCGTTATGAATCCGGCCCAATGTCACATTGTAAAACCACTAGAAGTTCGGGCCGCTACGCGGCCCGAACGTCTAGCGTGACGCGTCATTCACTTTGCAGTGCCACCTTACAGGCACCTAAAGAGGTGACGTGCATCACCTCTGCAAGGACCCAAACCCACTTTGTGATTACTCACACCTGGCATGGCAGACCTGTGAGCAGTGTGCAGTGGTGTACAATGTTAAAAGAGAGACCAAATGGCAGGAGATGAAGTGAGCAGTTTATTGGTGTCTGGCGTTGTATCTCCAGCCGTTGTGGCTTTGGTGAAGTTGTCGTCATTGTGGTGGAGAGAGTTCTTTATTACTATTTATCACTATGGAAGCCGTCGAACTGGTGCGATCTGACGGCATCCTAGAATTTATAGGTAGGATGTGATGTCATATTTATAGGTAGGATGTGATGTCATGCTGTCGTGAGATTACGTCACACTGGCGTTGTGTCCATATTCGGGACGACCGTCTCATCGTGATGTCAGATTACGTCACACTGGCGTGATGTCAGGGTCGTGAGATTACGTCACACTGGCTGGCGTGATGTCAGGGTCGTGAGATTACGTCACACTGGCGTTGTGTCCATATTCGGGACGACCGTCTCATCGTGATGTCAGATTACGTCACACTGACGTGATGTCAGATTACGTCACACTGGCTACATACGTACATACTGACAACCGACATGGCGCAGGATTCAAATTGTATATATAGATGATGGCGCGTCACACTGGCGTGATATGGCGTGATGTCAGATTACGTCACACTGGCCAAATACAACGTTCGTACATACTGACAACCGACATGGCGCAGGATTCAAATTGTATATATATAGATTATGACTGTAGATCTGCTATTTTTGATAAATCTTGAACAATTTGTGCAAATCTGTGAATATAATTGATATGTATATTTTTTAAACAACATTTTTAACTAAAATATTTGCTTCTGGGGGGTGCCTGGAACAACATATTTTGATAGCAACAATAGTTATTTTTTTTATAAATTAAGACATATGTTGAGAGACATTTGAAAGTTACAATATTCGCTTTAAAATATATATATTCAAAGATTTGCACAAATATTCACGATTAAAAAAAAATAGCAGATATACAAGCTCATATTGCGGCACTCGGTGCCGCAATATGAGCTTATTTATCTACTATTTAGACAGTAGATTACACTAGATTACAGTAACTGACCCCAGTCCATCTTGATAGGCACGGTCAGGCTGGGATGTTCCACCATGCATGTGATCTTCTCTCCTGATCTGTAATACACACAAACACACACACACACACACACACACACACACACACACACACACACACACACACACACACACACACACACACACACACACACACACACACACACACACACACACACACACACACACACACACACACACTGGTAGTACCAGTAGAGGTGTCTAATAGTTGTGTATTTCTATGTATAGGTGTCTGTTAGGTGTGTACCTGGGTGTGTACTCCAGGTAGGAGTGGTACTGGTAGTACCAGTCTCCATCAGACAGCTCATCGGTAGAGGAGAGACCAGAGGTCAAAGGTTCTTGACCTATCCACCAGGTCACCAGGATCACTTTAGGATAGAAGTCGTAGCTGCTGCACCTCAGCATGTGAGTGTGTTCACCACGACGAGGGGGAGTCTCTGACTTCAGTCTCACTTTGGGCTCCACTCCTAAAAAAGATACAAAGTAGAATGCATTTATATAATGTAATTTAAACATATTTAATAATTCATAGTTACACAGTGCTTTACATAAACAAAAATAAACCAATCGATATCATTTAATGAAAATAGTTTGAATGAACTAGAGTAGAAAAAAACAAAACAACACACATAATCCTGTAGAATATTACTAAAGTGAATAAAAACATACAAAACAAACTAGTAAAGACAGTAATTAATATATAAAATCAGGTGGTGAAAGGAAGTGTATAGAGGTGTGTTTTAGCCTGCATGGTTCTTTTTAAAGTTAATTTAAAAACATAAATCCTGGTGTCTCTGTTTTAGGCAGGTAATTATATGAGGGTGAAAACACTCAGAAATAGATCTCTATGTTTCATTTATACTCGGTGTACGATGGTGACACCACATGTTGTGAGCTTGTAGATCTGCTATTTCCACTGCTTTACAGCGTGTTAGGATACAATATAAATCAGGCTTAAAGGAGTAGTTCACCCCAAAAATGACTTATTTTCTATCAATTACACCCCATGAAGCCTTGAATTCCTGAGACAATAATTTGATGACCGGCGGTCTCTCCGGTAGGAGACTCAAAGAGTCTCCTTTGAGTCTCCTACCGGATACATTAGCATCTTTCCACCGGTAATCAAATTATTGTCTCAGGAATGAGACAAAAACTAAAAAATCTCCATGAATTCAAGGCTTCATGGGGTGTAATTGATGAAAAATAAGTCATTTTTGGGGTGAACTACTCCTCTAAGTGTTTAAGAGGATCTGAAATGTTTCTCAGCAGATTAAGTAATGTTTTATGATCATTATCAGATCAATATTAACACCATTAATCATCTCTGAATAGAATCATGTGATTCCATGTTATAGTTTATGAGGTGATGAGTGTTGAGTGCTGCTCTGAGATCAGCTCACCTCTCTTGTTCAGAACAGAGGAGTAGTCGATCTCAATGTTGTGTTTGCAGAATGCCTCTCGTGCTGCTCTCCACACATCCAGTTCTCTAGGATCTTTATTGCTGCGCTCTGCGTTCTTCACACCAAACTCAGTGTATCCAACAAACTGATCTACTCTACTGTCCCACCTGAGGATCTCATCACCATCGAAATTCATTGACATTATGTACTGTATGTCCTTCAGCTCACTGGAGTTAAACACACAGAGTTGAGCCGCGTAGAACACATATCCATCTGGAAATAGACAATTGAAAATGTTATTAATGTTCATTTTTTTTGTTATCTGTATGATATCAACACTAGGCTAACTGCCCCTATCGGCCAAATGGTCTGTCTGTCTGTCTGTCTGTCTGTCTGTCTGTCTGTCTGTCTGTCTGTCTGTCAGACCCCATCATGTATTTCCAGGATAACCCATTTATTTTATACCTAGGCTAATTGGAAATGGCAGATCTACAAGCTCATAGCGCGGCACAGAGTGCCGCGCTATGATCTTGTAGATCTGCTATTTTCAAACATTTTGGTATTTTTACTATTGGTACTTTAAGTACATTTTTATGCCAATACTTTTGTACTTTTACTCACTTACATTTTGAATTCCAGACTTTTACTTGTAACAGTCAGATGACTTCTAGATTGCAGCATTGATACTTTTACTTCAGTGAAACAGTTGAGTACGTTTCCCACCACTGACTCTAATCAGCAAACAAGGTAAATAGTCACATAAGTAGAGAGTAGAGAGAACAATGTAGAGCCTCAAAGAAACTATAGGATACCAGGTCAATCATTATAACAATCAGCTGAGTTATATTAAACAAATAAAGGTCATTATTTATACTGTAATTAAAGCCTGCATTGCAAACATAAACGAAAACACTAAACTGTTGCTTTTGAAATTAAATTGCAATATTTTATATAACCCCCAATTGGCCCAAATGTATCAAACTAGAAGTTAGGGTTAGGGTTAGGGTAACCCTAACGTCTAGCGTGACGCGTCGTTCACTTTGCAGTGCGCCATGTCTGGCGTTGTATCTCCAGCCGTTGTGGCTTTGGTGAAGTTGTCGTCATTGTGGTGGAGAGAGTTCTTGTGGTGGAGAGAGTTCCTTGTATAGATTATTACTATTTATCACTATGGAAGCCGTCGAACTGGTGCGATCTGACGGCATCCTAGAATTTATAGGTAGGATGTGATGTCATGTGATGTCATGCTGTCGTGAGATTACGTCACACTGGCGTTGTCATCGTGATGTCAGATTACGTCACACCGTCACACTGGCGTCGCATACGGACAACCGACATGGCGCAGGATTCAAATTGTATATATATAGATAAATCATCATTCAATTCAAATAATTGAATGAGTGCATTGACTTCTGGGGGGTCCCCAGATCATTTTGTTGGGGGTCCCCAGATGATTAGCTTAATAGGTAACATTGTTTTCTCACTCAACAGTAAACAAACCAACATACAGTATAAGTGGATACAGGGTATCTGCACATTTATTAAGTGACAATTTAATGACTTTTAAGACCTTTGTAATGGCAAATTGGCCAAATTGTCAAATGAATGAGAGAGAGGCAAACGTTGTGTGAAAATAACCGATCTACAAGCACACAAAAATTAGATTATTTTGGGAGGTCCCCATTTCAAATAGCATTATTTTGGGGGGTCCCGCTCAGTTGAAATGCGATTATTATTTTAATTAAAAAAAAGAAAGTTAATAACTATTGTGTTCATAGTATTCATATACCTTTCACTCGTGGTTTCTTCAAGGCAGTGCGAATGTTGTCCAGGTTGTGTTTGCAGAGCGCCTGATGATTCAAAGCTGCTTCATAAGTGTCTGCACCGTAGGTGATTGGATCTACAAACGGAGGCTGAGGCTCCACCACATTCCCTTTGTTGAAGTCTGCATACGCCTTCACCATCCAGTGCATACATGTACTCTTTATATGAGTCTTTAACTGTGTCTGAACAGCCAAGGACATTAATCTCCTCATGGAACACTGGAAATAACAACAAAGATGACATTAAATTCAACAACTAACGTCTTCAACGTGACAATAACACATAATCATCATGTTAGACAATCATGTTTGCAGTGGTGGTAAAAGTACTCAAATATTGTACTTAAGTAAAAGTATCAATACTGCAATTTAGATGTACTCTGTTACAAGTAAAAGTCCGGAATTCAAAATTTACTTGAGTAAAAGTACAAAAGTATTGCTATAAAAATGTATTTAAAGTACCAAAAGTAAAAGTACTAAAATGTTTGAAAATAGCAGATCTACAAGCTCACAACGCGTCGCGAGCCTAGGTATAAAATAGGGCTAAAGTGGTTCATGTATTTTTTTTATAATGTTATGATTTATATCTGCAAAGTAACTAGTAACTAAAGTTCTCAAATAATTGTAGTGGAGTAAAAGTAGAAGTAGAAGTAATAGTAGGCCTACTGGAAATTAGAAATACTCCAGTAAAGATAAAGTATAATTACCTCAAAATTGTACTTGAGTACAGTACTTGAGTAAATGTAATTAGTTACTTTACAGCACTGCATGTTTGGTTCTTATATGAAGTGAAAGGTTGGATATTAAAAGTAACTTCCTCTCAAACGTTTTATTCACTGAAACAGATTCAAATGTTTTTTTTGTTTTGTATTTTATTATGAAAGTAATTCATACAGAATGATTTATTTCATGATGTCACAACAGCAGTTCCTAACATCTGTTTTAATGTTTATGTATTTGGACCAACATTCAAGATCCAATACTGTATATACAGGTAGTAAGAGGTGTGTGTGTGCGCGTGTGTGTGTGTGTGTGTGTGTGTGTGTGTGTGTGTGTGTGTGTGTGTGTGTGTGTGTGTGTGTGTGTGTGTGTGTGGGTGTGTGCGTGTGTCTGTGCGTGCATGTGCGTGCATGTGTGTGCGTGTGTGTGTGTGTGTGTGTGTGTGTGTGTGTGTGTGTGTGTGTGTGTGTGTGTGTGTGTGTGTGTGTGTGTGTGTGTGTGCATGTGCGTGCGTGCGTGCGTGCGTGCGTGCGTGCGTGCGTGCGTGCGTGCGTGCGTGCGTGCGTGTGTGTGTGTGTGTGTGTGTGTGTGTGTGTGTGTGTGTGTGTGTGTGTCATTTGTTTGTATTGTGCATTGTTCATATTTAATTTTTTTTTTTTTTTTCATCCACTTCTTTACACCTTTAACCTGTGATGTGACAATAAAGATGATTCTGATTCTGTTGAAGAGAAACACAAGAAAGAAAGAAAGAAAGAAAGAAAGAAAGCGGGACAACTTGAATCAGAAAGTAAGATATCTGGTCACTTCAGAAGAGAAAACCCAAATAAAATGCTGGAGCACTCCACTGGTCTACTCTGCACATATGTATTATTATGCAGGGTGACAAGGGGGTGTGGTCTCTGAAGACCATATTCACACAGTGGCAATTTTGCTAATAAGTTAATGAAATGACACCCTGTTTCTTCAATGCACAATGCAAAAATGTCCGCCATGTGAATGTGGTCTATTATTTCCAATTCCATAGTGTAAAATATTACCAGTCAGAGTTCCATAGCTTTTGTCCCCCCCCCCCCCCCCCCCCCCCCCCCCCCTCCGGCAGCACCCCCATGTGAACTTCTCCATTAACCAGCTCTGTAAGGAGAGACATTTCATGCACTGGAACAGGAACAACAAACATCCTCATTCCCTGAAACTAAATGCTCTCCCCTGCATCAGTTTCAGTTGTAAAAGGTAACACAGACTTTGGTCCACAATAATGTAATGATCCACAGTCTGGAAGCACCCTCACTGGCACCTGTTTGTCACTTCCCATCACCCATACCAAACCATTAGAAATGAATGGCAAGTATGTGTCAACAGTTTTAGGCTTCAAAGAGCACCCTCTGCTGTCCTAAGGGCAAAGCCACTGGGCTGAGTGAGTTGGCCAGATTTAAAGGAGTAGTTCACCCAAATAAATACCTATTTCCTATCAATTACACACCACTTGAATCATTGAATTCATGGAGATCTTTTGGTTTTTGTCGCATTCCTAAACCAATAATTTGATGCCCGGCAGTCTCTCCAGTAGGAGACACAAAGAGTCTCCTTTGTGTCTCCTACCGGATACATAAGCATCTTTATTATTATCATCAAATTATTGTGAATGTGACAAAAACAAATACATCTCCATGAATTCAAGTGTTCATGGGGTGTGTAATTCATAGAAAATAAGTATTTTTTTGGGTGAACTACTCCTTTAACCCATTAAGACCGGGAACGCATCTGTGTCAATTTAAGATTTATTTAGGCTATTCAAGCATAGCAGATCTACAAGCTAGTAGATCTGCAAAAAAGAAATCATGAAATGATGTGCAAATCTTTGAATATATATTATTGATAACTAGTAGAGTCCTATTGGCGGTAGGGCTCTATAGATTGAGGGGGACTTGCTAGGCACTATTGGTGTTTTTTTTTTGTAACCCTGTGAGTGTGCAGTTACTGTACGTGTAGAGTGACGTCCCATTAGGTTTTTTTGCAAGTGTCTACTTAAAGTAAAGTGTACTGTTTCGGTGTTGAGGGGTAACCTAGTTGGGAGAGGTTATCGTATGTTGCAGTATTTTTGTTTTGCTGGATTCTTGTGTAGGTGGGCTGTTAAGGCTGGGTATTTCAGTTGTTTGAATCATGGAGTTTGTGCAGGATCCTCACACACTCATTCGGCTAAAGGAGTTAGATTTTGAAATGAAGAGTCTTGAGTTGGAAGAGCAAACATGTAATGCTAATCTACATAAGTCTGTGGTTGAACAGTCTGTGAAGGATGTCATTCGGCTAAAGGAGATAGAGATTGAAATGATGTGTCTTGAGTTGGAAGAGATGAAGGTGAATACTGATCTTGAGAGATTCAGAGCTAATTCTAGGCTTGTGATAGTCAGTCTTGAGGAGGAGCCAGGCTTGGTCAGGCTCCTCCTCCTCAATCGGATTTTGATGTGAGCATGACATTTGAACATGATGTAAATGTGACTGTTCCAACAGTTATTGCCTCCTCTGTTACCCGTTCTGCAGAGAAGCTGGCAAGCTATAGTGAGGACATTGACATGAGTGAGAGCTTTCTTGTAGAGTGGGATGAGGGTGGGACTGATGGTGCTCTTGTGGGTGGGACTGACGTGGTGTCAGCAGGGTTGCAGCAGGTCAGTACCCCTTGTGAGACAGACGTGTCCGTGTCCATTGAGACAGGAGACGTGGTGTAGTCGCGATCTACGCGGCCGTAAAAGTGCTCTAAACTCTGTCTGTACTCACCCAATAATTAATTCCTAAGACTTGGAGTCAGATATTGTCCTCTGGTTTCATATCCGTTTGAATGTTCTGCCAGAAAACGTGTGTTTAGTCAAATATCTCCACTTTTCCACGAGCTGCACACGGACGGCTTTCTGTACGCGCTAGGGGGGCCCGACTTGAGTGAAGGACCGAATATACCCAAACATCACGAACGTCATCACAAACGTCATAACAAATTGACACAGGGAAGCACAAACGAACGGGGCACACAATTGACAGGTGCTTGTGATTGGTGCGGGGCAATGAATCACTCCATCTGCCAATTGTGTGCCCCAAACATTTGTGCGTCCTAAAGGAAGTTTAGATATATTCAGTCCTGCACTCATTCCAGGCCCCTCGCCCGTACAGAATGTCGTCCGTGTGCAGCTCGTGTAAAAGTGGAGATATTTGACTAAACACACGTTTTCTGGCAGAACTTTCAAATGGATATGAAACTAGATGACAATATCTGACTCCAAGTCTTAGGAATTAATTATTGGGTGAGTACAGATGGAGTTTAGAGCACTTTTACGGCCGCGCAGATCGCGACTACACAGCGCGCCGTCCAGGGTGATCTATGACTGTGTTTTTGGAATACATGAAATGTATGTAAGATCACAGACATTCTAGGGCTATTATTGTCAGTGCTCTGTGGTAAATTGATACACATTTATGGACTTATAGAGCCAATTTGAACACACACAGAGACTTAAGTTTGGATACTGAATGGTCTACAGCACATTCCAGAGAACACTAGATGTCCAGTTCAAAGGAGGCTTCCCAGAGGGCATCTGACCTTAGCTGACCTT
Source organism: Gymnoscopelus microlampas (assembly GCF_963454915.1). Lineage (NCBI taxonomy): Eukaryota > Metazoa > Chordata > Actinopteri > Myctophiformes > Myctophidae > Gymnoscopelus > Gymnoscopelus microlampas. The sequence goes on from NC_139941.1 coordinate 3,234,120, forward strand.
TAGGGTCTTGGGGTGTTGTTCTTCTGCACAATGGACACACACAGAAGAAGAGATGTAGCACACACACCTAGCGACGTGCACATCCAGTGTGTGCAAGTACATACACACACATGTGAAGTCTGCCTATATATACTGTGAGGACAAAGAAACCGTCCCTTGTCCTTGCCCTTCTTCTTCTTGCTCTGTTCTGTTCCGGCCACACCATGTAGCAGCAAGGCTGACATGTGCTCCTGTGCTCTGTACTCTGTTTTGTCCAATAAATCGACTTGAGGAACATTACTGGTCTGGACCTTTCTCCTTATTGTAATAAACTACAATTGGCGAACCAGCAATATACAATACTTTGGCGAACCAGCCAGGACGTGTAAATGGTTTGGTCTTCTTTAGACAACAGTGCTGGACACTGGGTGTCTGTGACCGTTCCACACGAGAAGAACTTGAGAAGAGGAGTACAAGCTGTGATTTTCTTTTGGGAAGAAGATTTTTTTGAAAGCTCATCCGGACCAGATGCAGACCATCTTCCTACACAGATGCAGACCCACCAGAGGAGCAGGCTATGGAAAATTGACAAGAACTGATCTTCAACTGATCTACGATGGGACCTCACAGCACTAACCCTGTGATGATACTAGAACTCAGCCCCACAGCATCAACCCCTGTGACGACATGGAAGACAAGAAGTAAAAAGAGGGTTACAGGAAAACTTCAGAGTAGTATGAACAGAGGACAGCAGCATGTTGGCTTGCTAGCTGCACAGACAGCTGCAGCAAGGATGCAACCAGGGAACAGCACTCAGCACTGAGGGGCACAGATGGCCCCCACCCATTCTTTGCCTATGCCACAGGATCCATCTCTCCTCCGTGTGACTGGACTTTGTGTTTGTGGACTGGATGGAAGGTTTAACATGTTTATTCTTTTCAACAGGTTATTTGTTGATGTTATATGTTTGTTGATATTTAGCTGACTAAATTGACATGAGGAGTATTAGAGGAAAGTTGACATGTGTAATAAAAAGAGTCAACGAGGTATTTGCCACGAATGTGAAGATTATTTGTTTTTATGGCCTAACCTCTGGCATTTTAACATTTCAATTGAGCGGGTCCGACAGAGGTTCGGAAGCTCTTGGCCTTGGAAAACAGAGATTTAAAGTACAAACAGATGTATTATCTTACATGTCCTAAAGTTGAAGATTGGGGAGAGTTTTTACACACAAACCAGCAGATCTACTATTCTGTAAGTGAGTGAAGACGAAGCTGTATCAACTAGTGTTTTGTTGAATGTATGTTGGTTATATGTTTGTGATAATGGTGATTTAAACTGCGGAGTGTTTGGCTGCCGTTTTATTGCAGTGTTGTAAAGGATTTTGTTTCACTCTCTGGTCTCTTGTATCAAATGTGGAGTTTTTTATTTTCGTTGTTGAGCTACTGGGAACTGTTGAGTTGCGGCCGAGGGCTGCTACTTATTCACTGAAAACTGTGGTTTTCCGTGAGATTGTGATGTTGTGAATATGTTTAACATTTTTTCCTAGAGTTTAAGGAACAGAGAGACCTGCACACTGATTGGAAGGGGAATGCATTTTGATGCGACGTGAGCATCCTATGTATTTTCTGTGAATAAGATTTTCTGAGTTGTTTTATTTTTAAGCTTGTTTTATTGGGAAATAAGTTCCAGTGTTGCCGGTTATCGTCAGACGAGCGTCATGTGATCCATGGCTACGCAGTGATCATAAGCCGACACGTTTCTAAATACTGATATTCTTGCATGATTTGTGGAACAGTTTGTCTATTTTTATTTTGAAATTGAATGTGAATCACCTTATGACAATACTGTGTAATCTTAATGCCTGTTTTTATGTTTGTCTGATTGTGTCCCAGTACTTTGTCTATCAAGGGGGGCCAATGAGATGATGTGGTGTGATGAGTTCTGTCTTTTTGAGGAGTATGTTTTTGAATTATGGTTTTCTTGCTTGTGTTTTCTTCATTGTACCCTTGTTTACGAAGGACCAATAGGGCCCTCCGTAGGGGGGAATGTGGTAAATTGATACACATTTATGGACTTATAGAGCCAATTTGAACACACACAGAGACTTAAGTTTGGATACTGAATGGTCTACAGCACATTCCAGAGAACACTAGATGTCCAGTTCAAAGGAGGCTTCCCAGAGGGCATCTGACCTTAGCTGACCTTTAGGGTCTTGGGGTGTTGTTCTTCTGCACAATGGACACACACAGAAGAAGAGATGTAGCACACACACCTAGCGACGTGCACATCCAGTGTGTGCAAGTACATACACACACATGTGAAGTCTGCCTATATATACTGTGAGGACAAAGAAACCGTCCCTTGTCCTTGCCCTTCTTCTTCTTGCTCTGTTCTGTTCCGGCCACACCATGTAGCAGCAAGGCTGACATGTGCTCCTGTGCTCTGTACTCTGTTTTGTCCAATAAATCGACTTGAGGAACATTACTGGTCTGGACCTTTCTCCTTATTGTAATAAACTACAATTGGCGAACCAGCAATATACAATAGCTCTCACACGGGTTTTGTCAAGATTTGGCTTGCCAGTCATTCAGGTGGACCTGGAGTCCAACTTAAGGTCACAGGTGTTTGACCCAGGTGGTAAGGCATTTGGACATCATTGTTACTTTTATGCTTATCAGCCTGAAATGTAGGCTACACGAGTGTTTTCACATGTGTATATTGACCAATACTGGGTTTTTTTTGTGCACATTGGATGCGAAGCAAAAAAACGAATTACTGCGTTAGAGTTGTTGCTGCAGATTTCATTATAATTTGGGAAAATTAATTAATGTATAAGTCTAAATCCTATGTGTTATTGAGTGGTGTTTTTCTGGCACTGGTGTGCGGTGTTGCCGGAGTCAGAACCCACCCTAACTTAGGGTGGGGGTGTTATGTGCTAGCACATTTTAACACCTCAGTCTACAGTCTTTCTTTGCTTGTGTGTTCACTAATGCTTTTGTCCTGTGTTTAGTGTCTATCCTGCCTTGCTGGCTGTGCTGCCCTGGTCTGGCTAGACACCTGTCACTCACCTGGGAGTGCTCTGGTGGCCCCTCCCTTTCTCAGCTGTGCCTGATTTGTGATTAGGGCCAAGGGCTATATAAGTGGAGCTGTAACTAGCACTCAGTTATCTCCCCAGCAGAGTACTACAGTAGATGTGTTCACTTGCTTATTTGTGTATTTCTTTATTTCAGTTCCAATGGGCTGGCTGTAAGTATTATTTGGTATGATTTTTCATCATTGGTTAGTTTAGTTGTTCATTTGTTTTGGTAAATTACAGGAATCTGGTGAGACGACGAGCACATAGTGTTTGGCTCACCAGACTCCCCACTTTTTAGTTTGACCAGCCCATCACTTTATTTTGTTAGGATTTTAGTTAGGTTTTTGTTTTGGATCATGATTATTTAACTTACTTCACAAAGCTGTATTTCAAGGTGCATAAAATATTACACACTTGTTGTTGCAGGCTGTTTTGTAAAATAAACTTCCCAAACTTGTGTGAAAACCTGACTATTTCCTTTATTATGTTGTGGTCCCTTGAGTGATCGAGCCAAGATTAAAGGGGCCGTAACACTAGTTACTTTGCAGATATAAATGATTATATTATAAAACATACATTATCCACTTTAGTCCTATTTTATACCTAGGAATAGCCTATCTACAAGCTCACAACGTGTCGCAACGTGTTGAGCTTGTAGATCTGCTATTTTCAAACATTTTAGTACTTTTTACTTTTGGTACTTAAGTACATTTTGATACCTGTACTTTTACTCAAGTAAAAGTACTCAAAAGTAAAACATTTGAGTACTTTTTCCACCACTAACTAATTATTCCACAGACATAGACCCATAAACTATTATTTCCCTATCTTTTAAAAGAAGTCCTGATCTTCATCTTTGTAATTAATGTGATCCAAGCTGTGTCTTGGATTAAGTGGGGATGTCCCAATCTTAATTAAATTATAACCCATGTCTAAAAGAATTATTAATTGGTTTCTTTTTGCTCTGCTTCTGGCCTTAATGTGAGGAACACACACTGGTCCTCTTCATCAGGTAACATTGATTTGATCCATTCAATACTTTTTTTTTCAAATAGCCTACGTATAACATAGGGTTAAAGTGGTTAATGTAATCATTTATATCTGAAAAGTAACTATTAACTAAAGTTTTCAAATAATTGTAGTGGAGTAAAAGTACAATATTTGGATCTGAGATGTAGTGGAGTAGAAGATTTGGAAATCGGAAACGCTCAAGTAAAGTACGAATACCTCAAAATTGTACTTAAGTGAGAGCACACACCCGGTACGCTCTTTTTTTTCACCGCTACACCAAATCTCTTCGCCCAAAATAGCAGATCTACAAGCTCACAACACATTGATGCTGGGACTTTTAGGCATATCTAATATTGTTAATCGCAATTATTTTGGCCTAAAAAATGGTGACATGAAATGGTGCCTATAGTCACCTCACCTGTAAATATTGTATTGGTGTTTTGTGGTCATGTTGTACATTTAATCAGGCTACTACTGTCAGCTACCCCCCCCCACCCCCCCATTTTTCTCCCCCATTAATACACACACACACACACACACACACACACACACACACACACACACACACACACACACACACACACACACACACACACACACACACACACACACACACACACACACACACACACACACACACACTGTGTGTTGTCTCTGCTGTTGTTTCCTACTGACCCAACTGCCAGTGAGGAGTCTCTCTTGCTCGCTCGCTCGCTCGACAGGAAATGCTCTCATACTGTAGTGTGGAATTATTGGAATGATAGAGAGAGGTGCACTCAGTGGTACGCAAATATCTGTCTGTCCGTCCGTCCTCGCTCTCTCTCTCTCTCTGTGTCTGTAGAACAAATTGTAAATAGTTGAGCATAGAGCTTTGATGTGAGGTCTGTTAGATCTACACAGCTAGTCTACACCAGTTTCCCACCAGGATAGAGGAAGCTGAATAACATTATTTCAGATGATCAAGTGGGGAAACTTGGTCTTGTGTCTCTCTTCTCTGTCTCTCTGTAGTCACACATTGCCAGATGAAAGATTGTCTGGCTCCTGATTTTATAACCCCCCCCCCCCAACTGTTTATTAAAGAGCTGGAGAGTCAGACTATTTAACACTTTAACAACATATCACTTAAATCACCTTTAAATCTAAATTTGTGTTCTGACTTGGGAAATCGTAAACCTGACTTAAGACACATTATGTGTGGAGTAACTGACTTAGTCCAGATTTAGGCAAATTAATTGAAAAAAACAAAGTCCCTCTTGACATGACGATCAGACCCTTCCTCACCCAGGAGTCAGCCCAGCTCCTTATCCAGACATCAGTCATATCAAAACTTGACTATTGTAACTTTCTCCTTACTGGCCTCCCGGCATGTACACTGAAGCCTTTAAGGCCGTGAAGGGAACGCATGTGTGTGTCATTTTAAGATTTCTTTGGCTATTCAAAAATAGCAGATCTACAAGCTCATAGCGCGGCACCGAGTGCCACACTATGAGCTTGTAGATCTGATATTTTTTTGAAAAATCCTGAAAATTTGTGCAAGTCTTTTATATACATTTTTAACTCAAATCTTTGCTTCTGGGGATCCCTGGAACAAAATATTTTTAGATGGGAGGGGGTCCGCGGTCAAATACGTATTATTTTGGGGGTCTTTCTCATGAAAAAAAGTTTGAAAACCATTTAGCAACATAAGTAAAAAAAAAAAAAAAGAAAAAAAAAATCTTAGGAAAAAATAATTTTAGGATTTAGAAGAAATTTGTAAAATCCCCAGAAGCAAAGATTTGAGTTAAAAACCTTCGCTTTAAAATAATAAATATATATATATTTAAACTAAAGATTTGCACACATTTTCACGATTTTTAAAAACAAATAGCAGATCTACAAGCTCATAGCGCGGCACTCGGTGCTGCACTATGAGCTTGTATTATCTGCTCATTTTTATATATCCAAATTAATCTTAAAATGACACAGATGCGTTCTTAAAGGGTTAAGCCTCTCCAAATGATCCAGAATGCAGCAGCACGACTGGTCTTCAACCAGACAAAATGTTAACATGTCTCCCCCCTTCTCCTCTCCCTCCATTGGCTCCCAGTTACTGCCCCCCATCAGCACAGAGTACAAAACAAACACTGACGTTGGTCTACAAAGCAACCAAAGGTATGACACCCTGTATCTTCAATGCCTGATCCAACCCTACAACCCCTCCTCCCGCTCTCTCAGATCAGTGAACTGTCACAACCTTCACTAAACATCCGGGACAACGCTCCACACGTCCCAGACTCTTCTCCCTTCTGGCTCCCAAACTATGGAATGAACTCCCCATAGCAGTTAGAACTGCAGACTCACTCCCAATCTTCAGCCATAAAGACTCTCCTCTTCAGACTCACCTCAGCCCGTAGCACTTGTCCTAGCCTTGACGACCTCGCAGGATTATGCAAAGGCTAAAATGTAACTTAGATAGCATGTTACGTAGAGAGATGCCTTGTTTTACGTATGTATTAGTTATTATTAGATGATTGGTTTACTTATGTATAACTTTATTATTAGATTACTATTTCTATGTATTTGATGTATTATGATGTATTACTGTATCTTGTTTCCTTGCTTACTGTAAATCGCTCTGGATTAAGAGCGTCTGCTAAATGCCTGAACTGTAAACTGTATATCAGAGATGGCCAGTGTCATGAACAGATCATTCAGGCAAAAATGACGTAGGCCATTATTTTAGGAAGGTGACAATGCCCAAGATAGGGATACCAGGTTGAAAGGGGTTCACCATCTTAAACCCTCTATTAAAACGGATTGGAGTTACGACTGTGCTTCTTTCCGTCGACACCAACTCTCTTTGCCCCAAAAAAAATTGCAATGTGACTCTTTGTGAGCTTGTAGATCTGGTATATGTTTTGCTGAATGTTCCTCCCAGAACAGGCATGCTGAGGTTCAAGTGGTTAAAGTTCTTTGTTTTTCCACTTCATTATTGAGAGTGTCTGTCAGTTTTGTTTTGTTTAGTATTTTTAGTTAGGTTAGCTTTTCATGGTGGGTTGGCTCCAGGGACGCATACTCAGTTGAACATACTCAGTTCCATTGCGGGGGTGGGGGAGGGGGGAAAAAACTCCGACATCTACACCTCAAGGAGTACATTTTTTTTGTACCAAATTAACCAAAATAAAGTAACAAAAACGCCTCAAAAAGTAATAAACCGGTTCGCACGCACAAACGCACGGAACGCATCGTCCCCTTCGGTTCAAAAATGCCCTCGCTCTGGCTCTACATTTTGTCTTGATGTGTGTTTTTGTTTTGCCTGTCCAGTCACCCATTCTGTATGTTAATGAGCCTGTGATGTCATGTCCTATAAAAGCCATGTCTGTTCTGCAACCTTGTTTAGTCACCCTGAAGAATTTTTATTATTATTCTTTATTAACCAGGGTAGTAGCTGAGCACAAGTGCTCATTTTCAGCAACGCCCTGCACATAGAAACACACAGACAGACAGACAGACACATTAAAACCTGGGAGCTGACCAGTACAACCACAGTCTTATGCTGTTGGTCTCTAAGCAGCTCCACTGGAGCAGTTGGGGTTCAGTGCCTTGCTCAAGGGCACTTCAGTGGTGTTGGGGAAGTGGTGAACATTCACTTCCCCACCCAGATTTTTCCTGACGGTCCGGGGATTCGAAGCGGCAACCTTCCGGCAACGAGGGCGCTCCTCTAACCTTTAGGCCACCACTGCCCAAAGAAGAAGGCATTGTTGTCACAACTCTTCAGTGTATGTTTTATTCTTGCTACCTGGGACGTGCAGAGAATGTTAGAGAGGCAGGGGCTGACATTTCCTAAACGGACTTTTGGCCAAAAATAGCGAAAATAGCGGATCTACAAGCTTGAGAGCATGTAGATCAGCTATTTTCGGTGTACGACCCGCACTCTTTATCTACTGCATGGAGATGCGGCCTATACGACATGGATTTCTACACAGAGGACACATTCATTCAACGTAAAATGATGCGTTCAAGTTCAGAAGAGTTTGTATAAGGGCAATTCTCCTGAATGCTGCATTCATGGTCTGGAGAGGGCAGTTTTTCGCAGACGGGTAAAGAGTCAGGGGCTCAAGCCCCCTTTGATGTCTATGTGTGCACGTGCCAAGTTGCCACCATACTATTAACCCATTAAGACCTGGAACGCATCTGTGTTATTTTAGATTTTTGTGGCTATTCAAAAAATAGCAGATATACAAGCTTGTAGATCTGCTATTTTTGAAAAATCATGACATTTTGTGCAAATCTTTGAATATATAATTATGTTTTTAAAGCGTACATTTGTAACTTCAATCTTTGCTTCTGGGGGGTCCCTGGAACAACATATTTTGAGATGGGGGTCGGCGGCCAAATACATTTAATTTTGGGGGTCCTTGACATGAAAAAGTTAGAGCACCACTGATATAGAAACATACGTTTTTTTCAGAAAACTGTTAGGAATTTTAGAGGACATTTTGTAAAATCGGCCTCAGGCGAGTGGCCAGAGTGCCGTGGTCTCTTTCCTTTTTTGCAAATCAATGTTGTCACCCATTTGTACCAAAGAGCACGTTGTTGGGGGTTTTCACTCCAGACAAACAGATGTTCTCCTTTCTCTCTTGTTTCTGTCAGTCTGTGTTGGATCAGTGGTTCCCCACGTTTTCTGGATCAGGGCCCACTTGAAGATAATGGAAAGCGTTGGCGGCCCACCCATCTGTTATCTTAGTGTTCTGACACTTATTTGGGGGCCCACTTCCCAATCTCCTCACGGCCCACCAGTGTTAGAGATCACTGTTTCCCAAACAGTGGGTCGGGACCCGTGTTTGGGTCTCGGACACATTTTTACGGGTCGCAAGTAAATATCCTCTTTTTCTGTTTCCTACATTATACAATATTTGTTATTATTTCAAAATATCTAAAAAAATAAATAACTGAAAGTCTTTTCATCAAACAATTCAAACATTTTCCAAAATTATTTCATAAATAAAATCAGAAAATCTAATAATATCCATAAATGAATAAAAAAAAAAGAAACGTTTAAGAAGTAGTGAAAAAAGCAGATCCACATGCTCGCAATGCGGCACAAAGCTACGCGTTGGTGAGCTTGTAGATCTGCTATTTTCACTGTTTGGATCCCGGACTCCCGGGAAAACGTCTACATTTCTCTCCTTTGGGTCTTGAGCTAAAAAGGTTTGGTAACCGTTGTGTTAGATCATTGATGGTCATTTATAACTCTTTTTATATACTTTATATCAGTTGAGGTTCTTTGTGCTCCAGAGGTCAACAGCTCTTCAGTTTAACCCATTCAATCCGGGAACGCATCTGTGTCATTTTAAGATTTCTTTGGCCATTCAAAAATAGCAGATCTACAAGCTCTCTGTGCCGCGCTAAGAGCTTGTAGATCAGCAATTTAAAAAAAAATGTGAACATTTTTGCAAATCTTTAAATATATATATTTTTAAAGCGAACATTTGTAACTCAAATCCTTGCTTCTGGGGGGTCCCTGGAACATAACATTTTGAGATGGGGGTCCGTGGCCAAATACTCAATATCACAATATAGAGCAATTTAACACGGTTACTGAACAAACACTTTTGTTTGTAATAATTTCTAAATCCTAACAGTATGTTGCTAAATCAGTGGTGCTCCAACTTTTCCATGTCAAGAACCCCTAAAATGATATATTGTTCTTCCCCCCAGAAGCACAGATCGGAGTAAAAATGGTCGCTTTAAAACATATATATTTACAAAAAATTGCAAAAATTCTCCACGATTAAAAAGAAAAGAAAACAGATCTACAAGCTCATAGCGCGGCACCGAGTGCCATGCTATGAGCTTCTATATATGTTATTTTTGAATAGCCAAAGAAATCTAAAAATGACACACAGAGGCGTTCCCTGTCTTAATGGGTTAAATATTTACGTGTAGACACTATGGAGCCTGTTTCAAAGAATAATGACCCGAAAACTCTTCCTTTGATGTTCTGAAGCAAAGGAGCAGGCTCTCTGTGTGTGTGTGTGTGTGTGTGTGTGTGTGTGTGTGTGTGTGTGTGTGTGTGTGTGTGTGTGTGTGTGTGTGTGTGTGTGTGTGTGTGTGTGTGTGTGTGTGTGTGTGTGTGTGTGTGTGTGTGTGTGCGTGCGTGCGTGCGTGCGTGCGTGCGTGCGTGCGTGCGTGCGTGCGTGCGTGCGTGCGTGCGTGCGCGCGATGGAGGGTGAGGAGGTCACACCATCAATAGTTAAAGCAATGTTTGAGTCAGGCTCGGCGCCAGTTTCAAATTGTGCCCCCTCAGTTTATTTTGGGGAGAAAATCACCTCAGACCACCCTAGAGGATCAGGTCCACCCATGACCTCAGACCACCCTAGAGGACCAGGTCCACCCATCACCTCAGACCACCCTAGAGGACCAGGTCCACCCATCACCTCAGAGAGGGTTTAGGTCCACCCATTACCTCAGACCACCCTAGAGGACCAGGTCCACCCATCACAGGGAAATAGTGATGTCATGATGATCGTAACACATTAATTATCACACATTATAAATGATTACATAATAATAAATTACTTATGGTCAATTATAAAATAATAAAACCTTTTTCACAAACATTGTTGACTGACTCCCATTCAGATGGATATTAATATTATATAATGTTATGAAGAACTCTGATTGTGTGTGTGGCATTTATTTAATGTTTCAATATAGTGTTGAACTGAAATATTATGTATATATTATGAACCGCCCACACTAATTGGGACTCCCTCTTCCTTTGGTGTGGCGCCCAGGTGGCGCCTAAACCCTGACCTTTAACCTCACATAAAATATGTCTATAAAACTAACTTTAACCCTAACCTTAACCTCACCTCAAAACCACGTTGACCTGGGCGAAACACCGGGACAAGACAGTAATTATCGTTAGCCTTAGCTAGCCAATTATTATTTTTAATTGTTTAAAGGACACATTAGTGAAAAAGGTTGATGATGTCATCATTGTGCTGCTGAGTATTTAAAAGCTGAATGGACACACATGTATTTCCTCCTCTCTCCACCAGGGATGACTCTCTGCTTCTCTGAAAACACACCCAGGTGTTCTGTGAAAAGACAATAAACCATTAAGAATCAGAATGTATTAACTGTGTGAACATGTTAACACTTTAGAATAACATTTGATTATTACATTTGATTATTAGATTCATTATTATAATAAATTAAGCAGAAGACACATGATAATGTAAATTCACGCGACCGGGATGGTTTACCAGGATAGTTGTTTCACTTCTTACACAAGCATGTTGTTTTGTGTGTGTTTTCTACTTTTATACACTTTTATACATAAAAAAAAAAAGAAAAAAGGTTCAGTAAAAAGAAAGAGGAAGTGAACCTGGGTATGTGGGAGGAGTCTAAAGATCATCATTGGTTGTCGGCACCAGAATACGACCTGATAGAAGAAGAAGAGAGACAGTTAAAGCAGACACACAAATAAATCATAATGTACTGTATTGTGTGTACTCTAAATGTAACACTGATGTATTAAAGCTAAATGTGACAACATAGAACACACTTTGACCTCTAACTAGGTTATCTAAACTGGTCTAAACCGGTTAAGGTTCTAAACCAATATAAACCAGTTTAGGTTGTGACTTTACATGTTTGTTTGTTTGTTTGCATTTCTGTGAGGGTTCCACATGTCATGTCTCTGTTGATCTGACCTCATTTCTTCCACTGGTAGTATAATAATTAATTAAACAAGTTAATTAAACATGTTAATTAAACATGCTAATCACCTCGTTTCTTCCACTGGAAGTAGATGAATCCAGACAGGAACAAGACCAGACCCAGAACCAGACCTGATGCTCCCATGGCCACCTTGTTCTTCACTGACTCTGGCATGGAGTCATCTGACAATACAAATATTATATCATATCATATCATATCATATCATATCATATCATATCATATCATATCATATCATATATCATATCATATATCATATTATTACAGTAGATTAAAACACCTTGTTCTTCACTGACTCTGACATGGAGTCATCTGACAATAAGCTACAACAACCAAACACAATAAACAATAAACAGACGACACAGTCATTGTGAGTCTGTTCAGTAATAATGAGTCCAACCCTATTGGTCCAGTTCTTGAGGAGTTTGTCACCTGATGTGACATGTCCTTCTTAGAGCTAAATACATCCAAAACAAAGGATATGATGATAGATTTTAGAAGACATGAATCAACCTTTTACTATGATGATTATAAACCAGGCTGTGGAATGTGCAGAAAGTATCTTGGGACAGAGTCATAGACTCAGAGCTCTGAGGCAGTTTGTAAAAAAGAACATCAGCGCTTGTTCTGTCTTAGAAAACGGTCTTGTTTTCACATTGATAAAACCATGATGACTCTTTGATCTACTTTTATCAAATCAATCTGGTCTTTGATCTGTTTTTATCAAATCAATCTGGTCTTTTATCAGCTTTTATCAAATCATTCTGGTCTTTTATCAGCTTTTATCAAATCAAGCTGGTCTTTTATCCGCTTTTATCAAATCAATCTGGTCTTTTATCAGCTTTTATCAAATCAATCTGGTCTTTTATCAGCTTTTATCAAATCAATCTGGTCTTTAATCTGCTTTTAGCAAATCAATAAACTCATAGCACAGCTACAAATGTTTGCTTTAAAAATATATGTATTCAAAGATTTGCACAAATGTTCACGATTTTTCAAAAATAGCAGATCTAAAAGCTCATAGTGCGGCACTCGGTGCCGCGCTATGAGCTTTTATATCTGCTATTTTGACAGTAGATTACACTAGATTACAGTAACTGACCCCAGTCCATCTTGATAGGCGCGGTCAGGCTGGGATGTTCCACCATGCATGTGATCTTCTCTCCTGATCTGTAACAAACACACACACACACACACACACACACACACACACACACACACACACACACACACACACACACACACACACACACACACACACACACACATTTGAAATATTTATTTATGTCCACATAATAAGAAGTACAGGACGTACAAAGGACATAAACACTGCCAGTGCAGTCAGATGAAGGGAAAACAGTTAGTTACAAAGCGCATGTAAAGCAGAGCAATGTTACATACAAAACAAAAGATGGCATACTTGTCAAACACAGCGGACAACAATCATGGGTAAAGGAAGCAACGCCTCCTCCAAATTGAGCGGCTTCCTATAATAGCTGATATTGAGCAGTACCTTGCTAATTGTTTAGCCCTCCTTTTGGAGAGGCCGGCCATTTGCAGGCCCCTCACAACCAACTTGTGCACGTGTCCTAGACTACCAAAGATAAAAAACAAAAGTTTACATCTGTAGCCTAGCTGAGAGATGGTCTGCTCTAGCTGTTGATATTTTAGCACTTTGGTTAGGAAGGCTTCCTCTAAGCTGTAATCAAAAGTACAGCCGACCACACACACACACACACACACACACACACACACACACACACACACACACACACACACACACACACACACACACACACACACACACACACACACACACACACACACACACACACACACACACACACACACACACACACACACACACTGGTAGTACCAGTAGAGGTGTCTATTAGTTGTGTATTTCTATGTATAGGTGTCTGTTAGGTGTGTACCTGGGTGTGTACTCCAGGTAGGAGTGGTACTGGTAGTACCAGTCTCCATCAGACAGCTCATCGGTAGAGGAGAGACCAGAGGTCAAAGGTTCTTGACCTATCCACCAGGTCACCAGGATCACTTTAGGATAGAAGTCGTAGCTGCTGCACCTCAGCATGTGAGTGTGTTCACCACGACGAGGGGGAGTCTCTGACTTCAGACTCACTTTGGGCTCCACTCCTAAAAAAGATCATGATGATTATTATTATTATTATATTTATTATTATATACCAGTCATAGGAACATGTCATTATAATTAATTTGTATCATCTCCTCTCCCTCCTTTGGCTCCCAGTTGCTGCCCTCACAGAGGTATGACACCCCCATATCTTCAAGACTCTTCTCCCTTCTCTAAAACACCCTGGTCAACGCTTCACACGTCCTAGACTCTTCTCCCTTCTCTAAAACACCCTGGACAACGCTCCACACGTCCTAGACTCTTTTCCCTTCTCTAAAACACACTGGACAACGCTCCACGTCCTAGAATCTTCTCCCTTCTCTAAAACACCCTGGACAACGCTCCACACGTCCTAGACTCGTCTTCTCCCTTCTCTAAAACACCCTGGACAACGCTCCACACGTCTTAAACTCTTCTCCCTTCTGGCTCCCAAACTGTGGAATAAACTCCCCATTGCAGTTAGAGCTGCAGACTCACTCCCAATCTACCACCATAATCTGAAGACTGTAGCACTAGACCTAGCCTTGATGACCTTGCAGTCTTATGCAAAGGTTAAAATGTAATTTAGATATCATGTTATATAGACGGATACCAGGTCATTTGTAGACCTGGCATCCTATAGTTTGGATAGTTTCAATGTACAGATTTTTTGTTTTCGTTTGATATTATACTGTTTAGACTGATGATAGGTTATTGGTTTACCTATGATCCTAGATTACTATTTCTATGCATTTGATGTATTACCTTGTGTTTTCCTTATTACTATAAATCACTCTGGATTATGAGCTTCTGATAAATGCCTACATTGTAATTGTAAGTGTCAATGTTTGGCCACCAGATGGCACCAGATAATAACAATTTCATAGAGTACTGTAGATTCTATAATAGTCTACAGTTTTCTACAAAGTAGAATGCATTTATATAATGTAATTTAAACATATTTAATAATTCATAGTTACACAGTGCTTTACATTAACAAAAATAAACCATTAAATATCATTTAATGAAAATAGTTTGAATGAACTAGAGTAGAAACAAGCAAAACAATACATAAATACACATACTTCTGTAAAATATTGTGATAAAAATATACAAAACAAACTAGTAAAGACAATCATTAAAATATAAAATCAGGTGGTGAAATGAAGTGTATAGAGGTGTGTTTTAGCCTGCATGGTTCTTTTCAAAGTCAATTTCAAAACATTAATGCTGGTGTCTCTGTTTTAGGCAGGTCATTATATGATGGTGAAAACACTCAGAAATAGATCTATATGTTTCATTTACATTTATACTCTGTGTACGATGGTGACACCACATGTTGTGAGCTTGTAGATCTGCTATTTCCACTGCGTTAGGATAGAGTATAAATCAGGCTTAAAGGAGTAGATCACCCCAAAAATTACTTATTTTCTATCAATTACACCCCATGAAGCATTGAATTCATGGAGATTTTTTAGTTTTTGTCTCATTCCTGAGACAATAATTTGATGACCGGCGGTCTCACCGGTAGGAGACTCAAAGAGTCTCCTTTGAGTCTCCTACCGGATACATTAGCATATTTCCACCGGTAATCAAATTATTGTCTCAGGAATGAGACAAAAACGAATAAATCTCCATGAATTCAAGGCTTCATGGGGTGTAATTGATAGAAAATAAGTCATTTTTGGGGTTAACTACTCCTTTAAGTGTTTAAGAGGATCTGAAATGTTTGTCAGCAGATTAAGTAATGTTTTATAATCATTATCAGATCAATATTAACACCATTAATCATCTCTGAATAGAATCATGTGATTTAATGTTATAGTTTATGAGGTGATGAGTGTTGAGTGCTGCTCTGAGATCAGCTCACCTCTCTTGTTCAGAACAGAGGAGTAGTTGATCTCAATGTTGTGTTTGCAGAATGCCTCTGGTTGTGCTCTCCTATAAGCCAGTTCTCCAGGATCTTTATTCCAGAGCTCTGCGTTCTTCACACCAAGCTCAGTGTATCCAACCCACTGGTCTACTCTACTGTCCCACCTGATGACATCACCATCACCATCGAAATGATATGACTCTATGTACTGTATGTCCTTCAGCTCACTGGAGTTAAACACACAGTGGAAAGCCATATAGAACACATATCCATCTGGAAATAGACAATTACAAATGTCATTAATGTTCAGTTTTATTATCATCTGTATAATATCAACACTAGGCTAACTGCCCCCTATCGGCCAAATATGTCACTACATAAAGTCTAAAATAGGTTCAGGATGTGAAATATAGCATTAAAATGTTTTGAATGTATATTGAATATCTTAAATACAATGAGATTGAGCTACCAGTTAAGTTTTATTTCTCTATGTGTCCAGTTGTCTGTCTGTCTGTCTGTCTGTCTGTCTGTCTGTCTGTCTGTCTGTCTGTCTGTCTGTCTGTCTGTCTGTCTCTCTCTCTGTCAGACCCCATCATGTATTTCCAGGTCCAGGATAACCCCTTTTTTATAACTACTATATATAAGCTATTTGAAAAGAGAAGATCTACAAGCTCATAGCGCGGAACCGAGTGCCGTGCTACGAGCTTGTAGATCTGCTATTTTCAAACATTTTAGTACTTTTGGTACTTTAAGTAAATGTTGATGCAAATACTTTTGTACTTTTACTCAAGTCATTCTTGAATTCAGGACTTTTACTTGTAACAGAGTACTTCTAGATTGCAGCATTGATTATTTTACATAAGTAAAACATTTGAGTACTTTTCCCATCAGTGACTCTAGTCAGCAAACAAGGTAAATAGTCACATATAGAGAGTAGAGAGAACAATGAAGAGCCTCAAAGACACTATAGGATACCAGGTCAATCAATATTACAATTTTGGGGGGTCTCCAGTTCAAATAGGATTATTTTGGGGGGTCCCATCCAGTTGAAATAGGATTATTATTTTAACCCCCCCCCAGTGTTTGGCCACACCCACAGATTCAAACCAACCCCCCAAGGTGATAGGCCACGCCCACCCCCAGCCGACAGCAGATCTACAAGCTCATGAACTTTCTTTTGTATTGATCAATAAATGAAACAACCATAAAGTAACACACTCTACCATCCTTCAGTGGTGGAAAAAGTACTTAAATGTTTTACTTAAAAGTATCAAAAATTGCAATATAGAGAAATACTCTGTTACAATTAAACGTCCGGAATTCAAAATGTACTTGAGTAAAAGTACAAAAGTATTTGCATCAAAATGTACTTAAAGTACAAAAAGTAAAAATACTCATTATACAAAATGTCCCATTTCAAGTCTTG
This sequence comes from Gymnoscopelus microlampas, assembly GCF_963454915.1. Taxonomy (NCBI): domain Eukaryota; kingdom Metazoa; phylum Chordata; class Actinopteri; order Myctophiformes; family Myctophidae; genus Gymnoscopelus; species Gymnoscopelus microlampas. The sequence continues at coordinate 3,251,347 of NC_139941.1, forward strand.
AAATGTATACAAATCTTTTGAAAATAGCAGATCTACAAGCTCACAATGCATCAAATCGTGATTAGTGACGCATTGTGAGCTTGTAGATCGGCTATTTTCAAATGGCCTATAGGGCTGAAGTGGTTACTGTATGTTTTGTAATAATAATCAAAATCTACAAAGTAACTAACTAAAGTTTTCAAATAATTGTGTGGAGTAAAAGTACAATACTAAAAGTACAATACAAGTACATACTAATGCATAGATTTGTTAAATAAAATAAAAATAAAGCACCTTGAGCACATATTCATGTTTACTAGAAATACATATTATTTAGAAAATATTTCACCATAAATGCTTAATATACATGTTTAAACATTCTCATTAATGTTAAATATATTCAACCGTTTTAGTTAATAACTATTGTTTTCATAGTATTCATGTACCTTTCACTGGTGGTTTCTTCAAGGCAGTGCGAGTGGTGTCCAGGTTGAGTTTGCAGACCGCCTGCTGATTCAAAGCTCTTCTATAAGCTCCTGTGAAGGTGATTGGATCTACAAACGGAGGCTGAGGAAACACCGCTTTCCCTTTGTTGAAGTCTGCGTACATCACCACTTCACCATCCAGTGCAAACATCCACTCTTTATATGGGTCTTTAACTGTGTCTGAACAGCCAATGACTTTAATGTTCTCATGGAACACTGGAAATAAAACAAAGATGAAATTAAATTCAACAACAAACTTCTTCACAGTGACAATAACACATAATCATCTTGTTAAACGATCATGTTTGCAGTGGTGGAAAAAGTACTCAAATATTTTACTTAAATAAAAGTATCAATACTGCAATTTAGAAGTACTCCGTTACAAGTAAAAGCCCGGAATTAAAAATTGACTTGAGTAAAAGTACAAAAGTATTGCTATAGAAATGTATTTAAACTACCAAAAGTAAGTGTACTAAAATGTTTGAAAATAGCAGATCTACAAGCTCACAATGCGTCGCGATGCACGCGTTGTGAGCTTGTAGATCGGCTATTTTCAAATAGCATAGGTATAAAATAGGGCTAAAGTGGTTAATTTATTTTTTATAATTTATATCTGCAAAGTAACTAGTAACTAACATTTTAAAATAATTGTAGTGGAGTAAAAGTACAATATTTGCCCGTGAGATGTAATGGAGTAGAAGTAAAAGTACTGGATATTGGAAATACTCCAGTAAAGATAAAGTATAAGTACCTCAAAATTTGTACTTGAGTACAGTACTTGAGTAAATGTATTTAGTTACTTTACACCACTGCATGTTTGGTTCTTATATGAAGTGAAAGGTTGGATATTAAAAGTAACTTCCTGTCAAACGTTTTATTCACTGAAACAGATTCTAATGTTTTTTTTGTTTTGTATTGTGTTATGAAAGTAATTCATACAGAATGATTTATTTCATGATGTCACAACAACAGTTCCTAACATCTGTTTTAATGTTTATGTATTTGGACCAACATTCAAGATCCAATACTGTATATACAGGTAGTAAGAGGTGTGTGTGTGTGTGTGTGTGTGTGTGTGTGTGTGTGTGTGTGTGTGTGTGTGTGTGTGTGTGTGTGTGTGTGTGTGTGTGTGTGTGTGTGTGTGTGTGTGTGTGTGCGCGTGTGTCTGTGTGCGCGTGTGTCTGTGTGTGTGTTTGTCATTTGTTTATATTTGCATTGTTCATATTTGTTTTTATATAATTGCGAACGCGGAAGGTTTTGGCGCGCCTCCGCCCAAGTGGAGCTTACTATGTAATCCTGCTCGGCTTGTGTGTGTGTCTGTCTGTGTGCGTGCACTGCCTGTGTGCAGCCTCTAGAGTGCGCCAGAGTGCCGAGCAGGGTTTCATACATACACACACACACACACACACACACACACACACACACACACACACACACACACACACCACCCACACACACACACACACACAAACACACACACACACACACACACACACACACACACACACACACACACACACACACACACACACACACACACACACACACACACACACACACACACACACACACACACACACACACACAGACGCCTGCACTACAGTGTGGCCATGAAGAACGCAGGAATGTAGACAATGCTCTGATTAAAATGCACACACCTGCAACATATTTCGAGCTGCGTTCGCTTCCAGCGTTCGCGCGTCTTACTTGTAACAGTAGATATAAATGTATATATTATATAATAACATGAATATAATGTACTTACTTCCTGGGATCGCTTTGACATGAAGTAAAGAGGAGAGGATGAGGAGGGTGGCTGTAATCTTTATCATCACTGATCCAAACTGAACTGAATTTAATAGATGAGAATAAACAGACAGATGAGATAAACAGATGAGAATAAACAGATGAGAATAAACAGATCAGAATAAACAGATCAGAATAAACGGATGTTTACTGAAAGAGAAGTTCTGGAGTCTGAAAGAGAATGAAGGAGGACTTGTTCTATAGTTTAGAAGAACCAGCCAATCAGATTAAAGATATAATGTTACATCATCTGTGTCCAGTAAAAGGTGACATCTTAAGGTACTCCCAGACCAAACAGACTGGTTCTGACTACTTCTGACTACTTCTGACTGCAACAGACTGGTATTTGGTTGGCAAAAGTTGGCATTTAGTCTGTCGGCCGACTCGCCCTTTGATATGCTAATTCGAATAACTTCCAGCCATCTAGAAACCCATCACCAAAGAAAAAGGAAAAACAGCGCCCTCTGCAATTCTTGAGAGATTACTTTCAGCCTAGTTGCCAAGTCTGCTTATTATAAGCGACTTTGGGCTTGTTTCCCTGCAAAGTCACTTGGATGTTCCCAGCGTTTTTTCTTTTTTTCTTCACTGATGTGGTGTAAAGTAACAAGTACATTTACTCAAGTACTGTACTTCAGTACAATTTTGAGGTACTTTTACTTTACTGGAGTATTTCCAATTGTCTATACTTTTACTCCACAACAATTATTTGAAATGTTTAGTTACTAGTTAATTTGCAGATATAAATCATTATAAAACATACATTAACCACTTTAGCCCTATTTTATACCTATAAGCTATTTGAAAATAGCAGATCTACAAGCTCACAACGTGTTGCGATGCACGTGTTCTGAGCTTGTAGATCTGCTATTTTTGAACTTGCACTAATAATGACTTTAGTTGATTTTTCACTCTTTAGAATATAGTATTTCTTAATTATTAATAACTAGAGTTTCGGGGGGCTACGCCCCCCTCAACCCCAGCCGCGCACGGGGCCCAGCGTGGCCGTGTGTATATTGGGGGACCCAAATCGCCGGAGTGAAACTGTGGAAAAGTTTTTTTGAAAAAGGAAAAAATTTGAAGAAATACTATTTATTATGTTTCAGGGGGTCCACAGGGGGTCCGCGGACCCCCTGATGGTCCACTGACCCCCTGTGGAGTGTTGGGACGCGCAGGGACACCCCTGGAACATTGCGGACCATTTCGGTGTTTTTTTTTTTTTCATGAAGGTGGTTGCTTGTTTCTGGCGCAGGCTGTGCAAACCTGGCAACCCAGCGCATGCTGCCGCACGTTTAAGTGGCGTAGCGTCATGAGGGTCAGTGGGGCCGTGGCTCGGTCAGTGAAGACCCTGTAGTGCGGATGATATGTGGCATAGAGGGGCAGATTGTAAATCCACAGAGGAAACATCCGTGGGCTACCATTGGTTCAGCGATGTGTGCGGTTGCCCTGCGGCCCCTCCTCCTCCACCAATGTGCAGTATTGAGAGGCCTGACGTCACAACAATTGGAGCGATGGGCACTGCACTGTGGTTGGTTAGGGTACACCTAGGGCCCAGGTAGAAGCCAGTTAAAGCCTGCATGGGCAAACCCAGTTAGGACCCGCCTTGGTCCCACATAAACATGGCTAGTTGGGGCCCACCTAAGGGCCAGGTAGAAGCTACTTATAGCCTGCATGGGCATCGCAGTTGGGACTGAAGTGGATGGCGCTGACATTGCTGACATGGGGTCCATATGGTTTAGCCCACCTTGAAACCATATGGGAACTACGCTGGCATGCTGGCTGTAATGCAAACGCTGCATCATACCTGCAGTGTGTAGTTTGATGTTGTGTGTGTAGCAGATATACCTGCAGTGTGTAGATCAATGTCCATAGGAAAGTCAATGCCCAGCAGTGTTTTTTTTCCCCAGCAGAGTTTCTAGTGTCTCTGTGTGTCTCTGGAAGAGGTTGCACATGAACTCTGCAGCCGCACTGAGGCGCTCCAACACAAACACTCTGACATTAAGCTGCTTCACACAACAAACATCAGCACCACGCTGCTGTTTGTCGAAAAGACACAATATCTCCTCTCCCACCGACGTCATGTGTTCATTTATCGACAGCCGTACAGAGTCCTTTTGACACATTTTACGTCGTTTATCCAGCTCTCACTGACTCTCCACATCGGGCTGTTATTTTGCTGCGATCAAGTCAACGATGTGAGAGATGAGCTATCACAGACGGACGGACAGGGGGTGAAACATAGTCTTGCGCCATGCCTTTCGGCCTGGCGGAGACAATAAAAAACCGAAAGTAAGGGAAATGGCCATTTCTGCAACAGAAGTAGTCAATAAACTATGCTATGAAAACATGGGCCACATTGGCAAAGAATGTAAGAAAGAGGCAATCATGTAGAAAGTAGCCGATCTCCAAGCGTACAAAGCCTGTGAACGTGAGGCGTTTCGAGCTTGTAGATCGGCTATTTTCACAATATTTACTTGTGGAACGGAGTCAAACAGAATGGGGGGGTCCCAGATCAAGTACGTGTATTTGGGGGGGGGGGGGCGGCGTGAAAGGGTTGATAAACACTGCTGTAATCGGAGCGAAATTATCTGAAATTACTACATGAGCATAATGCAGCGTAACATGCGTTGCACGGGGCGGTCCTGCCATTACGTTAGTTACTGTAGTTGCTGTGGAGCGACATAGTTCTCCAGAAGACACACACAAACATACACCATGTACAATGGAGGAACTGAGCAGCAATATAGACATTCACCACACGAACGTGCATTGTTGACAAAGTGATTGCACAGCCGCTGCAGGCATGACAACCAGGTTAGCGTTAGCGACATGGCAGCTATCACAGCGCCCTGTCCGTCGTGCTGCAACTGCCTGTGATGGCTACAGCAGTAACAGCAAGCTGTCTGCGATGCCATTGTCTGGAGACTGCTGTTAGCGTGACACGACCAATGAGAGTGAGCGCTGTAGTTGTTGCTAAGATACGGTGGCGTCTCTGCCCCATAGCTTGTAGATCTCTCACACATGATTGGCGTAGGCTGCGTTGCCAGGTCTGACTCTGTGTGTAAGCAATGGGCGGCTTATTTTTGCGCGCCTTTGGGCTCGTTTGCATTGTGCGCACGGCAGCGCTTGTTTAGCGTACGTCAGCGCGACGTGGCAACGGACGTGGCAACGTGAAAGGTGATTGGCTGGTGAAAAGAAACACCCGACGTTACACCAGAAATGGTGCCTGGAGAAAATGGTGACCAAAAAAAAAGTTTGGAAAAAAAGGAAAAAAAAACCCGCAGCGGCTGGCTGGTGTTGTGGTGATGAGGTCGTGCGCACGGTAAACGGTACGAAGCTGGCTCCCCTTCCGTTTTGTCCGACATTTGGTGAGTAGAATTAATTATGTTGCGCGGTGGAAAAGGTGTAGTGAACAGTGAGATGTCCCCTACGCGAGGCGTAAATTCAGCGCGGCCGGCGTGGCGAGTCAGTAGGCGACATGTGGTCTGGCGGTGCGTTGTTTATTCGATAACAGAGCTGTGGGGTGTCATCACCGAGGGTGCGGAAGTTGCTCGCCATTTATATAGTTAGATTACAGCTTGTAGATTGGCTATTTCCACGATTTTAAATTGTTTTTAAATAATAATAAAAAAGGAACATACAAGATTTCCACCCGACAGCCAGTCACATTCTAGCTGCTGAAATAAACTTCCCATTTAGATCATTGTTGACAAACGAACAGGGGACTGGTGTCTAAAAAAAAATACTTATTGACAGGAAAATCGCGCATTGATACTTTTACTCAACATTTGAGTACTTTTTCCACCACTGCTGACACAACATTTTTGAAAACGGTTATTCGAATAATCAAAATTTTATAATATCAAAAAAATATTAAGAGTATATGAAAGCCAATTAAAATGTTTATACTATTGGAATCTTACACACCTGCTCCCAATTAATTACATCACCACAGCGCAAAAGTAGGTCAAATCAATCAATCTCTCTCTCTGGGAGCGACAATGAGAAACAGTGAATGTAGGTTTTCATAGACATGGTCGCTTGTTTCTCTCACATAATCTGGCAATACTGATAGATAGCAGCTGCTTGTTGTTGACTCTGCTTCTCTGCCACATGGCTACTCCAGTCGGCCAGTCGGCTTCCCGACACCGATTTGGCCCCGAATCGGTGCGGTCTGTGAGTGCCTTAAGAGCGTCAGAGTGTTTAAAGGTACATAGCATACATGCACGCACGCGCGCATGTATCACAGTGTTACTTTACAAAGTGTGTGTGTGTGTGTGTGTGTGTGTGTGTGTGTGTGTGTGTGTGTGTGTGTGTGTGTGTTCAGCGTCGCTGGCAAAATGCTGTTCATGTTCATCAAACATCAATCCAAGCCTCATTACATCTCACTGCTGAAACCATCAAATGCCTTTAAAAACACACTGGTCATGTGATCAAAGTGTGTGTGTGTGTGTGTGTGTGTGTGTGTGTGTGTGTGTGTGTGTGTGTGTGTGTGTGTGTGTGTGTGTGTGTGTGTGTGTGTGTGTGTGTGTTTGTGATTTCATTGTATGCTAATATCTGTTTATATTGCAGTGTTTTGTTTTTTGTCATTGCAGCACTTTGGTTGACATGGTCATGTTATATGTATGCGATAAATAAAGTTTTGGTTGAGTTGAGTCGTTACATAACTTGTTCCCCACAGAGGTCGTTAACGAGAAGGATGTCCACACCTGTAACCGGCAACTCCGGCCGCACCCCATGTGAACTTCTCCATTAACCAGCTCTGTAAGGAGAGACATTTCATGCACTGGAACAGGAACAACAAACATCCTCATTCCCTGAAACTAAATGCTCTCCCCTGCATCAGTTTCAGTTGTAAAAGGTAACACAGACTCTGGTACAAAATAGTCTAATGATCCACAGTCTGGTAGCACCCTCACTGGCACCTGTTTGTCACTTCCCATCACCCATAGACCCCTTAACAGACGACGTCACACTGATAAGAACCAGTATGCGCGCAACCACTATGCGCTCTATGAAACCCATTCTGTCAGGTCTCGCTAGGACGCGCCTCACTAGCCAACACACAGGAGGGGGCTGGGGTGTTACAAATGAATGGCAAGTATGCATCAACTATCTTAGGCTTCAAGAGCGCCCTCTGCTGTCCTATAGGGCAAAGCCACTGGCCTGAGTGAGATGGCCAGTGCAGCTGGTTTAACCTATCTTTAGATTTAACCCATTAAGACCGGGAACGCATCTGTGTCATTTTAACATTTCTTTGGGCTATTCAAACAATAGCAGATATACAAGCTCATAGCGCGGCACAGAGTGCCGCGCTATAAGCTTGTAGATCTGCAAAAATATATATATATATATACATTTTACCTGTAGACTACACCAGGTACAGATTACTTTTTTGTTGCTCTCCCTCATGGAGCTACTTGCGGATTATACCAGGGTCAGTCCACCCTTAGGTGAACACGCACTGACCTTCTGCACCTTAATCCCCATGTATAACGCACACACTTTTGTTTTTAAGGGGACAGAGCTCTCAGCTCTGTACCTGTCTTAATGTTCTACTCTTTCTGTCACTTCTTCTGCCACTTTTCGCAGTTCTGGCTGAACCGTGCTGTCGCTTTTTACGAAACTCGGCCATATGGTAGATGGTCATGAAAAACGATCAAAAAATAATTCTCACAATCTTTCGTCCCAAGCTGGCGCTATAGCACTCAATTGAAAATGCCAACTTAGAACAGGTACAACTCATGCCCTATTTGACCTACAGCCATGACACTTGGATACACATATGCGTCTCCTCATGCTGAACAACTTTCACCCTCTGACTTTTGACCTCTGACCATTAGATCTCCCACCATTTTGAATTATATGAAAAACAGTCATTGGCTCCTAACTTCTGTATTTTTTCACTTATGGAAATTCCGCCGCCTAGAAGTTGTCGGCAGAGGTCCAAAGTTCAAGTGTTAAACGTTTCGTGCAGATTGCTCCAAAATCCTAGGATTCCATAGATTTTAACTATTGCAGTTTTATGAAAATTATTCATCAGACCCTATTCTAACACATACATGCAAGACTCACATTTCTTTGAAACGTTGCAGTAATGTAGAGAGTCATTCCAAATATCACTGAAACCAATCTCACTCCAATTGGCCAAAGGGGGGCGCTATAGCAATTTTTTGAAAACGCAAACTTTAAACAGGCAAAAGTCATGCCTCGTTTGGCCGAAAGTCGTGAAACTTGCTTACACTTGTGCCTTGACTCATGAGGAACACATCTATCGCTTTGACCAGTAAGCTCCGCCCTTAGATTGTCCGCAATTTTGAGCAGTTTGAAAAAAACTTAAACCCAGGATTTTTCAGCTATTTGCGTGAAACTGTATCATCTGTGTGATCTCCTTTTTCACAGTTCCTTGTCTGTTGGTCCAATGGCGTCTCCCTTACACAATCTCAAGGTCGTCAGTTCAAGCCTCACTTTCAGACTTCATTTAAGTTGAATTGCAAACAACATGACTGTATCAATGAATACATGTGCAAATGGTAAAGATAACCTGAAATGCATATTTGAGAGTACGTTTTTCAACGTATGACATACTTCATTCTGAAAATAGCCGATCTACAATCTCAATCTATTCCCTTTCCATGTCTCTCTCTCTCTCTCTCTCTCTCTCTCTCTCTCTCTCTCTCTCTCTCTCTCTCTCTCTCTCTCTCTCTCTCTCTCTCTCTCTCTCTCTCTCACACACATCAAACTATTCCGTTTCCATGTCTCTCTCTCTCTCTCTCTCATCTATTCCGTTTCTATCTCTCTCTCTAGTTTCCATCTCTCTCTCTCTCTCATCTATTCCGTTTCTATCTCTCTCTCTTTCCAGTTTCCATGTCTCCAGTTTCCATCTCTCTCTCTCTCTCTCTCTCTCTCTCTCTCTCTCTCTCTCTCTCTCTCTCTCTCTCTCTCTCCCATGATGGCTGTGTTGTGTAGTCAAATGGAGCCTCTCTCTCTCTCTCTCTCTCTCTCTCTCTCTCTCTCTCTCTCTCTCTCTCTGTCTCTCTCTCTCTCTCTCTCTCCCCCATGATGGCTGTGTTGTGTAGACAAATGGAGCCACTAGTAAGCTGTCAAACACACAAACAAACACACAAATTCTCTCTCTCTCTCTCTCTCTCTCTCTCTCTCTCTCTCTCTCTCTCTCTCTCTCTCTCTCTCTCTCTCTCTCTCTCTAGTTTCCATGTCTGGCCCTGTATTATCGCTGCTTGCAGCTATATTTTTTATTATTATTGCGCTTTTTTTCTCTCTTCAAGCACCTTAGCGTCTATAAGTATATCATGCACAGTATACATACATTGCTGCTATGCTCAGGCACCTTAGTTTGTCTCTTATCTCAGGTACTTTGTAAATATATAGATAACTTGTTTTGGCCTTCTATTGTTCTCTTGTTGATCTCCTTCCCACTTGCCCCCTACCCCTCTTCTTTTTCTCTCCCCCCACTCTTCTTTCTACGGAATCTAACGTTGCGATGGGAATGATGTACAAAAACGAATTTCACCCACTTTTTTACCTTGTAAACCTGTGATGTGACAATAAACTTGATTCTGATTCTGATTCTGATCCTGATTCTGACGTGAAAAAGTTTGAGAACCACTGATATTATAGCATCATATGAAACTGTTAGGATTTAAAAGACATTTGTAGAATCCTCCAGAAGAAAAGTTTGAGTTACAAATGTTTGCTTTAAAAAACATATTCAAAGATTTCCTCGAATTTTCTCGATCTTTCAAAAACAATAGCAGATCTACAAGCTCATAGAGCGGCACTCGATGCAGCGCTGTGAGCTTGCCTCCTCTAATAACGAGGCAAGCTCCATACTAGATTTCTGATTTCAACCGTTCGCTCGCTCGCTACCTACACACAGCGCAGACTATGAATGAAATGAAAGACTTTGAATTGAATATTTTTTAGTTTATTTGAACCCTTATGCTGCGCCTGTTTGTTTTGAGTTCAGTTCAAGTCTGGAGCCTGTTCTTGTTTTCGTTGTTTGCCCCTGCCCCCTTTATCATTTGAAACTTTTACAAACTCCTTCCATACATCAACCTGTTCGAAATCAACCTGTTCGATCCACCAAGATGCAACAAACATCAAACAGTGAGTAACAAGACGCCCAAGTCCAAGTGTTGTGAGTGCGTTGAAAAGACGTATCCTGGCGTAGATAGGCATATTGGCCCTACAATTTTAGTTTGATTGCTTTTACTGTAAAATGTATTTTACCTTCCTTATAAATTATAATGGCCCTCTATAACTAAAATGAAACATAAATAGAACCTTTCATGACATGAATGCAGCTCAAATGTCTAAAATAATTAAACTGTTTAAGTTTAATTTTCATGCTATAAATAAAGTAATTCAAGTAAAAACAAGTTGTGTGATTATTTTAAGTATAGCCTTTAAGTATAGTAAGCCAGCAATGTAGGGGTCCTTGGCATGAAAAAGGTTGAAAACCACTGGCATATATAACTTGGCTGGCTGATAGATCCCATTTTACTGCCATTATTTTTAAATGATTTTAAGACAAATTGTCTGATTATTTTAAGTATAGCCTACTTATGTGTGGGTGTCTGTAAAGGGCTTTTATATAAAACTAAAATGAAAATAATGAATTAATAGAAACAAAAATAAAAACAACACAGCACCTGGTCTGACAACCAGTCCCTCATTGGGGCGATGGGGCTTCCATTGAACCCATTTCATTGGTGGGGCACGTTCCCATAGGCAGGCAAATGTATAGGGCTTAAATTTGTTTTCACCTGGCAGGTATAGTATAAATTAGCAGAGAGGGTGGCTAGAACGCACTCATTATTATAATATACACAGCAAGATGACGAAGCCTCCTCCAGCCAAGAAGTCGAGATTCACACAGAAGACCCTTATTTTCTCTGTGCCTGCCAGCCTCAGCAAGACCCCAGGACCTGCAGCCTCGGACGAGGTGGCAAAGGACATCAGCCACGCCGGCATGATTAGCTTAATGTGCAACATTGTTTTCTCACTCAACAGTTATCAAACCAACATACAGTCAGTGGTGGCTTATACAACGGGTTTGAGGTGCTGAAGCACAGGGCACCAACCTGCGTGATGAAGAAAAATTAACGGTGAAAAAGAAAGCAGGGCTGCGAAAGGAGCGCTACAACATTGAAACGCACCGGTGAAGTGTCCTTTTTTTCCGTGCATGTTATGTGAATGACTTGGTTATCTTTTCCCTTATAGTGCTGGCTTACAACAGTTTCTGAGGATTTGTTCCCAGTATGGTATTCATTTTAACATAACGTATAACGCCAAGAAAAGTAGCATTATGATGTAAAGAGGACATAACAGGCAGTATTTCCTCTCACAGAGGATCTCAGAGATGATAGAGACATCCATAGACTGTGTTGCAAAGTGTACGCTCAGGCAAACATCTTAGTTAGGACATTGTATAAATGCTCTTCAGATGTTAAGGTTTCTTTGAAGTAACTATAGGATTAGTCATAGGGCTGGCTGTAAATAAGTTTCGCACTTAGTCCAACACCCTGGGTAAACAACAAACTTTGCTTTTTTTTTTACTAGAGATGTGTGATTTAGAGGTCTAGTTGCATGTTGTTCCCACTGGAGGGTGCAATACACTTAATACACTCTATATATTCAGGAACGGCTTCCTGTTCTGTAAGCGTCACTTCCTGCCAGGTGGTTTTGTTTGGTTCCTGTGAAGAACTACTACTGGTATGAAAACACACAATAATCATTTATTATAGATAATTTACTGGTATGAAAACACAGAATAATCATCATTAATTGTACATTTCCATAATACATCAGAGCTAATGAGACATGCTCTTATTAGAGTCCACAGACCAAAGAGAATTCTGTTTAGTGTTGTTGTGAAACCACTAGGCATTCGCCTGTTGCTAATGCTAACATAACATACTTTATTTGCTTGTTTGAGTCCAGATACTTAATAAAAACCAACCAGTGGTTGTGTTAATGTTATGTTAATGTTTTAAACGTACTTTAGTGTCAACACTGTATCGTTAGTGATGTTTATGAAGAGGTTTAATGCTAACCAAGATGCTAAGCTCTAAGCTAGTTAGCTAGACTTGGTTAGTGAGGCAGCGTCATAGTGAGACATTAAAGGGTCATTCTGCTTATTTTGTGACATGAAAACCATTTGGTTTGAGTGTCTTCAGACACTAATGGTTTGTTTTAGCTACAAGTACCTGGATGGTTATACTTTACATATATTAAATACATTAGAGATGGTTATAATTTACATATATTATTAAATAAATTAGAGATACAAATTAATGGTTAAAAGGGGAATATATTAAAATGATGTATTAAAAGGTTGAGAATAATTTATAGTATAATTAAAAGTTAAATTATTCATTTGTAAATAATTCATGCGTTAATTTGTGTTGTGATACTGATACTGATATGATACTGACCAAGATATTGACCATGATATTGAGCATACTGACATGATACTGACCAGGACACTGACCATGACTATACATTATTCCATTGTATTTGAAGTAGGCTACTTAGTAAGTTGTAAGATATTATGAAGAAGAAAATAAGTCAATGAGGTCTCATAAGAACAAAGGAAGATAACAGAATAATTTACTATTCTGCTCTTTGTGCAGATTGTGTTTTTGACAACCCAGGGAGTGTGAATAGTACGATGGTGTGTGGCCAGCCGTAGGACCCGCCCACAGAGGATATCTGACCTGCTTGACTCATCTATACAGGTAAGACCCTGAGTAGCAGTTCTCCACCTCCACCACTGTAGTAGGAAGTTTGTCTCTGTCAAAATGGCCGCTAGTCCAACTTACATTTGGAACCAAACACTGTAGAAAAAACATTGAACGTATTATTTCCGACTAAATTGGGGGATGCCCTTTCATTTGGTGATACTTTTGAGATCACCAGAATTCATGAACATGCGTTTAGATCAAGGTCAAAGTACAAATTCACCCACAAATGAGCAATCAGTTGAACTTTGCAATTGAACGCTTGGGTGTGTTGTGTCCCTGTGGTGAATTGACTTATTTAATTTGAGCTTGTGTGTCTGTCCTTGTGACAGATGTGGTGCCAGTTATGTGTTGTTTGTGATGGTCAGACTACTGGGAAGGTCAGCCTGGAGCTGTTTGATTGGACTGTAGAGAAACAGATCGACACCACCAGACTGATAAACCAACTGCTTTCCAGTGGTGGAAAAAGTACTCCATTTGTTTTACTTAAGTAAAAGTATCAATACTGCAATGGAGAAATACTCGGTTAGAAGTAAAAGTCCGTAATTCAAAACTGAGTTAAGTAAAAGTACAAAAGTATAGGCATCAAAATATACTTAAAGTAAAAGTATTTTTTGTGTGTGTAAATGTCGTGTCATATCGGGTCCTGTGCTTATGAAATATGAAATTATTATGATATTAGTACATTATGAGCACAAAACCGGTAGAGTGTCTCATAAACAGGTGAAGACCAAAAAGGCACTAGTCACTATCTGGGGAGATCCTAGTGGAGACTGCCCGCTACAGTGAATTGTTCAAGGTGACACCTTCAGCTGTTCTGTCCTGTGTCTTGGATGTGAGTCTAAACGTGGAATCAGGCTGAGCTAAGCGCAGTCTGAACTAGGCAATAGTGCCAATAGACTGTAAACTGCTCTCTACTTGGGTGGAACAAACTTAAATGCTTACTGATCTTCTCTAAATTCACAGATAAATATAGGACTAAGTTTTAGTAAAATAGGGCCGAGGGAAAACCCTTTATAGTGGGATAACACGATCATTCTGTCTCTTAAATCCGAGATTAATGATGCGTTTCTTTTAAGTCATTTTGATCATGTAAATCATTTATACCACGTCAGACATGTTACTGTTTGGACTTATTTCAAAGCTAATAGGATGTTGTATAATAATGTTATAATGTGAGTGTATGGAAAAGTACAGTTCTATAGATAAGGTTTAAGGGAATAATGTGTTCGAATCAAGGCAGATGCTAAATTCATTTGTGCTGACCAAGAAGGGGCAGGCCCAAGCATTTGTGATTGACAGTCACAGACTGAAGTTAGTCTATTTATGTTAACTGTTTTAGTATATAATGACTTGTAATAGAAGCAAACGGGACTCTGTGTTTTGGCTATACACAGTTGTCACGTTCAGCAGAATAAGCAGATTCTATGAACAAAGATGCACCATATATTGAATTGACTTGGATGTATGGATTGCTGAGAACTTTGACAATAAAGTGAATTGTTTGAGAATGGAAACTCGGTCTCTGAGCGTTGGCTTATTTCCCCGTCATTTGGATATTGACTCGTATTCTACCGGTCCCCTTATGGTCCAGAGACGACAGACAATGGCGAACCAGCCTTCCTCTTTATCGTGGGTTAATCGGACGTTTGTGCAGCGTTGGAGGTATGTGATGATATCTATGCTTTTAATGTTGCCTAGTCTGGTTTCCTCTCGGTATGTTGTCAAAGAACCGAGTCGTCTGCTCTCATTCGGTTCCGGTGGAGATGCGTGTTTGTTTCCGGCGGGGTTTGTTGGTCTCCGTTCAGAGCCTCTTGTTTTTTACCGTCTTTGGAGACGCGCTTGGTGAGTAGGCCTGTCGCCGTACGTGGTGGACGTCTGTGTTATGGTCCCTTTGTTGTATTGGCTGGATGACGATGTTCGCGTTTGGCTGATCAGAGGGGTTGGCGTTCACCCGTAATCTTTAATTTCTTTATGGTGGTTCGAACCATGAATTAATTAAAAATACAAGTTAAACAGATGTTCTGGTTCGGCTTGTTGTGTTCCACCCGTAGGCTAATATTTAATTCCTTAATGAGGTGGAAACCATTAATTAATTAAATATACAAGTTAAAAAGTATGATGTGACATTTAGCTTGTTGTGGTTCACTTTTAAGACTCTTTATCATCCCTGGACAGCACGAAAATAGCATTCAGCGGACTGTATAGAGACGTTCTCTTTCAGTCAGTGATGGTATAGGTCTTGTAAAATAGATTCTCGTTATCAATATTTGACCTGGCCTAGTCACTTATATACGAGCGCCCCAGATGTTCTGGTTCGGTAAAAATATCTATTAGAGAGGAGTTGTGTAGTACACGACAACCTATTCAGTGAATAGGAATAGCTGGAAAGGTTTTCCGGCTGGTGAGCACTTGTTGGGCCCGGGAGAAGTTGACTGGGGTATTTGTGTTGTGAGTTGAAATGTGTTGTTTCCAAGCGGCGCTGTAGCCTTTGCTTGTAGTGTTTGTGACCTAATGTGGGTCCCGGATAATGGCCGATTGGTTATTATATTGCTTGTGTTTTCATGTGTTTTGTTGTGTGTTTACGAGCTGTCATGTCATATTAGCTCTCTCTCCTTTCATGCATTCCACCACGTTGAGTGTGGGGCTGAGAGGGGGGTGCTTAGAATAACCTGGCGTGGCTTATAGGCTACTGTTACTGTAAGGTAGCTGCGTGGATTTAAGCTGCAATGCGCATGTGTGGCTTTTTCTATTCATAATTTTTTTACGTGAATTGTTCCTGCGGTGCTGACGTTCGGGACGTTCGGTATAAGCCTATGCTAAAATGTTTACAGGACTTTGTCTACGGTGATGAGGTGTCTTGTTAGTTTGCTTTGTTTGTACAAAACATTGTTATAGGGACTGATGTTTTGTAGAGGGGATGAGTGGAGTATTATAAATAGCTAAAAACTTTTGTTTGGACTTAGGGTTCCGCTATATTATTGTAAGGGATGGAGAGGACTATATGGTTGAAATTGGAGACTTTACATATTTCGCTTGAGTGAAAGAATGGAGTAATTGCATTTATATTGGCCTATTGTGTCGAGTGGAAATTTGTGTAATTATGAGTTTGTTTTTTGATTTTTGGAAACCCACGGAGGGGAATAGAACGGTTATGTTTTGTCTTAAGAGCCAGTTAATTAGAATGTGGCTAGTGCAGGCTACATGATTGAAGCGTTCTTGCTTTTTACTGTGTAAACAGGTGAGGTTAGAAGGTCTAAATTTATCATCATCTATTGTAACACAAGTCTCATGGGGAGATAGTGTAGGCATATTGTTTCGTGATGCTGTTTATTTTTGAGGGGAAAGGCATCTTCGCTACCGTATGCGTATTTTGTAGTCCGGAAATGTAGTTTTTTCTGCACGTCTTGACTTCCGCGTTGCCATGTCATATCCGGCGAGGTGAAACCGCTGAAGAGTTTTAGCTTTTAAATCTTAAAAAGCTATCTTTCTTATATATATTACATTCGTAATATCTCCTTCTTTAAACGTTTGTATGAGATTCCTTTTGGTTGGTTGGAATAAGATCTTTTTTAGGGAGTAAAAGTATTTATTTTTGATTTTTAAATTTAAAATAATTTCACTTCATACCCTGTAATTGTAAAAGGGCTCTTCACACGTTTTTCTTGTGTATGGGAAAGGTTGTTTAATCGCAAGTTGGCGTTTAGTCTTATGCTGTCTTTCTATTTTAAATAGGAAGACTTGTCTTTTAAGAAACCATGGATCAAGTTTCTGTTGTCTTGGAAGTTCTCTGTAACAGTGTTATTTGTCCGTTTGGCACGGTAAGTGTGGAGCAGTGCTTTAATTTTGTTGATATGTTTTACCGTTGTTTTGTTCCTTTGTAGTCGTTAAGTGGTCGTTATGAGAAGAGTTAAACTGTGTTTGGGCTGTGTAGCCACACAAGTAGTATTTTGTGTTCGTCGTGTGCGTGTGCTTGTGCGTGCGTGTGCGTGTTAATCCCGTTGGGGGGGAAACTGGATGTGTTTGTTTCATGTGAATCGTATGGTAGGCTATGAGTGCTTATTGAATGGTTGTTTCCATGTTATTGAAAGAGGAGTATGGTTGGGCTGCTGGTTGTAGGCCTATTGTTTATTGTGAGGGATAGCTTAAATTGGCGAAAATCACTGTTGATGTTCAAATTAAGAGAATTAAGGTAGGCCTATTGTATATAAGAGACATGTTGCTTTGTTATATGGCATTGAATTCGGCTTTTTATTATTCAATTGATCATCAATGGGCCATCATGGGAGTGATGTCCGACTTTATTTGAATATAATTTCTGTGGAAGCATAGTGTTACTTTTCCATGATACTTTTTAGGTCTGCCTATAATGCGTTATATCTGTGTGATTTAA
Source organism: Gymnoscopelus microlampas (assembly GCF_963454915.1). Taxonomy (NCBI): domain Eukaryota; kingdom Metazoa; phylum Chordata; class Actinopteri; order Myctophiformes; family Myctophidae; genus Gymnoscopelus; species Gymnoscopelus microlampas. Next base: position 3,268,770 of record NC_139941.1, read on the forward strand.
TTCATGGATGTACCACATTTAAGCTGACTAAGGTATAGGATAAGGAACAGAGCAAGTTGAGACTAAGTGTTTGATTGTAGCTAAATAGTGAATGATAGGAGAAATTTGATGAAAACGATTGCCTGCTTAAGTACACAAATAAGATATTTTCCCCATAATATCTGAATGATGTACAAAAGTGGTGCTAAGTGTTTAAACCTTACTAAAAGTATAAATTAAAATTGTTTAAATACCCGATATGTTAAAGAAAAGTAGATATTTTAAAATAGATTAAACCTAATCGGTCTATGTTACTATTTTAATGACACAAATGTGTATGATTTGAAGCTACAGACGTGTAATTATACTCGATTTTTGAAATTAGGAGTTCACCCTACTGGACGCACTGATCGTCCCGTGATCATTCGTGATGACGTGTTGCCTAGACGCCATTAAAGCGTATTTTGCCACTAGAGGAAGCTGAGATTGACAGAGTCAGACTGGCTCCCTCTGGCGGTCAAAGTATGAAGCCTGTCTATTAAGGACAGTTGATATTAGGTCTTTTCGACACTATTTTCTTGCATGATGACAGAGTTGCTTTCTTCTAACAGTTCTTAGTTTAATGAGGTAACTTAGTATTATTTCTAGGTCTAGTATGTTAAGTATGTTTGATTAACAGTGTTTGTCTGTTGTGTTAACAATTGATCTGTTTATTTCCTAGATAGCCTTCACAAGGGAGGCTTAACGATTGTCTGTATGACTTGAGTGTTTAGTGCCCGCTTAACAAGGACAGGTCCAGTCTGGAAGGAGTAATGTATCGACCAGACTTTTAAATTGTTGCAAAATTAGAATATTTGATTTATATTGAAAGTAACGAGAGGGGCTTAGTGTAGTCCCAGTCGAGTGTCTTAATTCTAGAAAGAAGGATCTTTGATTCTTGATTTTAACTATTCATTGATAAGATTATAAGTTCCTAAAACAGAGTGTTTTAGGCTGAGCTTTAAAAACTCCTATCTTTGGCAATAAAGCTTAATACCGTTTGTTTACATTTACTACAGCTGCTAACAGAAATCAAGATTATACATTATTTGAGCATGTACATAGAGTGTACATGTTGTTGACCAAATTTACACCCATTTTTTAAAATTGGCTTAACAGTTTATATGTAATACTGATTGTAGAATATTGTGTGCTGTGTAAAATGACACATTTCTGATACAATATATTACACTAGTATCAGTTTCCTTTTGAACTAACCGCTCTGACGTAGCTGACACAATGGTATCCATGGTTTGTGTTTCATTTTATGAGAAAAAGTGCAGTGTAAAACGTACTCTCAATAGACAGAATACTGAGAAATCTTAACATTTTAGTAAAGGCCTGGAGTAAAAGATGGAGTGGCAATATTTGTGACTGAAACGATTTGAACAAATACTAATTAATGTGGCCTAAGGGAAGCATATTTTATCCAAAATAATTGGGAAAAGCAGGAGAGGGTGCTTTGGTTTTCAAAAGAGGGAATGAGGTAATCGAAAAAGCTCACACAGGAATCCCACACTAAAACTGACGACCGCATGGTTGTCCAGGGAAAAGCATCTATGAATTCCCTATGTTTTGCGAGTCCATGTGTCCCCGACAGTTTGATCCAGTTGCTACAGGAGACTACAGCCATCACAGATGGAAGGTGGAACCATTAAGAGGGGCAGACAGGTGTTTGCCAGCGGACAAGCCATTACACACAGATGCAGCTCGAAGGACGATGTCGAACTACAGTCTGACAGTTACATCATCTTGCATAATCCTGTCCGCGGCTTCTCAGAAAACCTTCGTCTCAACGTCCCATATCATGTTGTGAGGGGGCTCAGCAGAGACGCGAAGGAACCGGTGATCCAGTGTAATGGGTCACCGGAGAGGGGAGGAGTCTGGGCATGAGGTAAGCCTGAAGATATTAATTGACTGCAAAAGATTCAAAGTTATTGCAGAAAAAGACATTTGGAGGACACTTGAAGTGATTGGAAAACAAAAAGAGACATTTGAAAAGTACAGAGACATTACTTTAGGTGTTGGTGAATATTGGAGATACTGGAAATACCAGAAGAGTATCACCGTACAAGGAAAACAGTAGCCACCTTTTGAACTTGACACAAGGACTTGATACATCACAGATTATAGTTTGGTGTGGGAGTTAAAAAAAAAGAAAAAGAGCTAAAAAACTTGCTTCTATGCCTATTTTGAAACTTAATAACAAACTCTTTCCTTAAAACTAATGTTAGATTTAGCAAATATGCTTTCAAGAGTCTACTAACAAAATTATAGAGTAAGCAGGTTGCAAATATTGTCAGTTTATTTTGGAAAATGTTCATTTAAGGAAAAATAGTTCTGTGGTTGTCCTTTAGACTTCACAGTTTTGGGATATTTTCATGATTATCAAATCATGGCAAAATACATTGGAACATGCTTAAATAAAAGAACAAGTTAATTAGAGCACTCTGAGGGAGTCACAGTAAATTAAGAGATGTGTCGTTAATAAATCACAAACGTTGGAAATTATGGTCAGACAAATCTGGGAGAAAAGTAAGATGTGATTGCAGTATGCAGTAAAGAACTTAAAATAGGCTATTTAGTATTAGGAAAATATAAGAGTTATATGGGAAAAAGTGAATCTATCTGGACCAGGATGACAGCAGGAGCAAGGAAGCAGCGGACCCAGGGACAAGCAGAGGTCGTTCGGACTTCTACCTCCAGGGAACCGCAGTGACACCTATCTTCACATCTCCACCTATCAGCGACCATCACAGACCATGGTCGAGAGGGGAGCCTTGAGGATACAGCCTGCATGAGATTCAACCCGCCACGCCGGAGGAGAAAGTTTCAGACCTGACAGCAGTTTCATCTCCGCGCCACCGCACCAGCAGGAAGTGGGGGCCATCAGCTACCTGTCAACTCATCAGCACCAGTCCAGGGCCAGGGTGTAACACCTTTTTTCGACAGGAGGGCGAAATCCCAGAGGTCTCAGAGCTACATGGTTTTTGACAAGTAAGCGAGCGTTTGGAAGTCCCAGGTACTGGAGTTACCTGAGACACATCAAGTTGCATCTGCAAAATTGAAAGGCACGATACTTTCTTTTTGATCACATGAAGAAACAGTTCAGGTATGGAGGAGCGACTCTGATTGAAATGTCAGTCAAGTACTGAAATGACTGTGATTCTGTTCAGAAGCAGCAAGCCTCAGGATGATATTTCCTGTGTGATTCACAAATTCGGACAGAAGAAGCATCATTCTTGTGGGGCATTATGTGCGAGTTTTCCGAACTATGGTGGGTGCTCAAATCTGCAGATTGAGCACACATCATGGCGAGGGCATTCAAACTTATGCCTCATGTTGAATTGTTCAAAATGAACGGTCGAGGAGAAGGAATTGCGTTTGTTTGTTAGTATAGAAAAAACAGGGAAAAAAAAACAGAACTGTGTCTCTGTATTTGTGCGTTGTCCACACAATGTAACATGTCAACTCGTAATAATGATGTTTTTATTAACTTGAGTTTTTCTTAGGTTTGTGTAAAGAAGTCCAGCTGGAGAGTACAGTGATATTATTTCTGTTTGTTTAATGTATAATGATTTGTTGATGATTCACTTTATAATCCAATAGCCTAGAGGGGGAATGGGTCGACCATTCTAAACGGAATAATTTGTCTTTTCTAACCAAAGTTTCAAGATTTCTTTATAGGTGGTGCATAGGAACGTATGCCCGACAGGCCCCGACTATTTTATTGTAAAGAATATTGAGTAATTCTTTAAGAGGGGAATGTCGTGTCATATCGGGTCCTGTGCTTATGAAATATGAAATTATTATGATATTAGTACATTATGAGCACAAAACCGGTAGAGTGTCTCATAAACAGGTGAAGACCAAAAAGGCACTAGTCACTATCTGGGGAGATCCTAGTGGAGACTGCCCGCTACAGTGAATTGTTCAAGGTGACACCTTCAGCTGTTCTGTCCTGTGTCTTGGATGTGAGTCTAAACGTGGAATCAGGCTGAGCTAAGCGCAGTCTGAACTAGGCAATAGTGCCAATAGACTGTAAACTGCTCTCTACTTGGGTGGAACAAACTTAAATGCTTACTGATCTTCTCTAAATTCACAGATAAATATAGGACTAAGTTTTAGTAAAATAGGGCCGAGGGAAAACCCTTTATAGTGGGATAACACGATCATTCTGTCTCTTAAATCCGAGATTAATGATGCGTTTCTTTTAAGTCATTTTGATCATGTAAATCATTTATACCACGTCAGACATGTTACTGTTTGGACTTATTTCAAAGCTAATAGGATGTTGTATAATAATGTTATAATGTGAGTGTATGGAAAAGTACAGTTCTATAGATAAGGTTTAAGGGAATAATGTGTTCGAATCAAGGCAGATGCTAAATTCATTTGTGCTGACCAAGAAGGGGCAGGCCCAAGCATTTGTGATTGACAGTCACAGACTGAAGTTAGTCTATTTATGTTAACTGTTTTAGTATATAATGACTTGTAATAGAAGCAAACGGGACTCTGTGTTTTGGCTATACACAGTTGTCACGTTCAGCAGAATAAGCAGATTCTATGAACAAAGATGCACCATATATTGAATTGACTTGGATGTATGGATTGCTGAGAACTTTGACAATAAAGTGAATTGTTTGAGAATGGAAACTCGGTCTCTGAGCGTTGGCTTATTTCCCCGTCATTTGGATATTGACTCGTATTCTACCGGTCCCCTTATGGTCCAGAGACGACATAAAATAGCAGATCTACAAGCTCACAACGTTGTAAAATAGCCTAGGTATAACATAGGGCTAAAGTGGTTAATGTGTTCTACTTTCTTCTACTTTGGGTCATTCGGGGTAAAGTGACAGCAGAAGGCTTCCCATACCCAGCTATGTGTTGTGTCCTCTGTTGGCAGCACTCAGCTGGGTGAAGCTGGAAAACACATGGATGAAATAGGTCTAAATCATTGGTTCTCAAAGTGGGGCCCGGGGACCCCCAGGGGTCCTTGGGGGGGGTACCAGGGGGTCCCCAGCAAAATTAATTAATATAGCGTCACAATATTTTTAACCTCTTTAACCTTTTATACTTTAGCTATTCAAAAAATAGCCCATAGGGTGCATCCACACATAAGATACAAGTTGAAAAATGGCTGGCAGTGGGTGATTTATTTATTTACTCTGGCAGTGAATGAGTATACGGAGGAAAAAAAAACATAAAATGTTGAAATGATGGAGATATCAGGGTTTCTTCTGGACAGTGACGATATGCAGTGAAGACTTTGAAGGAATCTAATGAACGTGTTTTATGAGGTCACAGTGAAATTGACCTTTGCTTTGACCACGTGCTTTAACTTCAGTTCATCATTTTAGTCCAAGAAGTGGATATTTGTGCCCAAAGTCATCATGGAATTCCTTTAACCCATTAAGACAGGGAACGCATCTGTGTCATTTTAAGATTTATTTGGCTATACAAAAATAGCAGATATACAAGCTCGTAGCGCGGCACCGAGTGCCGCGCTACGAGCTTGTACATCTGCTATTTTTTTGTTGTTGAAAAATCGTGAAAATGTGTGCAAATCTTTAGTTTGAATATATATATATACTTTTTTAAAGCTAAAGTTTTTAATTAAAATCTTTGCTTCTGGGGAATGTCTTCTAAATCCTAACAGTTTTTCATTCCCAAAGTTTGTTTTAATTTTATTTTTGACTTATGTTGCTATATTATCAATGGTTTTCAAACTTTTTTCATGTCAAGGACCCCCAAAATAATATGTATTTGTCCGCGGACCCCCTCCCATCTAAAACCCACAGAAGCAAAGATTTGAAAAATGTATATAAAATATTTGCATAAATGTTCAAGATTGTTCTAAAAATAGCAGATCAGCTTGTATATCTGCTATTTTTGAATAGCCAAATAAATCTTAAAATGACACACAAGCGTTCCCTTCCCGGTCTTAAAGGGTTAAGACGCTCAGGAGGTCAGCGTCCAGATGGACCCTCACAGGTCTATAACTCTAGAGAGAGTAAAGGATGTGATTACTATCTGCTCTGTCTGGATTACACATGTCTCCTGAGAGCTGATGAGTGGAGGAGGCTGCCTGTTGCCACGCTGTATATTCACTGATAAGTGGTGGAAAAAGTACTCACATGTTTTACTTAAGTAAAAGTATCAATACTGCAATGTAGAAACACTCTGTTACAAGTAACAGTCTGGTAATCAAAATTGCTTTTATATACAAAAGTAAATGTACTCATTATGCAGAATGCCCCATTTCACAAGCTTTCAATACACCTTGTATAAAAATCTTTTGAAAATAGATCTACAAGCTCACAATGTGTCGCACCATGACACGTGAGCTTGTAGATCGGCTATTTTCAAATAGCCTACGTATATGGTTGAAGAGGTTAATGTATGTTTATGTTAATAATGTAAAAGTAAAAGTACAAGTATTGAAAACTGGAAATGCTCCAGTAAATTAAAAATACCTCGAAAGGGTGCTCTGGTGCAGCAGAGCAGAGCATGATTCTGCTGCCCTCTGCTGGCAGTCCCAGGTAAGGTCAACATGGAGGCTCATAATCACACTAGACATATCAGTGACTTTTCTGTCAGACTAATAATTATTACACAGACTCAGACCCATAAACTATATTATTTCCCTCTCTGTTAAAAAAAAGTCCTGATCTTTAATTCATGTGTTCCAAGCTGTGTCTTGGATTAAGTGGGGCTGTCCCAATCTTAATTAAATTATAACCCATGTCTAAAATAATTGTTAATTGGTTTCTTTCTGGTCTGTTTCTGGCCTTGTGAGGAACACACACTTTGTCCTCGTCATCAGGTCACATTGATTTGATCCATTAAATTATTTATTAGTCAGAAATAGGGATGCACCGATATATCAGCCACATATCGGTATTTTATTTTTGCCACTATCGGTTAACATCGGTATCGGCAAAATAATAAAAGTTAAAGTTGCAGGCGTTAGGAGGCAATTATGTTGTGTTTCAAATGTTATGTTCATAATATCATTTTTCATCTGTGAGTGCAGTTTGGATATTGCGGTAATGGTAGAATGAGGAGAGACAGCGAGCTCCATTTGCGACCGCGACGGGTCGCCTCGACTGGTGCCTGCTCGCTTCGACGGGTGGCTGTTTTTGGCGACGTTTCACCCGTGCGCCATGACGCACGGTATGGCTCCGCGGAGTACGGGCGCTCGTCGAGACACCGTCGCGTTTATTGCGACACGTCGGGACATTTGATCTCGTCGTGGCTTTTGAAGTTCTCGTCGGGGCTATAGCTAAGTGCGACGGCAACGCAAGGCGCGACGGAAAGAAGCCGTCGTCGCCGAAATCTTACTCGGTCGCGGCGAAATAGGGCCGACGGCGACGGGTCGCTTCGACGGGTGTGACTCGTCGCGACGTAAAGAATCCATCGTCGCCGAAATATTACTCCGTCGTGCCTAAATAATCCATCATCGCCATCCACAATGTAATTGTTTGCATCTGCCTTCCCTCCTTCCTAATATGTGTGTGCTTCCCCCCCTGCTACCCGACCCCCTCCCCCCCGACCCCCACCCGACCGAGGGGGTCGGGTGGGGGTCCCTGTGGACCTTTGGGGGTCCCTTTACGCATTGGGGTTCCCTTGGGGATCCCTTTACGCATGCCTTCATGTTCCCCGTGAATTATGGCTGCATTCCCGAAGTTAACTTTCCATTTGATTGCTTCCATTATTTTAATCCAATAACCATATGTTGCATCACATTTTATCGATTGATATAACTTCAATAACCTCCGGAAATAAGGAATTTGTTTGATTCGATTTTAACGTTTAATGATGGCCTATTGAAAACATAAGTGTTTTTGGAGACGCTTTTCTTTTACGCATGAGGGAGAGAGAGAGAGAGAGAGAGAGAGAGAAAGAGAGAGCGGGGGGGGTCCCCGGGCGACCCCCTCCCCCCAACGCAATAGATAACACAGAAATCACACTATAGCTTACAATGCATTTACATTCAGCCGCTCATAGCTCATATCTGCTGCTTTGCGAAAGACGTATTCTGTCTGTCTGTCTGTCTGTCTGTCTGTCTGTCTGTCTATCTGTCTGTCAGCGCATGCAGACGCAGACATGTGCACGTGAGACTTTTTTTTTAACTTATATAACAGCCTGGCTCTCTAATTTTTATTAAAAAACATTGACTTACTGTGTTTTTTATTTCTCCCTACAGACTGTTTTCATCTGTTATTCTAATTAATGTTTAAGTTTTCCATTGAACTATTCAGCACCGAAATAAATTACTCATCCATTCATTAATGCATTCATTCATTCATTCTTTCATTCAATTTACTGCTTTAAGGAAATTATGTCTGTAGCCATGAATGGGATTGTTGCAATGTGTGGTTATGTTGATATATGTTTGGTCAATGAAATGAATGCGCTGTCATTGGTGCTATGGATGCTTGATTTGACGGGGCCTGATTAATTCATAAACGTCACCTGTTTGGCACACACAGTGAGAGAGGGTACACCCTAAGTACGCCATGTAATGATGTACAGTAGGCTACATGTAAGCTACAGTATGTTGTGTAAAAAATATGCACTATCTCAGGTTTTTCATAACCATCCCCGCCCGCCCTGCACGGAGTCCATTCAGAGAGAGAGAGAGAGAGAGAGAGAGAGAGAGAGAGAGAGAGAGAGAGAGAGAGAGAGAGAGAGAGAGAGAGAGAGAGAG
>NC_139941.1:3280000-3292500 GCF_963454915.1 Gymnoscopelus microlampas
TCCGGAGGTTATTGAAGTTATATCAATCGATAAAATGTGATGCAACATATGGTTATTGGATTAAAATAATGGAAGCAATCAAATGGAAAGTTAACTTCGGGAATGCAGCCATAATTCACGGGGAACATGAAGGCATGCGTAAAGGGATCCCCAAGGGAACCCCAATGCGTAAAGGGACCCCCAAAGGTCCACAGGGACCCCCACCCGACCCCCTCGGTCGGGTGGGGGTCGGGGGGGAGGGGGTCGGGTAGCAGGGGGGGAAGCACACACATATTAGGAAGGAGGGAAGGCAGATGCAAACAATTACATTGTGGATGGCGATGATGGATTATTTAGGCACGACGGAGTAATATTTCGGTGACGATGGATTCTTTACGTCGCGACGAGTCACACCCGTCGAAGCGACCCGTCGCCGTCGGCCCTATTTCGCCGCGACCGAGTAAGATTTCGGCGACGACGGCTTCTTTCCGTCGCGCCTTGCGTTGCCGTCGCACTTAGCTATAGCCCCGACGAGAACTTCAAAAGCCACGACGAGATCAAATGTCCCGACGTGTCGCAATAAACGCGACGGTGTTTCGACGAGCGCCCGTACTCCGCGGAGCCATACCGTGCGTCATGGCGCACGGGTGAAACGTCGCCAAAAACAGCCACCCGTCGAAGCGAGCAGGCACCAGTCGAGGCGACCCGTCGCGGTCGCAAATGGAGCTCGCCCCTCCTGGGAATGAGTCCAGATTAATATATAACCAAATATTGTTTTGCATTTCTGTCCACAGCTGAGGAGAGACAGAGCCTCTCTACAGCCATTAATTAACTGGCCATCAGCGGGGCAGTTGGGGGGAGGGGCGCTGAGCCAACAATAGCAGATCTACAAGCTCACAACACGTCGCGATGCGACGCGTTGTGAGCTTGTTTTCAAAGAGCCTAGGTATAAAGTTGGGCTAAAGTGTATTTATAATGTTATAATTTATATCTGCCCCCCCCCCCCCCCCACACACACACACACACACACACACACTGACAAGCACTTAGTTTGACTTGGTCCCACAGATAAACTCGAGGCGTTGTGAGCTTGTAGATCGGCCATTTTCACAGTTGTTCCCTCTTTCTTACACTTACACTTTTCTTTTCTTTCTTTCTTTTTGTTTGAGGTAATAAAAGGATCTTAAAAGTCCTTAATTTGCCACTTCACTGTCATATGGGGGACCCCCACAAAAATATATGTGGGGACCGGTCCCGACCCACAGGTTGAGAACCACTGATATACATTATGAAAACGTTTCTGCTATTTGTCCCAAAGGTTTTATTCAAAGTGAAGTGAAAGCAATACTTGCATAAACAAATATTAATGCCATTTGTTTCAAATGTTTTTCCCAAGCTAACATTTCCTACTTGGATGTATAACTTTTTTCTGACAGAAAATGCACAATTTGACTGGTTTTGTAAGATAGTTTTCTATAAGTTGCATTGTAACACGGCTCTGTTTACACACATCTTTAATCTTTGTTATAATTGTACCGACGTAGCTTTCTTTTTATTGTTGTGTTCCACGAGAGAGAGAAAACGTGTCGTGATGCGACGCATTGTGAGCTTGTAGATCGACTATTTTGAAATAGCCTAGGTATAAAATATGGCGGTTAATGTATATTTTATAATGTAATAATAAAGTTATAAAGTAACTAGTAACTTAAGTTTTAAAAAAATTGTAGTGGAGTAAAAGTACCATATTTTCCTCTGATGTAGTGGAGTAGAAGTAAAAGTATAGTACTGGCCTTTGATCAATGTGATCGTCAGAGAACTGTAAATGATTGAATCAAAGAGAAAGAGAGGCAGCACATACAGTATAAATAGCATATCATGAACCTCAGCTCATACATTGAGGCTTGAGGACTTGACCGAACGGGTGAGCTGTTATAATTACTACAAAAGTTACTTTTGAGAAGCTGTTAGATTCTTCTACCCAGCCGCTGTTGGATATCCTACTCAAGATAAGTCAAGTAAGTAAGAAGAATTGTCTTGGCCTTTTCCTTTAGCCATTTAAGTGATGTTTATCCTACTGATAAAGGCTGCTCAGTGAACTTGTATTTATTTCAATAGTCATTTAATGTAAGTAAATGTAGAGCTTCACTGTAGGCTTTGCTTCATATTGTTTTGGTCTGATATACAATAGACGGGTCTCTTGTCTCATGCCTTTGGCAATATTGTACTTTTTACTCCACTACACTTATTTGAAACCTGTAATTAAAAGTTACTTTTTAGATTTATTATTACAGATCTTCAAGCTCACAGTGTCGTGTTGTGACACATTGTGAGCTTGTAGATCTGCAACTTTTGAAAGATTTTGACCTATTGTGAAAATGTTCTGCAAAATGAGTACATTTACTTTTGGTACTTTGAGTATTTCGATGCCAATATGTTTCTACTAGTATTTAATATTTCTACATTGTGGTATTGCTACTTTTACTTAAAGGGAAAGTTCACCCCCAAAATGACTTTTTATATCGATTAGTATGGAGAAATCCATGAATTCAAGTCTCCATGGGGTGACTAAACCATAGGGAAAAAAGTAATTTTCTGGGTGAACTATCCCTTTAAATGTAGGGTAAGTGATATGTTTTGGTTAAAACAAAACATTTCTTGTTAAAAGGTTAAAGCACTATATTCTGATCATTGCTATCAAGTGTTTGTTCAGTGACAGGAGTCTTCTTGTCTCTCCAGCTCTTAGATAAACAGAAAATACATTTTCAGGTACGTTTAAACGTTTCAGACATCTTTCAAATACAGTGATCTACTTTTTAATTTTCTCTGTGTGCTTAATGGAGGGTAACTGACATACAGGCTGTACTGCATTCTAATGACACATTTGCATATAGACACATCTGATGATTCAATCAGGTTACAATGACATCATCACCTAATGACCCAATCATCAATCAGTTTACAATGACAATGACACACCTCATCATCGAAGGATCCAATCACTGGATTTGATTGGCTTTGCTGCCATGTTGAGACTTTCTATCAAGCACACTGACAATGCATACTGAACACACACACACACGCACACACGCGCACACACGCGCGCACACACACACACACACACACACACACACACACACACACACACACACACACACACACACACACACACACACACACACACACACACACACACACACACACACACACACACACACACACACACACACACACACAGAGAGAGAGAGACACACACTGTGTCAATGTGTCTCCGCCCAGCTGGGCTCTTAATATAAGCAGGTAATAGAAACACATTTTAGTATCCAGCCTGCCTGACACTGTGTGACTGACTGCAACTACAACACATTCAACAGAATCAACAATTACATTTGAATGTCAATTAATCCATTGCAATTATATTTATATTTCTACAGACGAAGACGTTGGATTCATCAGGACTTGTGACAGGTAAGGAGTGTTGACACGATCACACTGAACTGAACTTAATTTAATTTAATTTAATTTAATTTAATTTAATTTATGTTTTTAACAGATTTAAATACGTAATTTCACAGACAATATCGTTATTTATTGTAAGAAACAACCTTGTTTGAAACTCCTATTTGAGGAAAACGCACCACATTGGCTGTTTGGCAACTTCCTGGATCTCACCAAGGAAGGTTTTGAAAGGAAAAGACGGCCCGTTCTATAGATATATTGACATGACACTCATGGGTGGAAAAACTCGCACCGGAAGTTTGATGAAATACATTGCAGTGGATGGGGCCGGCTGGACCAGCTCATGAACAAACACTATTTATGAAGGACTGCGACCTTTGTCATATAATGGGTTCAGGAATATAGAAGAAGACATATAACAGGTTGTTTTCTAATCACTTGCTTCTCGATGTGCACAGCACATCATTTTATTGAGGCATCTAAACAGCAGCAGGTATCGTTTCTGTCTCAGAAGTATCGCGAGATTTGGCAGCCAGACAGGAAATGGTGGACAGTCCCGCAATACTTTGGCGATTAAGAAACATACTTTGTGCTCTTTAGATACCTCGATAAAATGATACAGTGTACACACATCGAAAGGCAACACAGCAGAAAACAATGTGTGATGTGTCTTCTTTTATATTCCTGAACCCATTATATGACAAAGGTTGCAGTTGTTCAGAAATAGTGTTTGTTCATGAGCTGGTCAGCCGGCTCCATCCACTGCAATGTATTTCATCAAACTTCCGGTGCGAGTTTTGCCACCCATGAGTTTCATGTCAATATATGCAGAGAATGGACGGACGGAACGTCCTTTCTTTTTTTCAAAACCTTCCTTGGAGCGCAAGGGACTGGACTGCATTTGTATCCATATTTTGAAAAGCCAAACCAGATCCCAAATGAGTATCCAGGGAATTTGGTAAATTCAAACGCCTTTTTTGCAAAATGGTGAAATTATTGTACATTTGGGCATTTTCTGCACTATTGAGCATACATCGTAGAGAGGGTGAACCTATCGTACAAATATGATTATTATCATACATCTGCCACATCTGCCAGCACTGACCGTGTTACATTGTACATTTTAACTGTATGACCAGAGGTCACATTTGCCAGCACTGACCGTGTTACATTGTGCAATACAACTGTATGACCAGATCACATTGTTTTAACATTAATCTGATGATTCAATCACTTTACAATGACATCATCATACAGTGACCCGATCATCAATCCGTTTACAATGACATCACACACACACACACACACACACACACACACACACACACACACACACACACACACACACACACACACACACACACACACACACACACACACACACACACACACACACACACACAGCCATTTCAAATCCTCTCTCCCTCTCTTTAGTGAACAATGGCACAGTCCAGCTCCAATGCAGACAATCTGAAAAGGTTTGATGAGAACAGTTTGGAGATGAAAGTGAGGGAGGTGCTCGGTGCAGGTGGATTTGGTCAAGTCGTCAAGGCCAGGCATCATCAGTGGAGATGTGACGTGGCCGTAAAGATTATAATTTGTGATGACGTGTAAGTGGAAAAGCCAGTGGTGGACAAAGCACTCAACTCCTGTACTTGAGTCAGCATTTATATACTCAGAGGTGAAAGTGGCTTGAAGTTCTTGCTGGAACAACACGCCAACCTTCATCTCCTGATAATGTTTTCTTCATTCATGCATCCTTGAACACATGCATTCAATTCCTTTATGCCTGTACAGTATGGTGTAGAAATTACAAGCACATGGTTTCATACATAGAAACATATTTGTTTGAATCAAAATGGTAATGTGTTGTTTAATGTGTTTTCTGAAATTACAAGCACATAAATCACTTGATATGATGTATAGCTAAATCAAATCAAGTGGTTTATGTACCACAGATGTGTTGATTCTAACACAAAACCTCAGTATCAGTATCAAATTCAACAATTACTTTTGTTTGAAATTAAATTAAACAAAACTAAAACTTATAGCTAAACAAACAGAATGAACAGAATGAACATTAGAATGTCAATATCAGTCACCAGAACCGGACGGGTGTTTTCAATTCCGTATTTCAAGGGACGGTTGGCAACCCTATAGTGACATGTATATATTTCATGTGTCATCTTCAGATCAACCCTATAGTGACATGTATGTATGTCATGTGTCATCTTCAGATCAACCCTATAGTGACATGTATGTATGTCATGTGTCATCTTCAGATCAACCCTATAGTGACATGTATGTATGTCATGTGTCATCTTCAGATCAACCCTATAGTGACATGTATGTATGTCATGTGTCATCTTCAGATCAACCCTATAGTGACATGTATGTATGTATGTATGTATGTCATGTGTCATCTTTAGATCGCGCGCAGTTGATGAGGCTGAGCTGATGCTACATGCAGAGTGCCCCTATGTCATGAAGGTCATGGGGCTCTTTAAGGGCCGTTTAAACAATCGCCCAAACATACACATGGGTCTGGTCATGGAGCTGATGGAGAATGGATCCCTCGACTCCTTGCAGGTCAGCTTTTTCCCCTCTTTTTATTATTATTGCACTTTTCTTAACAAAGTGCTTGTTAGAGATGGAAGCAAAATTTAAAATAACCAATGTATTATATCAGATACCAGAGTAAGAAGTCAATGAAACAAATAACCAATAACAATACCAAATGAAACATTATGTTATCATTTGAGGCTTTGCTTGGTTCCTTAGGAGGATGTGGTTAGTGAGCTAGTTAACCTGAGGTCTTCTGGCAGGCTTAATTGAGCCTTTATTTGCATTTGTGTCTCTGAGATTGTGAATTAAACGTTTCTGTTTGACCCCAACCCTCACCAGGAAAAACTAAAGCAGATGCCACCCTGGCCTCTTGTCTTTAGACTGGCTCACCAAGTGTCTCTGGGCATGGACTACCTTCACAGTCTCAGACCTGCTCTCATCCACAAGGACCTGAAGCCTGGCAACGTACTGCTGGACTCAAGCCTAAATGTTAAGGTGAGTCCCTTTTTGGGGGGATTACCACCACGATGAGTCAAGTATATCCCTCTTCTGGCACTGTTCATGCTAATCTCCATTATGTTATTGTATTGTAAAAAACAAAAACAGGTGGTAGGCTACTTGTCCAGCTCCCCTGTATCACTGTGGGAATCTTCCCTGGACCAGGTCAGGAGTTTATTGCCGGCCAAGATGGCCATGGCAGCTGTGCCCGTCACTTGGGCCGTAAGCCCTCAAAGGATGATGTGCCCTGTGGCTACGGCTGGGGACAAAAACACATTACCACAATAGCAATGTTATGTGATGCATACCATGGGATTAAGTTCATTGCAGGGATTACAGCAAAGTATTACTATTATTATTATTATTAATATTATTATTATTACCCTTATAATAATAATGTTCAGACTCATTTATAATCTACCTCAGGCGCAGCAAAACTATGCACGGTTTGATTGACATAATTAAGGGAACATATTCCAGTTTTCAGGCCTTGCTCAAAAGTCGGGTGTTCAGGCATTTGATTCTGTGGTGGAGCTTGCCTGGTCGTTGTCGTAGTAATAGTATTGCAACATCATTCTCTCTCTCTCTCTCTCTCTCTCTCTCTCTCTCTCTCTCTCTCTCTCTCTCTCTCTCTCTCTCTCTCATGCAGATCACTGACTTCGGCAACGCAAAGTTTGAGAACAATGAGACAGTCGTTGGTCTCGAGAATGTGATGTCAGCCTTCTTCGCGCCTCCAGAGGCCATCTCCCCCTCACAGTTCTACACAGCCGACTGTGCCTATGATGTCTACAGGTATTCATCATTCATCATATCCAACATGATGCATTGACGGCTGCTTAGCTGTAGTGGATAAGGCTCCATACTAGCACGTAGAACATTCAATAGTCGTGTTGATCTTTCTGTTTCGTTAGATGTTTTGTTTTACAGGAAGTAAATACATGAATGTACTTATGTGCAAACTAAACACATTTCACATGTGCAGATGTACAGTGATACATCCAGGTTTAGGCAAAGGTTGTTATCCTGTTGTCATTTAGCAATTTTGTGTTAGTGTTGTTACTTGGAAAACTACAACACTGATGCTGAGAATGCTATGTGGATATTGTAAACTAATTGCTGATCAATGTCTCTTTTTATTTTAGTTACGCATTACTGGTGTGGACCATTTTAAGTGAGTAATACTCTCTCTCTCTCTACCTTTTTCATTTTTTTTTTTTTGCTTTCTCCATTGTTGTTGCCATTTTCTGTTCTCTCTCCATCAATCTCTCCCTACTTTATGGGGCCTAGTCCACCAAGACGTTTCTTTTTCCCGGCTGAAAATGCCAAGGTGCTGGCCTAAAAACATCCCAAGCACCGCGTTGATAAAATAATGAAAATTATCTGAGAAAAATAAATGCTCAGCGCCTCATCATGCTGCTGGAGTGCTCTCATAGTAAATCATTAAAAACATATGCTGTGCTCAGGGAAAATAATAATAACAATCTTGGTGGACACAGTCCCTTTAATCACTCATTGTCTCAGCCTCACAGATTCCATTATTTGACTTAATGTTAATTCAACAATAAGAATAATTAGAAACACAAGTTGACAAGTATCCATGCTGTGTATTACTAAGGTTTCTATATCCCAACCCATGCATTCATGCATCTTCCTCTCCTCTCTCTCAGACCCTGGTCACAACAAGGGCGTGAATGATTCTTCCATCCCTAGGCCATCCCTGGAGGATGTTAACAGATTGGAGGCCCCAGGGCTGGAGGAGCTGGTAGAACTCATGGTGTGCTGCTGGGCCAAAAATCGAGAACTAAGACCCCGTTTTACAGGTGAGAAGACTGTCCTGCAACTAGCATCACTTGGGAAGTTGAATGGTTTTATACCTCCCACCTAGATACTGGTGAACTGCTCACCAACGGGAGAAATATTAAATGGCACTAAACCAGAAAAGAGAAAATAATAGAGTAGAAAAGTTGGGACAGGATAAAAGTAGAAAGAAACTGTTCTTGGAGAAACTGTGTGGGCTCGTTGAAAGTAAATATGAAGAAAATATGCTCAGTATAAATAGCATTTGTGTTCAAACGTACAAAGATGTTGATGGGGTAAAACAGGTAGGTGCTAGTTTGTAGTAGTGGTTGCTAGGGTAACCTCATTGAAGGACAATGGCCGGGTTTCCCAAAGAGATCCTGCGTAGGGAGTTACGTGCAGTCCTCACAAAGGCTCCGGTAAGAAGGCTGCCTGAAGTTACGGGTGTTTCCCAAACGCGCACATAAGCGCCTATCTCAACACAGCGCTACGCAATACCTAAACATGTACTTAACCGGTCGGAGCTGTCCTATCAATCGATGCCAGACTGACCGATTGTTCCACGCAACTTCCTTATAAGTACATGCTCGCAAAGGAAGTTTGGCTGTAACAAAGCGCTTTACATTGATTGTACCATTCACCCATTCACACACACATTCATACACCAATGGCGGAGGAAACCATGCAAGGCACCAACCTGCTCATCGGGAGCAATTAGGGGTTCAGCGTCTTGCTCAAGGACACTTCCAAACTAACTCTGGGGGAGCTCCCCAGCCCGGGACCGAACTGGGAACCTTGCGGTTTCCAGTTCACAACCCCTAAGCCACTGCCGCCCCTTCCAGTACAGTACATCATATTTTGCAACAACAATATCATAAGACTGTTGCCACACATAGCAACACATGACAGTTGAACATCATCAGCTATATTTGTGCTGGCAGATCAACACTTGCAGTGTACTTTACATGAGATTAGACATAAGGTATGTACTTTACATAAGAATAGACACAAGGTGCAAAACAAAGAAAAGAGTATCAAGTGTAGCCATGGGTCTAGGAGGTTATAGAAGCATGCCATAGATTTATAAAATAACTAGAATGGTGGGGTCTGAGCAGCTGAATCAACTTTGTGTCTGTGTTGTTCCCAGAATGCACCAATGTGACAGAAGGCCTTTATGAGGAGTACAAGCGTGGGATTAATTCCGCCGTCCGCCAAGTGCAATGCAAGCTGGTAAGAATACATGATGCATACTAAACTCATTCACTTACTTTAAAACAATGATGTTACCATTTTCTGTCTGTCTAAATGTTTTTTTTTCATTGTTTTTTTTCCTCTTATCTCCTCCCTCTTTCAAAACGTAATAGATCTCATACTGTAGAATACCATACTGCACTTCATAATGGTATTGAAATGTTGAAATGAAATAATATGATTTCTTTGCTCAACAGGATGGTCCTGACAATTCACAAAGAGGTGAGCTTTTATTGTCCTTTTGCAGTTCAAAAAATATTTATATTAATTCATTTAAGCCTAGAATCAAGCCATCCAGGGTCCTGGTGAATCATGACCATAAACCTTGTTTTTCTATGATTAAAAAAATAAATAATAATAATTATATGATATACTATTTTTAATAAATACCCTTTGTTTTGCCGTTTTCAAAAAGTTTTTTTTCACAGAATCAAACGTTTTATGGTCATGATTCACCAGGACCCTGGATGGCTTGATTCTAGTGTTAAAATAATTAATATAAATATTTATTGAAATGTCAATGGGGAAAATGCATTGACTATTTTGGAGTGGAACCCGAAAATGGCCGCCACTGCTATGCCCTATACTCAGTGTGTATTTCCAAACGCACCCACTTATTTATGCATACTTTGTAGATTAGATCATGATATCAAATGACTTCTTGTGTTTACAGAGTCTCCATTCAATAACTCACTACCATCAGTGCCTCCAGGGAGCACAAACAGAAAGGACTTTTTAAAACGTGAGTACATAGTGATCAGTAAACTGCTTTTACACAAACCCTCCATACAGTGACATTGTTTGGATACAAGTAGACCAGTGGTGGGGTTTTGGGAACCCCAGGGGTCCATGAGGGGGGTCCAGGGGGGCCCCAGCAAAAGTAGTCAATATAATATAATAAATCACACCCTGTGTGAAGAGAGTGGTGCCTTTGATGAGCCCCGTATTGATGTTGTCATCAATGTTTGTTTATTGGACATACATACACCCGGACACACAGACAAAGTCAGATATAGGAGTGGTTGGCACCACTCAAAAATAATCACACACAGTGTGAAGTGGGCGGTGTGGTCATCACAGTGGTCACAGACCCATGACTCACTTAAAAAAAAACATAAAATGTTTTTTTTAAGTGCATAGTCCTATTTATATAGATTATTTAATAGAGTCAGCCAATAGAGTCAGCCAATCACAGTGCAGCTAGTGTTCATCACAGTGATGGAAGCTCACTTAAAGAAAAGTATAGATTTGCATTGAATGTGTAGGGGTTAGGGGTGTACAATGGGTGGCCAATCACAGTGCAGGGTTTAGGGGGGATAATGGGTGGACAATCACAGTGCAGCAAATGTCAATGTCCCAACCTCACATATAGGGGTGGTTACACCACCCAAAAATAATGTAACCACTTTAACCCTAAATATGTTCGCTATTGGGAAATATCAGATCTGCAAGCTCACAACATGGGCCTCTCCTCTCCTCTCCTCTCCTCTCCTCTCCTCTCCTCTCCTTTCCTCTCCTCTCCTCTCCTCTCCCCTCCCCGGCCCCAGCTGTGGTTAGCTGCACTTCCAGAGTCGGCCACCAGGCGATCATAAATGGATCAGAGTTGAACTGGGGACCCCAAAAAATAATCATATTTTAATCTGGGGACCCCCCACCCTGACAAGCACTTAGAATCTTAGGAGTTGAGGCATTACATTTAGTTTGACTCGGTTCCACAGATAAATATTGTGAAAATAGCAGATACAAGTCACAACGCCTCACAATGATCGGCTATTTTCACAATTTTAGGTGTTAAAAAAGTATTAAAATTCCTTCAATTGTCACGTCACTGTCATCTGGGGACCCCCCCAAAATCATGTGGGGACCCCCTGTTAATTAATAATAAATAATAACTACATTGGATCAGCTTCTTTTTCCTGTAAAGTAACAGTTTGGACTTACAAGGTTTCTACCTGACAGACTATTTGTTGGAAGAAGTACTAGTACTAGATTGATTACATACCCATCCCAAAATATTTTGTTCCAGGGACCCCCATGAGGCAAAGATTTGAGTTACAAATGTTCCCTTTAAAAATATATATATTTTCAAATATTTGCACAAAATGTTGAAGATTTTTCCTAAATCACTGTTGCTCATTTCAAAAATAGCAGATCTACAAGCTTGTCTATCTGCAATTTTTGAATAGCCAAAGACATCTGCGCACATAGCCAAACACAGATGCGTTCCAGGCTTTAATGGGTTAAAAGATTAAAAAGGGGGGTGCGGGGACAGATCATTGTAGGTTTTTCTCTCTGTTTGTTGTGAGGATTTTCCAGTTGCAATGATAAAATGCCTGTACTGTTATAGTCTGTTTCAGTTAAAGGCATTTTGTTTCCCCCATTATTCCCCAGGCGCGCGCACACACACACACACACACACACACACACACACACACACACACACACACACACACACACACACACACACACACACACACACACACACACACACACACACACACACACACACACACACACACACACACACACACACACACAGGCTAAATTACCTCACTCACTGTGTCTTCATTAGAATGTGCTGTGGCAAAAGGATTACCCCAAGCCGTTTTCATTGCCTACGTTGCATTAGCTAGCATGCTAGCTGATAGAAGGCCCTCTGTGTGTGTGTGTGTGTGTGTGTGTGTGTGTGTGTGTGTGTGTGTGTGTGTGTGTGTGTGTGTGTGTGTGTGTGTGTGTGTGTGTGTGTGTCACACTCAGTGAATAATGTGTTTAATGTTTATTGTGTTATTTTCTCATCAGATTTCTCTCATCTCACACTGAACACAAACACAGCACACAGATACCTATCTCTGCTTGAGAACAGCAGGGAAGTAGCAACGGGGAGGACATGTTTTCCTGTTCCTGATCATCCTGACAGGTTTGATGTATGGCAACAGGTTCTGTGTACAGAGGGT
>NC_139941.1:3297500-3345000 GCF_963454915.1 Gymnoscopelus microlampas
CTTTATAGTAAAAGGAAATTGGTGGGGCGTCACAGTTGTCACTGTAGGAAGGTCTCAGACTATGACCATCTCTGACCTCATGAATATTTTCTTTTCTTTGTAGGAGGCTGTGGATATTGAGCCTTACAGCACCTTCATACAGACAACATGCTTTATTCTCTCTACTGAAAACAGCTGCCGTCAAGCCACTCACACAAAAAAAAAAATCTGCCGGAATTTTCTTCAAATAGAAGAAATTGTTTTTGGAGGCATGGAAGAACATTTAAAAGTAAACCCAAGCCAGAAATATTAGTGTAGTCATGGACTCAGACCTGACTGCCAGAATTTTTTCAGATTTTTTGCAGTTTTCTGCCAGAGATTTTTCATTGAAAAAACAAAAAAGTACTCAGGAGCCGAGATACAGAATTTTTAAGTTAACAAGGAAGTGGATAGGAGTCTAGATCTTCGAAAAATCATATCTTCTTGGTCTTTGGGTCAAATAAAAAAAAAATAGAAAAAAATATGTATTTTTTTTTCTCTTCTAAAAACGACTTAAGTCGTTCTTGGCAGGCAAGTGATGGATTCTAAAGAACGCATATATGCGTTATTGGCAGGCAACTAGTTCAAGCTATGTCACAGGTTAAAGGACTTATGTCTCAGCAAGATTTGGAAACAGTTGTCCACACATTCATTGCCAGTAGACTTGAGTACTGTAATGGTGTCTTTACAGGTCGTCTCCCTAAAAGAAAACTATCAGACGACTGTAGCTCATTCAGAATGTTGCCGCTAGAGTCCTTACTAATACCAAGAAAGTTCTTAGATTATCATATATTTCAAAATGTTACTGTTGGTTTAAAAGTGCCTGTCCCCAGAAGAGGTGATCTGGACAATACATTGCTTAAGAGAGAAGCCTTTTGGATAATTTTCTTTAATACCCTAACCCCAAATGGCCTTAATGTTCGATTCGATTTGAGACCTTTCCTTTGAGAGTGCGTAGAGCTTAAACGTCCACTATAGGTTATCTCAGCCTGGACATGTTTCCCTCTACCCCTTTCTCCAATGTTTTTCTGTAATCAATTGGGCTCAAGTTTTTTTTGCATTGTTACACATTCCCCATTTTTTCTTTAGAAAAATATTATTAGAATTTTGCTTTCTAAAGTTTCTCCTAAAGTTTTTTCCACCCCTAACTGTTTGTAACAATCATTAAAAATCATTGATACTTTTTTTGCTATATTTAATTGACCCAAACGTGTCAAACAGACAGACGACGTGGTGGTGTTTCCTTGTGCAGTCTCTTGTCCAAGAGCTCTTCACAAATGACTTCTGGTAACTGTCCCCTCCTGTATTACTCTGGAGAGTTCTTGATCCAGTGCGTTTCTCTGCAGGCCCGGCGCCACGGGGGGGGGCTGAGGGCGCATGGCCCCCTCAGTTTCAAATTGTGCCCCCTCAGTTTATTTTGGGGAGAAATAAATAATTATTTTTTTGATATAAAATCGGTAAAATCAGGCAAAAATAAGAATTAAATAACATAAGCCTAACCTAACCCTAACCCCGAAATAAAGTAACAAAAAAACGCCCAAAAACGTCCACAAGCCGTGCAATTAACCGCAACATTTTGCGGTTCCCGCAAACAGGTCCCGCGACATGCACGCACGCTGCGCGACTGGTGTGCCCCGCCACAATTTTCAACTGCCCCCTCAGTCATTTCATCCTGGCGCCGGGCCTGTTTCTCTGTCTCCCAATGTTGGTTGTGTTCCTGTTACCATATATAAATATTTCTCAGAGCGTCCCAGAAATATGTAACTTTTTGTATATTGTTGTTGTATATTCAATATTACATTTTCTTTAAATTCAATATGAAAATAGTGTGCACAATTCACTGTCACACTAAAATAGTGTGATGGTCACTTGTCAGTAATGGGTAATTATCCACCCCACCCATGCTGATAGGTAGATTGAGGACACTCCCATGTAATGAGTTCACCTTTGTCCCAGTCCCTTTATAAGTGAGTGCATCCATTCTCTGTTAAACCCTGAGGAAGACTTTACTGTCAAAGTGGGTTTATTTTTAATAAACTTTTTGCATCGTGGCTAAGAGCTGTGCGGCCTCATCCTTTGTCAATACTGTTGGTTTATAAAGCATTGAATGGTTTAGGGCCAAACTGTTTCTTATCTTGTACCACGTATTGAACCATCCAGCCCTCTCAGGTCATCTTGGATAATAGTCCATGGGCCAGACGAGAAGTC
Organism: Gymnoscopelus microlampas; assembly: GCF_963454915.1. NCBI lineage: Eukaryota > Metazoa > Chordata > Actinopteri > Myctophiformes > Myctophidae > Gymnoscopelus > Gymnoscopelus microlampas. The sequence goes on from NC_139941.1 coordinate 3,299,727, forward strand.
AGGGACACGTAAGGTGGCAAAATCTCTTTGGCACCATTTTGTTTGTAGGGTCCATATAAGTACTTTGAAACATGATAACCTTTTCAAATGAGTAGCTTTAATACTTTTTTAGGACATTCATGTTTTTGCCATTATCTCCCCACATTATCTGCACAGTAGTTCTGTACCTGGCCAATAGAACCGTTCGCAATTTGGTGTTAGGAGAATTTCTCACTTGAACTGAGTCAATGGGTACCTAGACATGAAAAATCACAGAGGTTCTCATCCGCCATAGTGCCACGAATAGCGCAATGGCCAAATCAAAAATGGCCGCCATCGCCTAAGATGAAAATCCAACTTGTTTTGTTTCTGAGTGTATATACACATGCAATACCTCCATGTTGACTAATTGTGGGGTGGGGAATTCATTTCTGTTATGACCACTTTGGGTGATGTTGACCTTGAAAGGTCATGGTCAAGGTCATCTTTCTATTTCGAAGACCTTGGCCATAACTTGGCCATTGTTAGGACTAAAAACAGGTGTAATAAGACTAATTAAACTAATTCTGGCATTTATAATTTCTTTCTGATATTGTTTTGACCATTAAGGAGCATCTTGTCATTGAAATATGTAAGTCAATGCAATTTTTCAATAACTTTCATTGTATTTTTTTTTCCAATAATGATTTGTATTATTTCTAACAAGACATACAAAGACATACAAATAAAATCGTAACTCAAAATCAAATAACAATTCCTCTCAAAGTGCACCATATGTGTGCATGCTGGTTAGTGTGATGGACTTTTACAGGATGGATTTTAAATGTTTCCATGGCAGAATATGATGCATGGAACTCCAGCAGCACGGCACCCACATCGGCGAGTGTCACACTTGCCTGAATACTTGCATGCTGTGAGCAGACTTGGTGGTAAGGCCTTCAGACACTTAGATGGCAGGAGTGTACCAAAGTGCTCCTCCCATCCATGTTCCATTGGTGCTAGTCTTGCCTGAGGTTCCTTGGCTGTCGCAACAGGTCGCAAGCCCTATGCACCAGAAAGACACCTTGGATGTGGCCTCTGATCACACTACTTGTGGGAGGGAGAGCATCCATTCCAGCACTGGCACAGGTATAGTTTTCTACCCTGAGGTCATCAAATGTCTTGCTGTTGTACTTGAACTGGACCCTGCCCACACACGCACCAAGTACTTCTCTGTCAACGCGTGTCTTGTTCGGTCAAGGTGTCTGCCTCTCCAAAGATTGTCAGATATTGCACTGGGTCAAAAGCCATATCTGCATGTTTGGTCCCCACCTTACTCATGCAGTCATCTCCAGTCAGGATGTGTGCCTTGATCACTGTCTTGGCTAGTGGTGCTCCAAGATGAGAGACTGCTTGATGCAGTGGGAGGATGCACCGCTTCTCACCAGTGCCATACTGCTGCCAGATCTCCTTCATCCTCAGTGCTTGGAAGTAAGTATATGGGGTGTAGTATAGCAGTAATGTGAAGGTGTGTGTGTCATTGGAGACTATGACAACTCTCTTGCACTGTTTCACATGAACAGCCCACTCCACATGCACCACCATGGGGCGGCAGTGGCTCAGGGGTAGAGTGGCCGGGTAGAGTGAACTGGAAACCGCAAGGTTCCTAGTTCGATACCGGGCTCCCCAGAGTTAGTGTCGAAGTGTCCTTGAGCAAGACATTGAACCCCTAATTTCTCTGAGCAGTTTGGTGCCTTGCATGGTTTCCTCCGCCATCGGTGGGTGAATGTAACGTACAATCTATGTAAAGCGCTTTGGATAAAAACGCTATATAAATGCACCATTTAGCATTTACCACCAGCCTGTCAGCCTCAGCACCAATGGCTGTCCTGGAACTTATGGCCTGCAAGTGTGTACGGACCTGCAAGTTTCCAGACTGTTCCTGCCTTGCCAACAAATTAAAGTGCACAGAAATGTGCAAGCTACAAACCTGCAGCAATCAGAAGGAAGAGGAGGAAGATGAAGTGGAACTGATTGATTATGATGATGATAATGATGACGATGACGAATACTGAAGAATTGATATTGGTATGACAGTTATGATGATGGTGATGATGATCATTGATTAAAGTACCTCTCAAGCCTACTCCATAAACCGACTCTGTCACGGACCCTGTGGTCCACAGACTTGGACCTCCTCTCTGTCCCTAAGGCAAACAAGTGAACCATGTTCTGAACCTTGTTCTGAAGGCTCTGTCGGGGACAGAGCCTTCAGTGTGGCAGCCCCCACCCTGTGGAACTCTCTCCCAATAGGGATTGGTCATGCTCCTGCTCCATGCTCATGCAACACTGGACTCTTAAGGCTGTGTGTCTTGAAAAGACACCTATTCTCTCAGGCTTATGGCATATAGTTGTTTGTTGTTTTGTTAGTTTGGTTGTTCATTGTTTTTGAAAGGCGCCATATACATTCAAGCTACTATTATTATTATTATTTTATTAATATTAAAGTGAATGAAAGAGAGAAAATTATTCTCCCCCCCCCCCTCTGTATCACATGTTCTGTTCAAAAAAAGTGGCACGCTTTCTTCATTATTTGAATATATGGTTGGTGTCTTTGAAGACTGATAACTGTGACTAATCTACCACTTGGGAAAGGCTATCATGATCAAATATCATATAGGGATATAGACCTATTCAAAATACAAAACTAGATTTTGCAAATGTTGCACTTGAGTGACCCCGATTAGTGAAAATGCTGTTCACATCGTATCACAACGTGAAGTGTTGTGAGCTTGTAGACATGCCATTTGCTGAATGTTTGCCCCAGAATAGGCATGCTAGGGTTCATGTGGTTAAATAAGTGAATGTAAGAGATTGAATAATGTTTTTTTCCCTCTGTATGACATGTTCTATTCGAAAAAGGTTAGGCGATTTTTTCATTCTTTGGATCTATGGTTGGTGTCATTGAAGGCTGATAACTAGGACTAAGCTACTACTTGGGAAGGGTTATCATGTTGAAATATTATCTAGGGATATAGACCTTTTCAAAATACCAAACTAGAATTTGCCACCTTGAGTGTCCCTGATTAGTGAAAATTCTGACCTGGGCCCATGGACTATAAGTCTGTTTTATGTCCTCAAATTCAAAACTATAATTTCTTCTGCACAGCATTATTCCAATTAGAACTAAGAAATAACAAGTGAATGTTTCCAGTGACTGTGGACAGTGTACATCAGATTTGAAAATACATTACTTGATAGTTTCAATCTACAGGACACAAGCAAAATGAACATTTTCAAGAATTGCTTGATGCTATGCTGCCCCCTAGCGGTACAAAATAATAATGGTGTGCCCTGTGTCACATGTTTTATGTTGTGAAGCACTTTGAATTGCCTTGTTAACGTGTTATGCCCTGCTATATTAAGTTGAAGGGTACTGTAATGTTCACTTCACATCACTAAGCACTTTGTCTTATGTAATGGTAAGTTATGGCTCTCTTAGCAATGTTTTAGACACTCAGTGAGTGTTTATACAGTGTTATAAGCAGATTATAATGCACTATAAGTATGTTTATAATAATAATGATAGACATGGGCTTCTTATAAAGTGTCACTTATATTTTCCATTACAATGTGTTTAATCATTATTTCCCATCGGTTTAATTATAATGACACAATGTTTTCAAACCAAACAATTTAAACACAATTCTAAGGTAGGGTAAGTGATATGTCTTCGTTAAAATAAGCGCTAAATAAATCTATATTCTGATAGTAATCATTGCTATAGAGTGTTTGTTCAGTGAGGGCGCGCTCCCACCGCACTTTTATTTTACCTCTGGGGCAGAATCTGCCAATGCTTTGTCAATGCAAATGCGTGGATTCTTGGAAAAAATCCGCAAGACCAGGAATCCACGCATTTGCATTGACAAAGCATTGGCAGATTCTGCCCCAGAGGTAAAATAAAAGTGCGGTGGGAGCGCGCCCTAAAAGTGGTTTCCCAGTTTCTCCAGCTCTTTGGTAAACAGAAAACACATTTTCAGTTAATGATAGCAATTTTATCCAATCAGGAGAGAGAACTCCCACAGGATACAGGATAAATAAGTGATGACGCAAATAAATAAGCAGACAACATTTGAACTGTATCACTACAACATTAAGCTGATAAACGGTACTCTCTCCTAATGGCTGACAATTTGCAACTGAAAATGTTTATTAAAGAGCTGAAGAGACGGGGAGGCCGCTGTTACTGAACAAACATACAGCAATCATAATATAGTGTTTTAAGACTTAAAGTGGCAACTTTTTTAATGAATGAATGATATAAAATGTAATTTTGTCCAATCTGTATGGTAGAGTATGTTAATACAATATAACTTCTACAATTGAGTGGTTGTATTTTGTCTCTTGTCTCCTGCTCTTCTATTGAGACATTTAGATCGTGTCAAAGGTCATGTCTCACCTAGACACAGGACCTGACACAAATTTTGACCTGATGATCAAGATTCAATTTATCCCCTGAGCAAGCAGGCAGGCTTTATTAGCTCAATGGTAAAACATTTCAGCACTTGCACAGGAAACCCGGGTTCAAATCCAGGGTAGAAAGTTACATCACCAAAAAAACGTTTAGTTTTCACCGAAGAATATCACTTACCCTACCTTTAAAATCACTCAAAATTGCATTATTGTTGCTGGGCAGAAACCTTGTTGTTCCTACTTTTAATGTTTTTATTTATTCTTTCCATAAATCAATACCCTATTTCGTCGTACAAGAGTGTTGCAAAATGAAAATAAAGCTGATCTACGAGCTCACAATGTGTTACGATGCAACATGTTGTGAGCTTGTAGATCAGCTATTTTTTAAACAAATAATTGGTTAAATGTGTGGTTGGGGATTATACATATTGAAATATGAGCAAGAGCTTTTGACTAAATAATAACTACATTGGATCCCCTGTTGTAGGCCCCTGCTTTAAGCCCTGTAGTAAGACTAGCAGGTCTACAAGGTCAGAGCATGTCACGGCAGCGTATCTATGTTCCCCAGGTTAGTCAGGGGATATTTATAAAATCTTGCAATAAATTCCTTACGAAGAAATGTCTTCACCAATGTGTTTGTAAAGGTGTCTAGTAACACATCACACAAAGGTTGAAATTCAATTTCCCTAGGGGAATCTGTGACAGCTGTTGAAAGTTGGGGTACCCTTATCCTTATGCGGAAAAAAAATACAAAATTGTATTCTGCGTTAAGTAGCATGGAAAGGGTCAAACTAGTTTTTGACGGCATTCGGCACCGAATGCCGTGCTATGAACTTGTAGATCTGCTATTTAAAAAAAAAATCTTGAACATTTGTGCAAATATTTGAATTTATTTTATATATTTTTGACTCAAACCTTTGCTTCTGGGGGGTCCCTATTACAAAATATTTTGAGATGGGGGTCCGTGGCAAAATCCTACTATAATTCTAGTAACCTCTGTAGTGGTGTAGTGGTGTAGTGGTGTCACAACCCGGTTCTCCTCACTGGCTGGAGCAATTGCTCTGATTTCTCAAACAGCCATTGACCATTACCATCTGAACGCAACTGTGAAGCCCGTTTTTCAATTTCATCAAATCTCAGCTTCTAATTAGCGTTTATGTGTCAAACACTGTCGCCTCCCGGGTTGCGAGATCATGTGCGCATATCTAGTATCTAGTACATATAATTTTGGTTATCCTTGACATGAAAAGGTTTAAGCACCACTGATATAGCAACATACGTTTGCTTACATTTAGACCGCAGGTCGAATTGGTTTAAAGATTTGGGTTTAGGCTACTTTGTATCTGCTTGATTGGATGGGCAAGCTGTGACCAGTACCATGGACTGTATTAGCCCCAATACGAACCTGGGCTGGCTACCGGAATCGGTGGAACACCGGCAAAGGGTCCGTGGTTTACCTTTTTCACCACATCGTCCCCTAATAGGCTCTATGCACAGCAGCCATATTGGGAATGAATTGGGCCCCTTGCTTACTTCCTTCACAGGTGTAACCAATAATACTAATTAAGGCTCTGTTCCATTTAGTGTGGCATAGTGGTTGTCTTATTTTCAAGAACCCCCATAACTCTCAGAGTTACACACCCACCATAAGGGGCCATTTGGGAACCAAAATGGAGTGTTTCTAGTGAGCCAACATGCACGATATCAGCACCCTGACTCGAATGGAACAGAGAGCCTTCATTAGTATCATTGGTAACACCTGTGAAGGAAGTCAGAAGAGGCCCAATTTTTTCCAAAATGGCTGCTGTGCATAGAGCCTATTCTACAGATGTTTGAGGATTTTCCGGAACCCTAACTTTTTAGAACAGGGCAAAACAACCGTTTAAATCGCTTATTTAGTCAGGCTGTGGCCATGTTTCCCATTCAACCCGGAAGAACCCCCTACGTCAGGTGCCAGTACTGCTCCCGGTTCGGCTACAATGGGAAAACATGGCCACAGGCTGACTAAATAAGCGATTTAAATGGTTGACTTGTTTAGCCCCGTTCTAAAAAGTGAGTGTTCCCGGAAAATCCTTAAACATCTGTAGAATTAGGGGACTACCTTTAGTTTTTGGATTCGATGTGGCAAAAAAGGTAATCCACGGACCCTTTGCCGGTGTTCCACCGCTTTCGGTAGCCAGCTAGCCCATGCAGTGGAACCTCATCTCGGAGCTGTATAGCGGAGGGAGAGGTTCGTAATGGGGCGAGGACTGTATATCGGCCTTGTGAGAGAGGCTGTGTTTGCAATTATAAATGACATAGTTTGTTAATGAATGCATTTATGGTGAAATGTAATGCTGAAATGAAATGCGATGAGTACAGGGCATGGAAATAACGTTAGGTGAGACACTTTTTTTATGGTCAAGAATTTAAGTGCCAGTAGGCTACCCCAGTGAAGCCAGTCCCATTAAGCCAGTGGGATATTTGTTGGAGCTGTTACCAACTCATAGACCAGTGGTTCTCAAACTGTGGGTCAGGACCCAGATGACAGCGAAGTGAAAATGTAAGGACTTTTAAGACCTTAAATTGTCTTAAAAACTTTTAAGACATTTTTGATTGGCCTACCTAAAATAAAAAAGAAAGAAAAAGACCATTGCAGCATCAAAAGTTATCAACAAACTATACTATACAAACTGGTCAAACATTGGCCTTAATGTCAAATAATATAAGAAAGATAGATGCAAACATTGTGAAAATAGCTTGTAGATCTGCTAGTTTCACTATGTTTTATCTGTGGAACCGAGTCAAACTAAATGCAATGCCTCAACTCCTACAATTCCAAGTGCTTGTCAGGGTGGGGGGTCCCCAGTTCAAATATGATTATTTTGGGGGGTCACGGCCTGAGAAGTCTGAGAACCACTGTTAGACATCTGTGACCCTGACTACAAAAACATCAAAACTAAAGCTGTCAAATTGAGTGAAGTTTCCTCCTGAAATGGAGTGGAATGGAAGTATGAAGTAGCATACAATGGACATACTCAAGTGAAATGACAACTTCCTCAAAATTATAAATACAGTATTTGAGTGAATTTACTTATTTACTTTCCTCACTGAATATTGACTAACATTATTATGTTCCAAATAATTTATCGGACAAGATATGCTGTAATGACCAAATGAATAAACCCAGTAGCACCCCACCACCCTGCCAATTAAAGATTATTTTTATCCTATAGCCACCATGGACATAATAAACCACATTGCCAAGAAGAAGCACCACCAAGTATCATGTGGATGTTGGAAGTATAATTTTACAATTTTATTAATAGATTTGAAATGTTAAATGTTAATGGCTAAATTATATTATTGCAATGTCTGCCGGAATGAAAGGACCTTTTAAGGGCAACTCCTACTTTTAATTTCTGCACAGCATGCACTAAACACTTCATATAAAGCAGGCTGAGATGGACCGACCCAGAGCTCATTGCAGAGGAGTTCAGAGTTCCATTTGGTGGTGAGTGAGACTTCATCCGTCCTTCATAGTCCTATTAATTTATTAGACATGTTAGCTATTCATACTTAGTCATATCAATGTTTTAGAGATGTTAGATATTCATCGTCATATAAATGTTATACAGATGTTAGCTATTCATAGTCATATAAATGTATTAGACATGTTAGCTATTCATTTTGATCATGACTCTGTGCATAGTGCGACATAACTATATGATCGAGGTTACACACACATAGGCTATGAGTGGACCGAATCATTTATTTTATATTTCACACATTTTATTTATAGTGATATGGGTTAGGCCAGATTGGAATGTGCTTTTGTTCATTCATTTCTATTTAGACATTTCAATAATTGTGTGATTATGTAAACAATAATTCACATGTGTTTTTACCAGATACTTTCTTACTCTTAATAAAGTAATTATTTGGAAGAGTACTTTTACATCTACTATAGTTATTATTTTAAAGTAACAAGATTTTTTACTTGAGTACAATTTGGCTAGTCTACCCAACTCTGAATGTAACCTTAATTCATACAATGGAATTAAAGTGTATGAGAAAAAACATCTAGCATTGCTTCAGTACAAATACAAAAAACAAGACACAGGGCTGTAATGAAAAAAAATGAATACAAAAAAGACTAACTTGGAGAAAATGGATCTTCTTAGTGCAACAAAAAAAAATCTCTCTTACGAAGTGGTGTGTGGCAAGAATGAAAATTAGGATTCATATAATCTAATTGAATTCATGATTATAAATAGTAGTGTATTAAATCATTCAACTCATATTAATGTCCTCAAAATGATGTGTTTTTCCCCACACCTAGGGGTTGCACAAAAGGTTTCACTGCTACTGGTAGAGGGGAAAAGTGAGTATTCATAGTTTTTTTGTTAAACCTACAATAATAATAATAATAATAATACATTTTATTTATAAAGCACTTTACATTCTCACGAATCTCAGAGTGCTACAGATTAAAAGCAGAGCATAAAAGCAGCATAGGCAACAAACATTTTTAAAAGACCCAACCAGGCTAAACTAAGAGGGCCAACATTTAGAATTTAAAACTCATACGAAAAACAATCAAAGTCAGTGAAAAGTTAGAAAAATGCTTTTTTTAAAAGGTAGGTTTTCAGTCCATTTTTAAAAGCATCAGTGGACTGTGGCGCTCTCAGGTGGTCTGGGAGGGCATTCCACAGACAAGGGGCTGTGTGGCAGAAGGCCCGGTCGCCCATGGTGCGGAGGTTGGTGTCAGGCACAACAAGAAGGTTGGTGTTGTTGGAGCGGAGGCTTCGTGTGGCAGGTTTTGGGGTGAGGAGTTCTTTGAGGTAGGGGGGGGCGTTGCCGTAAATGCACTGATGGGTGAGAAGGGAAATCTTGTATTCGGTCCTGAAGGAGATGGGGAGCCAGTGAAGTGAGCGGAGGATGGGTGTGATATGGTCATATTTTCGCACTCTCATCAGGACCCTAGCAGCGCTGTTTTGGATGTATTGGAGCCTTTGGAGGCTCTTGCTAGGGATCCCGATGAGTAGTGCATTGCAGTAATCCAGCCTGGAGGAGATAAAGGCGTGGACGAGTTTCTCAGCATCTGGCAGGGTGAGTGTGGAGCGGAGTGTGGAGATGTTCCTGAGGTGAAAAAAGGACGTTTTACAGAGGTGTTTAATGTGTGCCTCGAAGTTGAGGTGCGGGTCCATTTTCACACCCAGGTTGGTGACTGTGGATGAGAGGGGGAGATTTTGACCGGAGAATGAGATGCTGGTTATGGGGCATGATTTGATCTGGTGGGGGGTGCCGATTAAGATGGCTTCAGTCTTGGAGCTGTTTAGCTGAAGGAAATTGCGGTTCATCCACGCCTTTATCTCCTCCAGGCAGGTGGTCAGTGTGGATGAAGGAGATGGTGCCGGCAGGTCTGCAGGGGGGGTGACGGAGATGGTGGTGGCTGGTTTGCGGAGGGGTGGGTCAATCTTGAGGTACAGTTGAGTGTCGTCTGCATAGCAGTGGAACGAGATGCCATACAATAAGCGATAAGAATAGTCCTACATAGTCCTACAGTTATCTGCTCAGATCTCAAGTCAGCAAAGGCATCAACGCCATCTATTTGTCCGTCTACAGAAATCCGCCACCATGAGGATGCAGAGATGGAGCAGTATGGCAAGGCCGCCATTTACCTCCGTAAGCCAGAGAAAGAGAGAATGGAGGCTCAAGCTTTGCCCTTTGATGCCAAAACTGCAGCATATGTGGCCGATGTTAAGGAGCTGTACCTCAAGTGTAAAATTTTAAAGAAGGACGGTGACAAAGTCACCGTGGAATTGCTCGACACGAAGGAGGTAGGTAGAGGTGTATCTAAAATCAAATAGTGGCTCAGTAAAAATCACATACATTCTGAAGTTGTGCTTTTTTTGTTTTAGGAAAGAGTTGCAAAGGAGGTTGATGTCACCCCTATGAACCCTCCCAAGTACGACAAAATTGAGGACATGGCCATGATGACCCACCTCACTGAAGCCACCGTCCTATATAACCTCAAAGAGCGTTATGCAGCATGGATGATCTATGTAAGGTTTTCTACATGCTGAGAACAGTACAACAATGCACCAGTCGATAGCAGAGAAACACAGACTACAAGTTATATTTCACATCAAGTGAAAACCTTAGAATAACAAATTCAACTTGCCACCTGCAAATCGTGACTGTAATCCCAGCTCTAGTGATCCGTTGTCCCAGATATGTGGCATGCTCAGTGCTATGTTGTATGATGTTAATGTTCTCTCTCTTCTCCCTTTCAGACCTACTCTGGCTTGTTTTGTGCAACTGTGAACCCCTACAAGTGGCTCCCAGTGTACGACCAGGAGGTTGTAAATGCCTACAGAGGCAAGAAGCGTATTGAAGCTCCACCCCACATCTTCTCTGTCTCTGACAACGCCTATCAGTTCATGCTGATGGGTACGTACTACAATGTCAACAATATATAACTATAATGGTTTTGTGCTGTATCCATGATAAAAAAATTGCTTTACATTTTACAGATAAAGAGAACCAGTCTGTCCTGATCACGTAAGTTTCCCATCTACTAGGCATTAAAAAAAAGAACATTGTACACAAATTGACTAACTGCATTTCTCTGAATGTATGCATTCATAACCAGTGGAGAATCCGGTGCTGGAAAGACTGTGAACACCAAGCGTGTCATCCAGTACTTTGCAACAGCTAGTTCTGCAACTGGAGAAAAAGCGGCCGAAGCCGGTAAAATCAAGGTATATGTACAGGTTTTTTACTTTAACAAATACATGTTTGTGAACATAAAGCATTTATATGCAATATAACAATTCAATTTGAAAGAATTCTGACCAAATGTTTAATTGGGCGATGTCTAAAACATTCTAGGGGTCACTGGAGGATCAGATTATTGCAGCCAATCCCTTGCTGGAGGCCTATGGTAATGCCAAGACTGTGAGGAATGACAACTCCTCTCGCTTTGTAAGTGTAAATAATGATATTTTATGAGAATACCTGCCATCATTCCACAATCTTAGAGGGATGCAACAAATTGTGCTATATATCAAACAGGGTAAATTCATCAGAATCCATTTCAACACAACGGGCAAACTGTCCAGTGCTGATATTGAGACATGTAAGTATGAAGTTCACAGATGATAAACTATACATGCGTTAATTTGAGGATCATATTTTGAGTTATGAACAACCCATACAGATTATTATTATTATTATTATTATTATTATTATTATTATTATTATTATTATTATTACCCTTATTATTATTATTATTATTATTATTATTATCATCATCATCATCATCATCATCATCATCATCATTATTATTATGTACAACCCATATAGATTATTATTATTATTAATATTATTATGAATTATGTACAACCCATATAGATCTGCTGGAGAAGTCCAGAGTGACCTTCCAGCTTCCTGCAGAGAGAGGTTACCACATCTTCTTCCAGATGATGACCAACCACAAACCTGAGATTATTGGTAAGTGAAATAACTAATGATGCAGTGAGAACATAAATGAATGAATAAAAACACAATGTCACACTTTTTTAATTCCTTTTAAGAAATGTGCCTGATCACCTCCAACCCCTATGACTTCCCGTTGATCAGCATGGGTCAGATCACTGTGGCCAGCATTAATGACAAAGAAGAGCTGGACGCTACTGACGTCAGTGAACATTATTTTTTTATACTCACTGTTGTTCTGCAAAATGTATTTTCTAAAGCAGTGCTTTTCAAAGTTTTCAGGCTGTGACCCCTCAACATAATCATATTTGAACTGGGGACCCCCCACCCTGACAAGCACTTGGAATTGTAGCAGTTGAGGCATTACATTTAGTTTGACTCGGTTCAACAGATAAATATAGTGAAAATAGCCGATCTACATGTTTTCAATTTTTTTCGCCTCTTTCTTAGGTAATATTTGAAAATTTGGCCAATGTTTGACAATTTGTATAGTATAGTTTGTTGATTACTTTTGACACAGTAATGGTCTTATTTGTTGTATTTGTATTTATTTATTTATAGGTATTAAAAGGTCTTGAATGTCCTTAAATTGTCACTATAGAAATGTGCAGATACCCTGTATACACTTATACTGTATGTTGGTTTGTTTACTGTTTTAAACAGTTTTAAAGGATGTTTGTTCATCTAATGCTTAATCTCAATGTTTGAATACCTCTCTGCTTATTGACATCAGGATGCTATTGACATCCTGGGCTTCGACGCTGAGCAGAAACAGTACATCTACAAGTTCACCGGTTCAGTGATGCATCATGGGGTCTTGAAGTTCAAACAGAAGCAGCGTGAGGAGCAGGCTGAGCCTGATGGCACGGAGGGTGAGCTGCATCTTTATTATTATTATTATTATTAGTAGTAGTAGTAGTAGTAGTAGTAGTAGTATTATTATTATTATCATTATTATTATTTATCATGATGGCACGGAGGGTGAGCTTCATCTTCAACTAAGAAATGAAAATAATGCATACTTTGTCACAAGTATTGTATTTACTTATATTCTAAATGAAGCTAAATATATTTTCAATAGATTTCCTTTTTTTTTATAAGCTTACTGTAAATTGCACTCTGGATTAAGAGCGTCTGCTAAATGCCTAAATTGTAAATTGCAAATTGTATGAACATTTCAGAGGCTGACAAGATTTGCTACCTGTTGGGTCTGAACTCAGCAGAGATGCTTAAGGCGTATTGCTACCCCAGAGTGAAAGTCGGAAACGAGTATGTCACTAAGGGACAGACTGTGCCACAGGTGAGTAAGTTACATTAGTTCCATGATATGATTTCATACACACCTTATATCCTCAACACAGCATACCATTACAACTCTGACATCTTTTTGAGTGTCCAGACTGTCTTAAATCAGCTTCTGTAAATAAAATGATCCTCCAACATTATTCAAATTCATTTCTATGTATTTATTTAATATATGACGAGCATACAAAAAATATGACTTTGCAGAAACATGTGCAGTTCCCTGCACCTCTGAAATATTATTTTAACAGTATTGTCATACCTGCACAAAAAAAAAAAAAAAGAAACACTACACATTGTGTATCTAACCATACAACCCCTCCCACTCCCTCAGATCAGGTAACACAGGGAAGCTGTCAGAACCTTCCTTAAAGGCAGCGGCACCGATTTTGGGCCGACTCGGCATCGGAAAGCGTTGGATATCGTCTTTCCGTCGATTAGGGGTCCGTGGGGGCGTCCGTCGGGGCCTGATTGGCCGACTCGGGGAAACCGAACATGTTCAGTTCTTGTTCCCCCTCTTCACTACCCGACTGGTACAACCGTCGGGTAGTGAAGAGGGGGGAGAGAGAGGTGTAAAGGTTTGGTCTGAGCTATCTTCGACGTTGCCAGATTCTGTGAGTGAAACCAGCGACCAGGTCTATGAAAACCTACATTCACTGTTTCTCTCTCTCCCCGTCTCTCAAAGCCAGAGAGAGAGAGATGGGACAGACTGTTCTCCCGTCTGGCTCCCGAACTGTGGAACAAACTCCCCATTGCAGTAGAACTGCAGACTCACTCCCAATCTTCTACCGTAATCTGAAGACTCACCTCTTCAGACTTCACCTTAGCCCGTAGCACTTGCCGTAGCACTTTCCCCAGCCTTGATGACCTTGCAGGCTTATGTAAAGGCTAAAATGTAATTTAAATAGCATGTTATGGAGACAAATGCCATGTTAATTTTTAGACCTGGCATCCTATAATGTGTATGGTGTGTATCTTCTTTAGATGATGCTGTTTAGACTGATGATACAGTAGGTTATTGGTTTACCTATGATCCTAGATTACTATTGCTATGCATTTGATGTATTACCTTGTGTTTTCCTTGCTTATTGTATATCACTCTGTATTAAGAGCGTCTGCTAAATGCCTAAAATGTAAATTGTGTAATTCACACCCCTACTAATAATGTTCCTATTTCCTTAGGTAATGAACTGTGCCTTGGCCAAGTCCATCTATGAGAAGCTGTTCTTGTGGATGGTCATTAGGATCAATGAGATGCTGGACACCAAGCAGCAGAGAAACTACTACATTGGTGTGCTGGACATCGCTGGTTTTGAAATCTTTGATGTAAGCATGGACTTTTTTTTAAGTGGGAGACTCATTCTTTTTGTCAAAATTACGCAAGTTCAAGAGATTGGGCTAATGATATTTCCACTCACAGTTCAACACCCTGGAGCAGCTGTGCATCAACTTCACCAATGAGAAACTGCAACAGTTTTTCAACCACACCATGTTTGTTCTTGAACAAGAGGAATACAAGAAAGAGGGAATCCCCTGGGATCTCATTGACTTCGGCATGGACTTGGCCGTCTGCATTGAGCTCATTGAGAAGGTATACAATTATTCTGTACTTTAATGGACATGACATGTTAATATATTTTTTTGTCATTGGCACTACGTTTTTGGTGATGTGTCTCTTTTGTCTCCTTTACAAAGCCATTGGGCATCTTCTCCATCCTTGAAGAGGAGTGCATGTTCCCAAAGGCTTCAGACAAAACTTTCAACGACAAGTTGCATGGTACGCATCTTGGGAAGAACAAGGCCTTTGAGAAGCCGAAACCTGCCAAAGGCAAGGGTGAGGCCCACTTCTCCCTGGTCCACTAGGCTGGAACTGTGGACTACAGCATCACAGGCTGGCTAGAGAAGAACAAAGACCCGTTGAACGACTCTGTGGTGCAACTGTACCAGAAGTCTTCAGTTAAACTGTTGGCTGTGTTGTATCCCCAACCTGAGCCTGAAGGTATGTTCATTATTGAAACACTCTGTACGCAGGCATTGATCAATCTGGCCTCAGACGTCTGCAGCTTGTTCAAAATGCTGCCGCTCGCCTCCTCACCGCCAAGAAAAAGCACCATCACACCAGTCCTTTTCTCACTCCACTGGCTCCCTGTCCGCTTTAGAATTGTTTTTTTTGTTTGTTTTTAAAGCCCAAATTTGGGTGCCCCCCCATACCTATCTGAGCTCATTCAGCCATATATTCCATTCAGACCCTTGAGGTTGGCTGACCAGCTGCTCTTGACTGTGCCCGGATAAGACTAGAGGGGGCCGAGCCTTTGCCGTGGCCGGCCCCAGATTGTGGAATACCCTCTTCATATTCGCTCTGCTCCATCCTTAATATCTATTAAAGAAAGACCAATGTTTTCTCCCTGGCCTTTAATGCTGCTTGAGCATGTATGTATACCCTTGCTATGTATACCTTGATTGTGTATACTTTGTTATGCTGTTTTGTTTCGTTCTTGTTGTGATCTGTTTAACTTGTTTGCCTTCCTTTATTATTTTAATTATTTTTCTTTTGCTTTAATTTGTTTTCTTCAGCTCTGTTTGCCTGCTTTTTAATTTGTTCTTGTTCAGCACTTTGGTTCGACCTTGGTCGTTGAAAATGTGCTATATTAATAAACTTTGATTTGATGATTCTAACGAATATAAACAGACCCGAATAAGAAGGGAGGCAAGAAGAAGGGTGGTTCCATGCAGACTGTATCTAGTGCTTTCAGGGTAAGAATATTTATTCATTATTATTAACATTATATTCCTGTAAGAATGAAGCATTATAATTATCAACATTATATCCATGTAAGAAATAGGCACGTCTTTTCATGTTGGAATATAACAATTAGACAAAGTTGTGAGCTTGTAGATCAGCTATCTTTCAATGGCTGAAGTTTAAAATAGGGCTTAAGTGGTTAATGTATGTTCGAGAACAATCAAAATCTGTAGAGTATCTAAAGTGTTCAAATAGTTGTAGTGGAGGGAAAAGTACAATATTGTATCACTTTTGGCTTATAATAAGTCCACTTGGCTCTTTTATGTCTCAATAGGCGAACCTTGGGTTGCTGATGACCAACTTGAGGAGCACTCATCAACTTGAGGAGCACTCATCCTCACTTTGTGCGTTGCCTCATTCCCAACGAGTCCAAGACTCCAGGTAAACACAGAAAATATATGTGATTAAATGTAATTATATATATATATATATATATATATATATATATATATATATATATATATATATATATATATATATGATTACCAACGAGTCAAAGACTCCAAGTAAAAATGTAAACAATGATTGTGGGGTGATCATTTAATACAACATTGGCCAGTGTGTACTTAATCTGTCCTAATAGTAATAATAATAATAATGGAGCAACATCTTTACAGGCCTGATGGAGAACTTCCTGGTCATCCATCAGCTGAGGTGTAACGGTGTGCTGGAGGGCATCAGGATTTGTAGAAAGGGCTTCCCCAGCAGAATTCCCTATGCTGACTTCAAGCAGAGGTATTCTTTTCTTTTTCCAGCAGCTTTTAGTTCCAAACCTATTAACGCTAAATGACCCACTTTTACAAAACAGGCACAAACAACTGAACGTCAGTGCAAAATGACCATGAACTTTTACAAAACAGGTACAAAGTACTGAATGCCAGCGCATGTCCCGATGGCGCGTTCATGGACAACAAGAAAGCTTCAGAGAAGCTGCTTGGGTCCATTGACGTACCTCAAGATGAGTACAAGTTTGGACACACCAAGGTAAACACACTGCAAATCTTGTTTAACGTTATCGACAGAGGACTAAAAGTTGATTTTACAGTTGTTCAGTTACATTATAATATTGTATGCAGGTGTTCTTCAAAGCTGGTCTGCTGGGTGTCCTTGAGGAGATGCGAGATGAAAAGCTGTTTGTTCTGGTAACCATGACTCAGGCTC
Source organism: Gymnoscopelus microlampas (assembly GCF_963454915.1). NCBI lineage: Eukaryota > Metazoa > Chordata > Actinopteri > Myctophiformes > Myctophidae > Gymnoscopelus > Gymnoscopelus microlampas. The sequence continues at coordinate 3,316,906 of NC_139941.1, forward strand.
TCGCACGAGCTTACGTCATGAGACGGGAGTTTGTCAAGATGATGGCTAGGAGGTACTTTGAAAACATCATTAATTGATATGAGTTTGAGTACTTTTACTTTCGGTACTATATTTTGATGTCAGTATTTTTATACTTTTACTCATGTAAATTTTAAATACCAGACGTTTACTTATAACAGAGTATTTCTACATTGCAGTATTGATACTTTTACTTATGTAACACATGTGAGTATACTTCTTTCATCACTGTCCACAATCATGACACACTTCAACCGTTTTTCCACAGAGAGGCCATTTACTCCATCCAGTTCAACGTGCGCTCATTCTGCAATGTGAAAAACTGGCCATGGATGGCGCTGTACTTCAAGATCAAGCCTCTTCTGCAGAGCGCTGAGACTGAGAAGGAGCTGATGAACATGAAGGAGAACTACGAAAAGATGAAGGTCGACCTGGCCGCGGCCCTGGCCTCGAAAAAGACACTGGAAGAGAAGATGGTGGCTCTGGTGCAGGAGAAAAATAACCTTGCACAGTCAGCGTTATCAGTAAGTAGCTACACTTGTACAGGAAATGTTGATAATATTTCATATTGTTTATCATCCTGTCTCAAATCTTTTATCTAATGTAGAATGTCTGATGTAGACCATGGCAGAGAATGTCTGGTGGTCGAACGGCTGTTGGCATCATTGTATAGCTAGATGGCTACCAGCACAAACGCCTGACCCAATTTGTCGTTCTTCTGTGGGGGCCGTTGAATCTGCATATGCCACTGCTCCTCACCTGCACGCACTACTATAGTACATCCTTTTGGACGATGTTGATAGCCTCCAGCTTCTTCCTCGTCCTCACCTCCGGCAACGCCTCAGTACCGTCCAGGCTCTAGCAATGACAGAGCCTGCCGTTTTCAACAGCTTGTTCAGTCAGTTAATGTCCCTTGTGTTAATGTACCCCCACCCCCCAGGAAGCAGCTGCAAAACAAATCTCATATATCTCACCCAGAACAGATGCTGCAACAAGTTCCCTCACTTATCTTTTTCATTGACAACCAGGGAGATGAAGCATTGAATGATGCTGAGGAGAGATGTGAGGGTCTTATTAAAAGTAAGATCCAGTTGGAGGCAAAGGTCAAAGAGACGACCGAGAGACTGGAGGACGAGGAGGAGATCAACGCGGAACTGACCGCCAAGAAGAGGAAGCTGGAAGACGAATGCTCTGAGCTCAAAAAGGACATTGATGACCTGGAGCTCACATTGGCCAAAGTGGAGAAGGAGAAACACGCCACTGAAAACAAGGTTTGTGATCATAAACTCTCTGGGGTTTCTATCAAGTTAGTAGTCGTTGCTGTCGGGCAGAAACCTCCTATCTCCATATTTTAACTTGTTGTGTTTTTTCGTAAACTAACGGCCTACTTGATCGTACCACAGCGTCACACAAAAGCATCAAAAGTAGCAGATCTACAAGCTTGTCGATCTGCTACTTTTGCTATAATTGGATGTGAATCCTGAAAAGTTTGTGTTTTGGACATTATGAGGTTTCCACCCGACAGAGAACAAGTGCAATGATGATCTATTCCAGTTCTGTTCTGCTTAATCAGGTGAAGAACCTGACTGAGGAGATGGCCTCTCAGGATGAAGGACTTATTAACACTGTCTATGTTGGGTTCATTTAGGTGAAGAACCTGACTGAGGAGATGGCCTCTCAGGATGAAGGACTTATTAACACTGTCTATGTTGGGTTCATTTAGGTGAAGAACCTGACTGAGGAGATGGCCTCTCAGGATGAAGGACTTATTAACACTGTCTATGTTGGGTTCATTTAGGTGAAGAACCTGACTGAGGAGATGGCCTCTCAGGATGAAGGACTTGCTAAGCTGACCAAGGAGAAGAAAGCCCTCCAAGAGGCACATCAGCAGACCCTGGATGACCTGCAGGCAGAGGAAGACAAAGTCAACACTCTGACCAAGGCCAAGACCAAGCTGGAACAGCAAGTCGACGATGTGAGTTCATAGAAGTGAACATACACTGTATGTTTATTGTTGTTAATGAATAATAATAAGAACAACAATATTATTATGTGCAGTTGGAGGGTTCTCTGGAGCAAGAGAAGAAGCTCCGCATGGACCTGGAGAGAGCCAAGAGAAAGCTTGAGGGTGATCTGAAACTGACCCAGGAATCCGTCATGGATCTGGAGAATGACAAGCAACAGTCTGATGAGAAGATAAAGAAGTAATGTGGACCACAATATGGATAATTAATTCATAATTCGCCTAATAATAATAATAATAATAATAATAATAATAATAATGAATAAACAATATTAAATGCTATGGAGAAAAAACTATACCTGCAGAATAACACTAAGATATGATGTACTGTATTCCACAGGAAGGAATTTGAAACAAGCCAACTTCTGAGTAAGATTGAGGATGAACAATCTTTGGGGGCCCAGCTGCAGAAGAAGATCAAAGAACTCCAGGTATCCCCCCCCCCCCCTTTCTGTAAAATCATTAATAATAGTACTTGTATTAGGATATTAATATGTAAATCTAAAATCATAAATTTGAAAGGCTCGTATTGAAGAACTGGAGGAAGAGATCGAGGCGGAGCGCGCTGCTCGTGCCAAGGTTGAGAAGCAGAGAGCTGACCTCTCCAGGGAACTTGAAGAGATCAGTGAGAGGCTGGAGGAGGCTGGTGGAGCCACCGCCTCTCAGATCGAGATGAACAAGAAGCGTGAGGCTGAGTTCCAGAAGCTGCGTCGTGACCTCGAAGAGTCCACCCTGCAGCATGAGGCCACCGCCTCTGGCCTCCGTAAGAAACAGGCCGACAGCGTGGCTGAACTGGGTGAACAGATCGACAACCTCCAGAGAGTCAAGCAGAAACTGGAGAAGGAGAAGAGCGAATACAAGATGGAGATCGACGACCTGTCCGGCAACATGGAAGCTGTGGCTAAAGCTAAGGTAATACAAAATACTTGGTTCAATGAACCAAAAGTTAAAAAAATTGGGGACTTCTTTATTAAAGTGTAACGCTTCCAAGGAAGCCCAGCTCATATGGATATACAGGACACTTCTCCATTTCATGTAACAAACAATGAACCGACATGACAATGATCAAACAGGTAGACAGGTAAACAGGTTTACTTCAGTGATTGAATATGTCCCAATGTTAATTAACAGGGAAATCTTGAGAAGATGTGCCGCACCCTTGAGGACCAACTTGGTGAAATCAAGGCCAAGAGTGATGAGAATGTTCGCCAGATAAATGATGTTTCAGCTCAGAGAGCAAGACTGTTGACAGAAAACGGTAAATGTTCACCGTAAAGTCTACTTTTACATGGTTTGTCGTACTTGAGCAAATTTCCTAATTAGAGGTAATGCTTTTATCAGCAATTATCCCAGGAATTTAAGGATTATGTATATTCAACAAAGATGTATTTAAATGTTTGAAACGAATATTCAAATTTCTAACCAGGTGAGTTTGCTCGTCAACTTGAAGAGAAAGAAGCTCTCGTCTCTCAGCTCACCAGAGGCAAGCAGGCCTTCACCCAGCAGATTGAGGAGTTGAAGAGACATGTTGAAGAGGAGGTTAAGGTAAGCAGTTAGAACTGCAGACTCACTCCAATCTTCCGCCGTAATCTGAAGACTCATCTCTTCAGACTCCACCTTAGACCGTAGCACTTGCCCTATTAGCCTTGACGACCTTGCAGGCTTATACTATACTATTTAGATAGTATGTTATGTAGACAGATGCCAGGTTCATGTGTTGATCTGGCAATATTGTTATAGTTTTCATAGTTTCAATGTACAAATTATTTGTATATTTTATATTATTCTGATAATAGGCTCCTGGTTTACCTATGATCCTAGATTACCATTTTTATGCTTTTGATGTAATAAGTCTCTCTGGATTAAGAGTGTCTCCTAAATTTCTATTATTTTTCACTTTTATTTAGAAATAGGCCAATTTGTATATTTAACCAGCTGACATTATTCTGGCATTGTTTTCTTTTGACAGGCAAAGAATGCCCTTGCTCATGGTGTGCAGTCAGCTCGCCATGACTGTGACCTTCTGAGGGAGCAGTTTGAGGAGGAACAGGAGGCCAAGGCTGAACTGCAGCGTGGAATGTCCAAGGCCAACGCTGAGGTGTGTCAGTGGAGGAGCAAGTATGAGACTGATGCTGTCCAACGCACTGAGGAGCTGGAGGAAGCTAAGTAAGTGGTCAATGTTTTACCCCAGTGGTTCTAAAACATTTTTGTGCCAAGGACCCACAAATAGATTTTTTGTCGTGGACCCTATTTTTGAATAGCCAAAGTATAAATACCGTATAAAGAGGTTAAAATGATTGTGATGCTATATTAACACATTTTCTGTTTTACATGTTCACATCAGGCACCACTCACTATACAAAATACTGCCCACAATATAATTTGATTCCATTCAAAACCGACTAACAGGAAGAAGCTCGCCCAGCGTCTTCAGGAAGCTGAGGAGCAAATCGAGGCTGTGAATTCCAAGTGCGCCTCTCTGGAGAAAACCAAACAGAGACTGCAGGGTGAAGTAGAAGACCTCATGATTGATGTGGAGAGGGCCAACGGTTTGGCAGCCAACCTGGACAAGAAACAGAGGAACTTTGATAAGGTGCTTTGACATTCATCATTTTAAAACTAAACAATCCTCCTAAAAGTGCATGGATGTAAATGACACATGTCATTACAAACGGTGTGCTGGTCCTTAAAGTGGAGGTGCATGACTCATTTCATTACAAACGGTGTGTAGGTCTTGGCAGAATGGAAGCAGAAATATGAAGAGGGACAGGCAGAGCTTGAAGGAGCTCAGAAAGAGGCTCGTTCTCTCAGCACTGAGATGTTTAAGATGAAGAATTCCTACGAGGAGTCTCTGGACCACCTGGAGACCATGAAGCGTGAGAACAAGAACCTGCAACGTGAGTATTTATTTATTTTAATAACAGTAAGAAATGCATAAAATGTTCAAGATCAATACGCAGGATTAGGAAACACCAACTTAATTCAAATGCAATTGCTGATTGAAAAGTTACTCATTGACTGTTTTCAATCAACTGCAGAGGAGATCTCAGACCTGACTGAACAGATTGGTGAGACTGGAAAGAGCATCCATGAGCTGGAGAAGTCCAAGAAACAGACGGAGACAGAGAAGTCAGAAATCCAGACAGCCCTGGAGGAAGCAGAGGTAAAACCTTTAGGTTCTAGATGAAGAATGCAATTGTCTATATCTTGGATTTCTTTCAATACGTTTTATATTGAAACAGTGTAGCTGTAGCAGTTTATGATCAATGTTACATTAAAAGGTCCTACAACCTTTTGACCCTGTATTATATTTTAGGGTACTCTGGAGCACGAGGAGTCCAAGATTCTTCGTGTGCAGCTGGAGCTCAACCAGATCAAGGGTGAGGTGGACAGGAAGCTGGGAGAGAAGGATGAAGAGATGGAGCAGATCAAGAGGAACAGCCAGAGGGTGATTGACTCCATGCAGAACAATCTGGACTCTGAGGTCAGGAGCAGGAACGATGCCCTGAGGATCAAGAAGAAGATGGAGGGTGACCTGAACGAGATGGAGGTTCAGCTGAGTCATTCCAACCGCCAGGCTGCTGAAGCCCAGAAGCAGCTGAGGAACGTCCAGGGAACGCTTAAGGTGCAAAAACATAGTAGTTAAACACATATCCAAACAGTGGAGCTGCTCTGAACAATGAGTGGGCACATTCTGATGTTTCTCTTAATGTGACCACCTCAAATGTGATATATTTTAGGATGCCCAACTGCACCTTGATGATGCTCTCAGAGCCCAAGAAGATCTGAAGGAGCAAGCTACCATGGTGGAGCGTAGGAACGGCCTCATGGTCGCTGAGATTGAGGAGCTGAGAGTGGCTCTGGAACAGACAGAGAGAGGCCGCAAAGTGGCTGAACAAGAACTGGTGGATGCTACTGAACGTGCTGGCCTGTTGCACTCTCAGGTAAGTCAATGGAAAACTGTCAACATCAAATATTTAAAATACAAGTCATGCATACTTACATTATTAAACTGAATCTTTATTTTAGAACACAAGCCTTTCGGGCACCAAGAAGAAACTTGAAAGTGACCTGATCCAGGTCCAAGGTGAAGTGGATGACAGTGTTTCAGAAGCAAGGAATGCTGAGGAGAAGGCCAAGAAAGCCATCACTGATGTAAGTTAGGATGTCCGCCCCTTGTCCAATCTACCAGGAATATTAGATATCCTTGTGGCATGCTTAATATAAAAATATAATACAATACAGCTTGCTCATGACATGCGCATGTTGTAAACCTTTGCTCTATAGGCTACAACAGAGGATGTGTTTTAGAAGGCTCACACTAAATCATAAACTTGCATGTCTTATTCAAACAGCCATGAAGATCTTTGGGAAAAAATAATCACTCAAAGATGTGCTCGGGGAGACAGAATGATACAGTGCAGACTGAATTGGTACAAGAATCATTCCATCCTCCATCAAGATATACAGTAGCAACGACAATTAGTGGTTATTGTGATTGTATTACTTACTGTACTACCTGGTTAGATTCCTTCTGGTCTTATGACACTATTATCTGATTTTTATTCATAATTTTATTGTCTCACAGCCAACATGTGAATTTAAGCATGCTTATAGTGAGGTTACGTATAATCTATTGTGATTTTCTTGGCAAGTGTGTGTGGCAGCGGCATGGATACCAAGATGTCTTTTCCTTGCGGGAAACGTATATTTTATCTTAATACAAAAATGACTTTCCAGGCTGCTATGATGGCAGAGGAGCTGAAGAAGGAACAGGACACTAGTTCTCACCTGGAGAGGATGAAGAAGAACCTGGAGGTCACAGTCAAGGACCTGCAGCACCGTCTGGATGAGGCGGAGAACCTGGCTATGAAGGGAGGCAAGAAGCAGCTCCAGAAACTGGAGTCTAGGGTAAGATATAGTTTACTTCAACACGGGTTATAGTCAATGCAACAAGAAGAAATCATTTGATAATGTATAATTCAACTGTGAAGGTGCGTGAACTGGAGGGAGAGGTCGACTCTGCACAGAGAGGTGGAGCAGATGCTATTAAAGGTGTCCGCAAGTACGAGAGGAGAGTGAAGGAGCTGACATACCAGGTACTGTATATCATGTTCACTTTAATGACCATCATGCCATTGACAAAATGAACAGATTGCATGAACATACAACTAATTAAATATAAATTCACTCTCACCTCAGACTGAAGAGGACAAGAAGAATCTTGGCAGGCTTCAGGATCTGGTAGATAAGCTGCAGATGAAGGTGAAGGGCTACAAGAGGCAGGCTGAGGAAGCGGTAAGACAAATATACATAGTGATGCATTTTTAGTCGTGGTTTCCATGGGCATAGTGTTGTTGTCATAGTTTAACTAAGGATTCAATCATTAAAACTGGAAAAGCATCTGTGTTACAATCATTTGAACCACTTTAACCATATTTTATACTTTGGATATAAAACATAGCAGCTCATAAGCTCAGAGTGTCACTTCGTGCTGCACTATGAGCTTGTAGATCTGCTATTTCTTTTTTTTTGCAAATCTTTGAATATGTATATTTTTCTTTTCAAAGCAACATTTTTAACGCAAATATTTGCTTCTGGGTTTTTTTAGATGGGGTCGGTGGCCGAATACATATCATTTTGGGGGTCCTTGACATGAAAAAGTTTGAGAACCACTGAAAAATGTTTTTTCGGAAAACTGTCATGTGGTCCCAAGGCAGTCATTGACATGCGGCATAGGCCACTGTACTATTCACAACCACACATTCCTGAAATTGTCTTGTTTGTACTATAATTGTAAGATGCTCTTTTCAAATATTGAGACTGTGTACCATCTTTATCATATTGTAGGAGGAAGCAGCCAACACTCACCTGTCCAAGTGCAGAAAGGTTCAGCATGAGCTGGAGGAGGCTGAAGAGCGTGCTGACATCGCTGAAGGCGTGGTCAACAAGATGAGAGCTAAAAGTCGTGACTCCAAGGTAATACATGCGCAATATGAACTGAAGGTTCACTATCTTTAACTAAGATTTAACTAAAGATTCATGTTGAATATCTAAAATGATGTTCCTATTGTTACAGGGAAAAGAACATGCTGAATAAGTTCTCCAATTCAAGTCACCATACAAAGTCATAAAATATGACCCGTTGTATTCAAAAAGTCATAAAATATGACCCATTGTATTCAAAAAGTCATAAAATAATGACCCATTGTATTCAAGAAGTCATAAAATATGACTCATTGTATTCAAAAAGTCATAAGATATGACCCATTGTATTAAATAAAGGTGGCAACAAAATTATGTTGTTGTTTCTTGTAGTCATTACTGTGTCTTGTCAATACTATTTATTGTGAGGTTTTAATTCTGGGTCCAACTCACATGTCCACTATACCATTATGTAAACTTCATTGCAAAGATAAGTATAGTGTACCTAAACAGATGGTGGCAATATATACAAATACACTTCACACTCACTCACGCACACACACGCACGCACGCACGCACACACACACACACACACACACACACACACACACACACACACACACACACACACAAATGCACGCACGCACGCGCACACACACACACACACACACACACACACACACACACACACACACACACACACACACACACACACACACACACAAATGCAGGCACGCACACACATAAACTAAATAAGAAAAACCTCTAGAAATGTAGTCCATTTGGTTCCGTTGGACCCCTGAGAGATCATTTGGTTCCATTGATACTCAAATACATTGAAAGTTGAATACTGTCACCCCAGTCATATACATGCTGCCAAAAATACACAAAAGCCTGGAATCGCCTCCAGGCAGACCAATAGACCATATTCACACGGCGGCCATATTGCCATTAAGTCAATGAAATGCCACCCCAGTTGCCACAGCAACGCAAAGTTAAATTCCAAAATGGCCGCCGTGTGAATATGGACTATTGTTTCATCAATAGGGTCTCTAATAGAGAAAATCTTCACATATGTCGATTACTTTCTCAAACCACACACACACAGACACGCATGCACGCGCGCGCGCACGCACACACACACACACACACACACACACACACACACACACACACATTTGAAAAATGTATTAATGTCCACATAAACAGAAGTACAAGAATGCCTTGTACAAAGGACATAAACACTGCCAGTGCAGTCAGATAATGGGAAAACAGCCAGTTACAAAGTGCATGACAACATTGATACATACAATAATGTTGGCATACTTGTCAAACACAGCAGATAACAATCATAAGTAAAGGAAACAACGCCTCCTCCAAATTGAGGGGCTTCCTTATAATAGCTGATATTGAGCAGTACCTTTAACTGTTTGGAGAGGCCGGCCATTTGAAGGCACCTCACAACCAATTTGTGCATGTGACCTAGGCTATCCAAGATAAAAAACAAAAGTTTACATCTGTAGCTTAGCTGAGAGATGGTCTGCTCTAGCTGATGATATTAGCACTTTGGTTAGGAAGGCTTCCTCTAAGCTGTAATCAAAAGCACAGCCAACCTCGAGAATGAACACCTCCCTATAACAATGACATCAGGGGTGTTAACTGAAATGTTAGAGAACACAGAATCATCATTACGGTAACCGCCTTCCATTCCGACATCTCGCCAGTCCGACTAGTGGCTTCCGCGTGCGGTTAAGGTTAGGGTTAGGGTTAGGTATAGGGTTCGTTAACGTCGGAAAGGCGTCATGTCGGAAAGGCGCCATGTAACCCATCATTACACAGGCTAAACATGCTGGGCTTCGCAGTAGAATGCAGTTATACAGCATGATGGAGGACCTGAAAATAGAAGAGATATCTTTTGATATTGTTACGTTCCACTGCGTTTGCTACTGGGGTTTTGTCCTGTCTATCTCTCCTTCTCTCTGTCACTCACTACAGGTCTGAAGTCACCAATCCATTAGCTGTCAATCAACCTGTTACCTGGCCCCACCCTCATCCAATCACCACCATCTGCTGTCTATGAAATGCTGGGTTCCACCTCAGCTTACTCTCTCACCAACATTTCACCTGTATGCATCCATATGCAGCTGCCCTTGCTGTATAACCATTCCCAGAGCTAGCTTCAACACTTCAGTAACTGAAGAAGAAGCTTGCTTCAAAGACACATTTCAGGCAAGTCAGTTGAAGTTGGTGTTCTGTTCCACACACAGTCATAGATGCTCTGACAGCGATACTAGGGTCAGATAGCAAGTAAAGAGATGTGTGCTCTACTGAGCGCACCTTTCTAGTTCAGTGGTTCTCAAAGTGTGGTCCGGGGACCCCCAGGTATCCTTGAGGAGTTACAGGTCTGTAACTCCTACAATGTAGTCTATATTTTGGGCAAAACCTCCTTTGATAATTCCTGGGTATGAGCAGTTAGTGTACAAGGAGGTATTCTGTCTCCCTCTTCTGTCCATTTGTAATACTGATCTGTGCACTTTACATCACTATGTGCTCTATTTTATTCAATGGTATTATTTACATGAGTTAGTAATGTTCTAGACACTTAATTTCAGGGGTGTGAGTGTCATATATGAAAGTACAAAAATACATTAGGACTTACTACATCTCCTGTCATAAGCTACTGTACCTGTAAAGATTACACAACACAAATCTAAATTGTGACATAAGATGACAAAATTGCTAAATCCATTATTTCCAATTAAATCTAATCATGAATGTGACTGTGATTATGCAAAGTGACTTGATATGCAACAATGTATATTAGTGTAAAAGCCACATTACCTTCTACATGAAGAGCAAGCAGGCAGATGAGAAAGGTGATTACAGCTGATTTCATGATGCTGGACATGATGGAGAGAAGCTTCTTCAAGTGTTCTGATGATTTACTCTGTTCAGATCTCTGCCTAGATACGACAGTTACACACACACACACACACACACACACACACACACACACACACACACACACACACACTGTGCAGCTCAGTCGTCATTGACACAGAGAGACCGCAATAGACTGCACCTTGAGAACCAGTGGTTCCATAGCAGAGACGTTCATATGCAAACCAGGCAATGCTTAGAATAGATCACTGGTTCTCCCCCGGGTCATTGAAAATGTTTCAGGGATCCAAAGATAAATAGATTGATAGTTTGGATCAAATAGACATGGGTATGTAACTCAGAGAGGGTACAAATTGAACCAAATGCACTGTTACGGATGCCTTACAGGTCCATTTGGTTCCATTTATCCTCAGGTGAAAACTGACACTGAGGATTAGTGCGATAGCCACACACAAAAACACACTTTATGAACCTGTGGTCTAGTGTTGTTATTATGTTATTCACTTTTCAGGCTTTCAGATATTACACCAGCTGATTTTGCTAACTAGATCTCTACTCTGGGAGAAGGTGAGCTTATAGCTGGTGTAGTGTTGGGATTAGTCTCGTGTAGCCAGACAACTATTCCACAATCTCCGAATGCTATATGGAGTCTGGAACTACACTTCCAGAAATCTGAGAGAGGAAACTGGCACTTCCGTTTACGAAAATATATTTTAAAATATCTTTACATTTATTTATTTTATTTCCATTTCTGTTAAGTAGCAAGCTAAATATATGTAGCACTGGCCCTTTAAGGAAAGTGCATAAAGAGGGGTGGCCAGGTTTGTGGCCTCCTGTCTAGCCAGAAGCCTGGCTTGAGTGTTTGTGAGAGAGACCTGGAGGCATGAGGGGTACAGACTAATTCTCGGTAAGACAATCTGAAACAAATTACAAGGTTTTTATAACTCATTGTAGCAATAGTATATATATAAGAGTTTAGATAGGCTGACAATATTAGGCCTGTTGTTAATTATACTAAAATACATATCTGTATTTCCAGAAGCCTCCAGGTCCTTTGAGCAGCAGTACCCTGTGGCTGTGCAGGCCTATATCAATGGGAGCCATGAGCATATATTGACTCATTGGGTATGTTTGTTATTTTGCTGTATTTTGTCATCTTGCTATAGGGGCCTAATGTCTGGGATGAATTGTTGGAGGGTTGGTCTAATGCTTTATTATTTGATTTTTTGTAGGAGCTGAACTAACCATCACTGTTTTTCCCACCGTGCCATATATACTGTTTAGACTGGGTTTTTGCTATTGGACTGTGTGCAATAGAGTTGACTGAGGACAGAGCTATACTGGGCCATTAAGTAGCATTGCATTAGTTTGATTTTGGTTTTGCGTATTTGTATTTTATTTTGATTTGCTTATTTACTTTATTGGGTTTTGCATTATTTGGATTTGATTTGTTTAATTTCTGTATATTTAGTTTAGAGGCCCAAGTAGGCCTGAAGCCCTTACCCTTATTGCCCCTTTGCCTCTTGGGTTTAGTCCCTTTGCAGAACTCCCAGTAATACTAACCGCTTTCTAACTTTCTGTTTCCATTTGAATAAACTTGACACATTTGATACATAAGCCTCTGGTTCTGTTCATTCTGAACCCGTACCTTTCTGGGGAACCTTACCTTGTTGATTGATTGATGTACTTTATTTAGTAAGACATGAGAACAGTACATGACGGTACATAACAGTACATGGAAGTACAAATTCACAATACAAGGTCTACTGAACTGGAAAGCTCATTAAGCACTAAGCTTGTTGTCTCCGCCAGGAGACTATGTTTTCACTGTCCCCCCCCCCCCCCTCGGCCAAGCTAACATTGGTCAAGCCTCGCATGACAATACGTTGAAAGAGTGTGCTCTGATTGGCTAGTGAGACGCATGACGTATCAGCGGCCTATAAATAGATGTGTCACTTTGAAAGAGTCTTAGCCTCTTTCAAAGTGAGGTAAGACAGGAGTAATCATGAAATGGCTGAGAAATGGCGGAGTAAATCAAGTAACACTTAAGACAGGATTAATCAGAAACAGTACTGGCGGAGACCTGTGCTCCGAGGAGCACATTTTCTAGTTTAAGATGAGATCCCCATGCACACAAATCATGATGACATAAGAGACAGATATACACACTACTATACAGAATGTCATACAATCAGTTTACAGGTTACTGGTATGAAGAGTGAAAAGTGTGTGTATGTATATATATATATACAGTATATGGTTAAAGGCATTGTAGGGAACATTAAGCCTAAAATTAAAAAATATTTATATATATTTTTTTTGCATTTTTTCCCCTCTATCAGCCACTATATAATGATGCTGGGGTGTTTTCCTTCATTGAAACACAGTCCTCTGTCTGAAATCCGTATTTTCCCTTCTGTTTATGTTCATGTTGTTTATGTCCGGGTCGTAAATTAACGCACGCATGTGCGTGTCCGTGCGCGTCCGTGCCCGTATCAACTTTTTACTTTCGGTTTTAAAACGCTCTCAAACTTCTTTTTTGAGGCACATAATTTACTTTTAAAAAATCGTTTGGATAGAATTTAGTTGTTTAGCTTCATATATGTGGTCAATTTATCATGAAAGAGCCTATTTAAAAATATAAATTCAGAGAACCGTAGGGTCGGGCATTTCCGCGAATTGTATCCGCATAAGGCAACCTATTTTGGGCATGACTCATTTAAAAAGTCCCCCCTGCGTCACCCCCTGGTGGTCGGGGAAAAGAACTGCTGGAGGGGCGGTGTTTGACAACAGTTTTTTTCTTTGATTATGTCTGAACTCCCTACAATGCCTTTAATGTGTTTAAAGGATCCCGCACTCCTATATGTGTGGGTGGCGTAGTCATTGCTTTACATACAGTAGCCCTGCTACATATACTTAGATGATTTTGATTCATATTAGGATAAATGTGCGCGACTGTAAAGACGAAACGGAAGTGGAGAGGAGCCTTCACATACGGTTTATATTTGAATAATGATCAGAACTTCCGAGTCCCAGATTGTATGACCGGAAACATTTGAAAATTGTGGGAGGCAACAGTCTGTCCACACAAGACTATGTTGGGATGGACTGGAAAGTACTTTACCGTCACTCTTGTTCTTCATAGGACCTGATCGGTCACTAGTAGTAGATAAATTATACTTCTGTGTACACAGTCATCAAAATGTTCCTACTGCTGACCAGATATGTAAATCTATTCAACGCATCATGAGATCAAGTTGTTCTGGAACTTTGTGATTTGTATATCTTTATGGGATTATTTCCTTCTTCTTCTTCTTCTCCTTCACTTTTTTAGGTCAATATTATTATTATTATTAATTATACCCACTCCCATGATATTTCATAGGTAGGTGAATAGTGGTGGGTGGAAGGAGCAAAGAGCAATGTGGTTGCACAAAGATCACACTAAATAATGAGCTGCAGTCCACCACTGAGCAATATGGTCTTGAAAAATAAAATAGAATAAAATAATACAACCTCCCACAGGAGTTACTGACTGGTTGACTGCGCTTGCCAGTGAGAACTGCCTCAGAAGTGTGCTGCCTCCCAGATCTGTCCTTCTGTGCCTAATTGCTTGTATTGGTGTTTTGTCAGTTATGGTGTGTATTATGCATTATGCATCTCCACTGAATGATCAGTATGACGTCTGCTGTGGATGTTAAGGCATCCTCTGATAATGTGTGATGTTTACATTGGTTGGAATGTACACATTGGAATGCCACCCATAATCACCCTGATTGTCAGACCCTGTTGAAGACCCAAGAGTCGAAACACAATAGTCAATATAGCTGCAAGCAGCGATAATACGGGGCCAGTGAATAGAGAGAGAGAGAGAGAGACATGGAAACGGAATAGATTGAAGAGAGAGAGAGAGTGACATGGAAACAATAGATTGATGAGAGAGAGATGGAAACATAATGGTTTGATTGGACATCTCAACCTACTTCCATTAACAGGATTCGAACTCTCAACCTTCAGACTAATAGGCTGCAACACTACCTATAGTGCTATAGCTTTGTCCAGGCTCATATTGTCTGTTGAAGATCATAAACTCTTGCCTTCTTTCATGAACCAAGCCCCTGTTTCACTAACACTAAGATCACTCGTTCACAAACCATTTACCAATGAAGAAATTGTACATCTCCTCAGAACCAAAACTAGTGAAAGTAGCCGATCTACAAGCTCACAAACCATGAAAAGTTGTGAGATTGTAGATCAGCTATTTTCAGAATGAAGTATGTCATACGTTGAAAAAACGTACTCTCAAATAAGCATTTCAGGTTATCTTTACCATTTGCACATGTATTCATTGATACAGTCATGTTGTTTGCAATTCAACTTAAATTAAGTCTGCATCAAGTGAGGCTTGAACTGGCGACCTTGAGATTGTGAGGCATTCATTTAAGGGAGACGCCATTGGCCCAACAGATAAGTAACTGTGAAAAAGGAGATCACACAGATGATACAGTTTCACGCAAATAGCTGAAAAATCCTGGGTTTAAGTGTTTTTCAAACTGCTCAAAATTGCGGACAATCTAAGGGCGGAGCTTACTGGTCAAAGCGATAGATGTGTTCCTCATGAGTCAAGGCACAAGTGTAAGCAAGTTTCACGACTTTCGGCCAAACGAGGCATGACTTTTGCCTGTTTAAAGTTTGCATTTAAAAAAAATTGCTATAGCGCCCCCCTTTGGCCAATTGGAGTGAGATTAGTTTCAGTGATATTTGGAATGACTCTCTACATTACTGCAACGTTTCAAAGAAATGTGAGTCTTGCATGTATGTGTTAGGGGCAGATGAATAATTTTCATAAAACTGCAATAGTTAAAATCTATTTCCTCCTGGGATTTTTGAGTAATCTGCACAAAACATTTTACACATGAACTTTGGACCTTTGCCGACAAAACAAAAGCGGCGGATTTTCCATAAGTGAAAAAATGCAGAAGTTATGAGCCAATGGCTGTTTTTCATATAATTCAAAATGGTGGGCGATCTAAAGGTCAGAGGTCAAAAGTCAGACCACGAAAGTTGTCGGGCATGAAGAGACGCATGTGTGTATCGAAGTTTCATGGTTGTAGGTCAAACAGGGCATGAGTTGTACCTGTTCAAAGTTGGCACTTTCAATTGAGTGCTATAGCGCCACCCTTTGACGAATGAGTGTGAGAATTATTTCTTGGTAGTTTTTCATGAGCATCTACCATATGGCCGAGTTTCGTAAAAAGCGTATGCACGGTTAAGCCAGAACTGGCAAAAACAAGTATTTTTCAAACTGCTCAAAATTGCGGAAAATCTAAGGGCGGAGCTTAATGGTCAAATCGATACGTGTGTTCCTCATGAGTCAAGGCACATGTGTAAGCAAGTTTCACGACTTTCGGCCAAACGAGGCATGACTTATGCCTGTTTAAAGTCTGCCTTTTCAAAAAATTGCTATAGCGCCCCCTTTTGGCCAATTGGAGTAAGATTGGTTTCAGTGATATTTGGAATGACCCTGTACATTTCTGCAAAGTTTCAAAGAAATGTGAGTCTGCATGTATGTTTTAGGCACAGATGAATAATTTTCATAAAACTGTAATAGTTAAAATCTATCTCCTCCTGGGATTTTTGAGCAATCTGCACGAAACGTTTAACACTTGAACTTTGGACCTCTGCCTACAAAAATTTCCAACGGATTTTCCATAAGTGAAAAAATGCAGAAGTTAGGAGCCAATGTTTTTCATATAATTCAAAATGGTGGGAGATCTAAAGGTCAGAGGTCAAAAGTCAGAGGGTGAAAGTTGTTCAGCATGAGGAGACGCATATGTGTATCCAAGTTTCATGTCTCTAGGTCAAACAGGGCATGAGTTGTACCTGTTCAAAGTTGCCATTTTCAATTGAGTGCTATAGCGCCACCTTTGGACGAAAGATTGTGAGAATTATTTCTTGATCGTTTTTCATGACCATCTACCATATGGCCGAGTTTCGTAAAAAGCGACTGCACGGTTCAGCCAGAACTGCGAAAAGTGGCAGAAGAAGAAGAGACAGAATACTGCCAATAACAATACAGGTCCAGAGCTGAGCTCTGGCCCCGTAATTCTGTTGCCTTGCTCAGCAATACATTAATTCAACTTTTCACACAGTTTCTCCTAAAGTTCTTTCCGCCCCTAACTGTAACATCATTAAAAATCATTGATACTTTTTTTTTTTTAATTGACCCAAACGTGTCAGACAGACGACGTGTTTCCTTGTGCAGTCTCTTGTCCAAGAGCTCTTAACAAATGAGTTCTGGTAACTATCCCCTCCTGTATTACTCTGGAGAATTCTTGATCGAGTACGTTTCACTGTCTCCCAATGTTGGTTGTGTTCCTGTTACCATATATAAATATTTCTCAGAGCGTCTCAGAAATATGTAACTTTTTGTATATTGTTGTATTTTTAATATTACATTTTCTTTAAATTCAATATTTAAATATGAAATGATGAACCTTGCACAATTCACTGTCACACTAAAATAGTGTGATGGTCACTTGTCAGTAATGGGTAATCCACCCCACCCATGCTGATAGGTAGATTGAGGACACTCCCATGTAATGAGTTCACCTTTGTCCCAGTCCATTTATAAGTGATGACTGCATCCATTCTCTGTTAAACCCTGAGGAAGACTTCACTGTCGAAAAGTCGGTTAATCTTTAATAAACCTTTTGCATCGCGGCTAAGAGCTGTGCGGTCTCATCCTTGGTCAATACTGTTGGTTTATAAAGCATTGAATGGTTTAGGGCCAAAATATTTCTTATCTTGTACCACATCTTGAACCATCCAGCCCTCTCAGGTCATCTTGGATAAGTCTGTTTTATGTCCTCAAATTCTAAACTAAATGTAACCTCTCTGTCTTTTCTATAAATATATCATTTCTTCTGCACAGTATTATTCCAATTAGAACTAAGACATAACAAGTGAATGTTTCCAGTGACTGTGGACAGTGTACATCAGATTTGAAAATACATTACTTGATAGTTTCAATCTACAGGACACAAGCAAAATGAACATAATTATCTCAAGAATTGCTTGATGCTATGCTGCCCTCTAGCGATACAAAATAATAATGGTATGCTCTGTGTCACATGTTTTATGTTGTGAAGCACTTTGAATTGCCTTGTTGCCTTGTTATGCCTTGCTATATTAAGTTGAAGGGTACTGTAATGTTCACTTCACATCACTAAGCACTTTGTCTTATGTAATGGTAAGTTATGGCTCTCTTAGCAATGTTTTAGACACTCAGTGAGTGTTTATACAGTGTTATAAGCAGATTATAATGCACTATATTTTTAAAGCGAACATTTGTAACTCAAATCCTTGCTTCTAGGGGTCCCTGGAACATAACATTTTGAGATGGGGGTCCGTGGCCAAATACATAATTAATAATAATTTCGAAATCCTAACAGTATGTTGCTAAATCAGTGGTTTCCCAACTTTTCCATGTCAAGGACCCCTAAAAGGAGGTGTATTGTTCTTCCCCCAGAAGCACAGATCGGAGTAAATTTTGTTCACTTTAAAACGTATATTTTCAAAGATTTGCAAGGAAGGACCAGCCTCTCTCTCTCTGTGTGTGTGTGTGTGTGTGTGTGTGTGTGTGTGTGTGTGTGTGTGTGTGTGTGTGTGTGTGTGTGTGTGTGTGTGTGTGTGTGTGTGTGTGTGTGTGTGTGTGTGTGTGTGTGTGTGTGTGTGTGTGTGTGTGTTTTTTGCGACGGGACGACGGGAGCATGTACCGTGGTGTGTGTGTGTGTGTGTGTGTGTGTGTGTGTGTGTGTGTGTGTGTGTTTTGTTAGTGCATGTGGTTGTGTGATGGAGAGTGAGGAGGTGAAACCATCAATAGTTAAAGCAATGTTTAAGGAAGTCATCAGTGGGTGAAGAAGAACTTTCGGGATTCTCCAAAGTCACACTGTAGCTGTTTTCAACTTGGTGTCCCTATTTATGACATGTTACTATAGGCTAAAATGTCCCCAAAAATGTCCAAGAACTTTTCATTCAAGACTCAGGTGCACCAAAGCTGAAAGCAGCCTTTCCCTGTTCCGAATTGGCAAAAGGAACCAGCAGGATTAGCCAATCGCTGGAGCGGGTTAGAATGTGATTAGGTTTCAGACGTAGCATGGATGAGATATAAGAGGTCATTTTCCAACCAGGGCTTTATAAATAAAAAGATGCCAATGACTATTGCGTCTCTCAGTCAGAGAGGACCAGCCCACCTTATCATACAAGGCACAGTGATGGGTGTTGTAGCTATCACCAGTAATACATCTCAGAGCTGAGTGGTAAACTGTGTCCAGAGGCTTGAGTGTGGAAGCGGCTGCAAGGCGGTAGATTATATCTCCGTAGTCCAGTACCGATAGAAATGTGGCTTCAATAATCCTTTTCCTACAGAGCATGGGGAAACTGGTTTTATTCCTATATAGGCAGCCAATCTTTTGACGGAGTTTTACAACAAGGTTATTTATGTGATGTTTGAAATTAAGCTTGTCGTCCAACCATGTACCAAGGTATTTATATTCTGTGACTTTTTCTATTGAAGATCCATTGGTGGTGGTGATAAAGAGATTGGAGTGGTCTATGTGTTTGGATTTGGAGAAGACCATGAATTTGGTTTTATTGTCGTTAAGTGTTAATTTAAGACTGGTGAAGGAGTGTTGTAGGGAGTTAAAGGAGAGTTGTAATTTTTCACAAATTATCGGAAAAGAAACACTACTTCACAATTTAAAAAAAAATAGCTGTACAGTACATGCTCACAATCGTGTCACATCGCAACAGCCAAATTGAGGGACTTTATGTGAAAAAGCTAGCCATGGTTCACATGACGCTTGTCTGTCACGAGCGTCATGGCGGAATTTCTGGTTTTGGCACTTTCTCCATTTACAACCCGTACATGTATAGAGTGTTTGTTCAGTAACCGTGTTAAATAGCTCTATATTGTGATAGTAACCATTGTTATAGAGTATTTATTCAGTAACAGTGTTAAATAGCTCTATATTGTGATAGTAATCGATACTATAGAGTGTTTGTTCAATAACAGTGTTAAATAGCTCTATATTGTGAATGGGCACTCTCTCTTGATTGGCTGAAATTGGCAACCCACCTGCAGTGAAATGTAAGAGAACATGAGGCACAATGATGTTTTCTCATTCCTTTATTGATATTGTGACATTCCATTCAAACCAAGCAAATTAAAGCCAAAATCTAACATCTGAACTTCAAACCATTCACGATCAGGGGCCCAGATCCCAGGGGGGAAGGAACGAATAGAAACACAACAGTGGAGATGAAAAATGGAAAGATAAATAATCACCTCAGACCACCCTAGAGGACCAGCTCCACCCATCACCTCTGACCACCCTAGAGGGTTTAGGTCCACACATCACCTCAGACCACCCTAGAGGATCAGGTCCACCCATCACAGGGAAATAGTGATGTCATGATGATCGTAACACATTAATTATCACACATTATAAATTATTACATAATAATAAATTACTTATGGTCAATTATAAAATAATACAACCTTTTTCACAAACATGGTTGATTGACTTCCATTCAGATGGATATTAATATTATGTTATGAAGAACTCTGATTGTGTGTGTGATCATTTATTTAATGTTTCAATATAGTGTTGAACTGACATATTATGTTTGTGTTTTCTGACACATAAACTATACAAAGTAATTTGATGAACCGCCCACACTAATTGGGACTCCCTCTTCCTTTGGTGTGTCGCCCAGGTGGCGCCTAAACCCTGACCTTTAACCTCACATAAACTATGTATATAAACCTAACTTTAACTCTAACCTTAACCTCACCTCAAAACCACGTCGACCTGGACGAAACACAGGGAAAAGACAGTAATTATCGTTAGCCTTAGCTAGCCATTTAGCATTTGTAATTGTTTAAAAGACACATTTGTGAAAAAGGTTGATGATGTCATCATTGTGCTGCTGTTATGAGTATTTAAAAGCTGAATGGACACACATGTATTTCCTCCTCTCTCCACCAGGGATGACTCTCTGCTTCTCTGAAAACACACCCAGGTGTTCTGTGAAAAGACAATAAACCATTAAGAATCAGAATGTATTAACTGTGTGAACATGTTAACACTTTAGAATAACCTTCCCTTATAATAGTAAATTAATCATTCCCAAATGATTAGTTAATGTGTTATTCATAACTTGTTAAATGTGTGTTAATGGTTAAATATTTAATGATTTAAAACTATGCTATAAATGGTTAATAGATCATGAACAATTGATTAGGTCAGGGTTAAGGTTAGGTTTATACACATAGTGTTTGTGAGGTTAAAGGTCAGGGTTTAGGGTTAAGGTTAGGTTTATACACATAGTGTTTGTGAGGTTAAAGGTCAGGGTTTAGGGTTAAGGTTAGGTTTATAGACATAGTGTTTGTGAGGTTAAAGGTCAGGGTTTATTGCGAACGCGGAAGGAGGCGCGCCTCCGCCCAAGTGGAGCTTACTATGAAAGTCTGCTCGGCTTGTGTGTGTGTCTGTCTGTCTGTCTGTGTGCAGTGCACTGCCTGGGTGCGGCCGACAGAGTGCGCCAGAGTGCAGCTACAGTCAAAACACAAACACACACACACACACACACACACACACAAAGTCCGTAAATACACAATATTTTCGAGCTGCGTTCGCTTCCAGCGTTCGCGCGTCTTACTTGTGGTTAAGGTTAGGTTTATAGACATAGTTTATGTGAGGTTAAAGGTCAGGGTTTAGGCGCCATCTGGGCGACACACCAAAGGAAGAGGGAGTCCTAATTAGTGTGGGCGGTTCATCAAACTGATGAAAACACCCCCCCCCCCCCTCATCTGACCACATTGTCACAGTGTTGTCTGATACAACAAATCATTTGATTATTACATTTGATTATTAGATTCATTATTATATATGTTTACCATACTAGTTGTTTCACTTCTTACACAAGCACGTTGTTGTCTCCGCCAGGCCGAAAGGCATGGCGAGAGAGTATGTTTTCCACCCCGTCCGTCCGTCCGTCCGTCCGTCCGTCCGTGTGTCCGTGTGTCCGTCTGTCACCAGCTTATCTCCGGCACCGTTGGCTTGATCGCAGCGAAACTGTGCACACACACTCCCTGGATGCCAATTCAGAACCTTTGCCCCAATTTTTTCTCATGGGCCATTTATAGCGCCACCAGGAGGCCGATTTGTGCAAAACATATTTTTTGACAGTACTCCTACAGATTTTGTCCAAAAATCACGCAAATCGGTACACAGTATCTCTATAGTCATTAAACGAAACAGGTCTTTCAGATTTCTCATATTCCATTCTGATTGGCTAAAAATGTCTTCCAAAGTTTGCAGGAGTGCTCCGTTTTGAACAAAATGCCTCAAATCATGAACACAGCATGCAATTTCCATGAAATTTTGCACGCTCATTCCCATTAGGCCGAGGAAGAACTACCATTTGAAAATGTTCAAATCAGCCTCATGGTGGCGCTATAACAGGCCGATTCGTGTTTTTACCTATAATTGCACCGATCTGTGTAAAACTTTGTATGCACACTCCCTAGAGGTCAAGGAAAAACCTTTGCCCTGCATTTTTCACATCTGCCTTTTATAGCGCCACCAGGAGGCCGACTTATGTAAAACACATTATTTTATACTACTCCTTCCAATTTTATCCAAATTTCGGCATGATTTTTCATATTCCATACTGATTGGCTAAGATTGATATCTAAAGTTTGCATTATTGGCTTGTTTTGAACAAAGTTCCGCAAATCATGAACGCACCGTCTAATTGCGCTCAAACTTTGCACGCACATTCACACTATGTTGAGGAACAAATGCCACCCTTTTAACATTGGCCTGTTATAGCGCCACCAGCAGGTCTAATTTAGCAAAACAAATGTTTTTAACAAAATGCCTCAAATCATGAATGCAGTCAGGGTCCAATTGTCGTGCAAGGCCTAAGAACAAATGGCACCCTTTTCACATTGGCCTATTATAGCGCCACCAGGAGGCCACAATAGCCTACCTGACCTGGCGGAGACCTGTGCTCCGAGGAGCACTTTTTCTAGTTTTGTGTATGTTTTCTAGTTTTCTACACTTTCATACATAAACAAAAAGAAAAAAAGTTCAGTAAAAAGAAAGAGGAAGTGAACCTGGGTATGTGGGAGGAGTCTAAAGATTCTCATTGGTTGTCGGCACCAGAATACGACCTGATAGAGGAAGAGAGACAGATAAAACAGACACACAAATAAATCATATGTACTGTATTGTCTGTATTTCTCCATAAAATGCACAAATATACACACAACACAATAACACAACAACATTAGGGTTCAGTCATCAGAACTAATGTGAACATTTGACTCTTATTTAGGACTAAATGTAACACTGATGTATTTAAGCTAAATGTGACAACATAGAACACAGTTTGACCTCTAACTAGGTTATCTAAACGGGTCTAAACCGGTTAAGGTTCTAAACCAATATAAACCAGTTTAGGTTGTGGCTCTACATGTTTGTTTGTTTGTTTGTTTGTTTGTTTGTTTGTGTGTTTGCATTTCTGTGAGGGTTCCACATGTCATGTGATCCTCTGTTGATCTGACCTCATTTCTTCCACTGGTAGTATAATAATTAATTAAACAAGTTAATTAAACATGTTAATTAAACATGCTAATCACCTTGTTTCTTCCACTGGAAGTAGATGAATCCAGACAGGAACAAGACCAGACCTAGAACCAGACCTGACGCTCCCATGGCCACTTTGTTCTTCACTGACTCTGACATGGAGTCATCTGACAATACAAATATCACATCACATCATATCATATCATATCATATCATATCATTACAGTAGATTAAAACACCTTGATCTTCACAGACTCTGACATGGAGTCATCTGACAATAAGCTACAACAACCAAACACAATAAACAATAAACAGACGACACAGTCATTGCGAGTCTGTTCAGTAATAATGAGTCCAACCCTATTGGTCCAGTCCTTGAGGAGTGTGTCACCTGATGTGACAGGCTGGTAAACCTCCCTCCGGAAATCTCGTTTCCATTTGATTCCAGGAGTGAGTCTGGCCTGAACGCCCATTGTGGGGGTTTCGAGCGCATTACCAACTAACCGAGCCTATCAGCGTCGTCGCTCATCGTTCTGTGATTGACAGCGACAGTTGGCCAATCAGGTGGCGAGTTCGAGTGAGCCTGAATGAAGCCGAGTGCAGCCTGAGTGCAGCCGACAAAAGACGAACGGCAGCCATTGTTGTTTGTGCGAGTGCCTTCACTTCTTATTTTCAGCTTTAAAACTCAAACTTATTTTTTGAGGCACGGAATTTACTTTTAAGATATCGTTTGGATAGAATTGAGTTGTTAAACTTCATATATGTGGTCAATTAATCATGACAGAGCCTATTTAAAAATAAAAATTCAGAGAACCGGCAGGGGCGGGCAGTGATACGCATGTATCCGAATAAGTTAACCTATTTTGGGCATGGCCATCTCAAAAGTCCTGTTGCGTCACATAGTATGGAGCGGGGCGGGGCGGCAGTGGCTCAGGGGTAGAGTGGCCGGGTAGAGTGAACTGGAAAACTGCAAGGTTCCCAGTTCGATCCCGGGCTGGGGCACTTCCCTAGAGTTAGTGTCGAAGTGTCCTTGAGCAAGACACTGAACCCCTAATTGCTCCCGATGAGCAGGTTGGTGCCTTGCATGGTTTCCTCCGCCATCGGTGTATGAATGTGTGTGTGAATGGGTTAATGGCACAATCAATGTAAAGCGCTTCGGATAGAAGCGCTATATAAATGCACCATTTATGGAGGTGGTAAAAATGCACTGCAATTGGCTGAAGGGGAAGAACGATCATTGGCTGAAGGGGTTGTCAGTCAACGGTATTACTCCCGCCCAACTCCAGCCCACAGCCAATATTGCAGAATGGGCGATCATGCCAGACTCACTCCTGGAATCAAATGGAAATGAGATTTCCGGAGGGAGGGTTTACCAGGCTAGTGACATGTCCTTCTTAGAGCTAAATACATCCAAAACAAAGGATATGATGATAGATTTTAGGAGACATGAATCAACCTTTACTATGATGATTATAAACCAGGCTGTGGAATTTGCAGAAA
The DNA here is from genome assembly GCF_963454915.1 of Gymnoscopelus microlampas. Lineage (NCBI taxonomy): Eukaryota > Metazoa > Chordata > Actinopteri > Myctophiformes > Myctophidae > Gymnoscopelus > Gymnoscopelus microlampas. The sequence goes on from NC_139941.1 coordinate 3,341,929, forward strand.
GTACAGTATCTTGGGACAGAGTCATAGACTCAGAACTGTGAGGCAGTTTGTAAAAAAGAACATCAGCGCTATTCTGTCTTAAAAAAATGTCTTTGATTAGACACATTGGCCGGATTCATAAGGGATTTACGACCATATTTTGTACGTACCGGCATTTAGGACAAGTCGTACACATACACCTGATTCATAAAGATGTTTTGGTCTGTGTCTTGTGCGTCAGGTGCGTTCTCACGTCACCCCCGAGGCAGTCTTGCCAGGGCTGAAATGTGCGTATGTCTTTAGAATGCTTTATACTTCATGTCAAAATCAATTACAACAGTGGCAAACCTCAAATAAAATATATATGTGCCCAACATTTGTCAACACATATATATAAAAAATAAATGTCAAACGATGTATTGCTTGTAGCCTATGCATAATATAGACATGATGTAGATTCCGCTTTTTATTTATTTTCTAGGCTATGAGTCGCATTTAGAGCTGAATTATTAGGTCCCTGAGTGTGTTTGCCAGCGGGCCATCTCAGCCAAAGTGTCGCGTAATAATGAAAATAGGCTTCATGCCTTAATGAAACTGCGGAGGGACTGACGCACCAGTGTCCGTGCCGCGGTATTAATTTGTAGGCTAATAGCCTACTGTAGGCTACTCTACTGTATATTGATCACATGAACGCCACACACAACAGCCTAATAAATGTTACCATCTGATGAGGAAACTATATAATTTAATCAATAAGTAATCAATAAGCTCTGGTAGTCGGATAGCGTTCCACTTGTATGCCCTGGATTTATTCTCAACATCATCTTTTTACCTGGTAAACGTGAGCATGTTATATCCTTTCCAGGTTATTAGTCTATTATTTGCTGGCGGGGTTAAACCTTGTAAACATTACACATTACGTTCGGCTGATCCATCTGCAATAGTGGGACTCGCTTCCAGACAGATCAGAATGATCTGTCTGGTTCAAGTTCTCTGTCAGTGTCAAGGCATTGCGGCCGGGCCGACAGCTGTAAGTTTGGACGAGAAGTTAAACTCCGGTGTTGATTTTGTGAGAGAAATAAGCAACCAGGTCTATGAAAATAAGCCCAAAAGAAGCAACTGGCACTTTATTATAAGCACTTTAATTAAACCGTTGTGAGCTTGTAGATCTGCTATATTTAAAAAAAAAAAATCTTGTAATAAAATGTGGAATATTTGGAAGATTTTTTAAACATTCTAACAACACAAATCTCGAAATCTGCCTCCAGCTGGCACAAAACATTTTCAGATGGGGCTTATAGGGATAAATTAGCCTACATATTAACTTGGGGGTCCATAGACATAAAAATATTTGAGAACCACCGGTTAAAATAATTGAACAATTGTGAAATAAGCCCAAATAATGAATTACACTTTAGAAACAAGCCCAAAAAACCGCACCCCACAGATACCAATATTTACAAGCAACTTTACAGAACAATAAGCCCAAATTCGCTTACAATAAGCGGACATGGCAGCACTGTTCAGTAAAGTCACAGATTTGATCAGAGAGAAACTGCTGAGTCACGGTTCACGCCTTTTAATGGTGCAAAATGGGGCGTGGAACAATGTAAATTAACCTCTCGGGATCATCACGCCCAGCTGGCTGTCATTATAATATAGAACTGGTCATACGCACGTCTCTGTCATATACGACCCCCTTTTTGAATTGCACGTCCGTTAGTGAGTACCAGAAATACGACCTCCTTTACGAACTTCATTTACACCATATTTACGACCCTCGTTATGAATCCGGCCCAATGTCACATTGTAAAACCACTAGAAGTGGTGACGCGTCATTCACTTTGCAGTGCCACCTTACAGGCACCTAAAGAGGTGACGTGCATCACCTCTGCAAGGACCCAAACCCACTTTGTGATTACTCACACCTGGCATGGCAGACCTGTGAGCAGTGTGCAGTGGTGTACAATGTTAAAAGAGAGACCAAATGGCAGGAGATGAAGTGAGCAGTTTATTGGTGTCTGGCGTTGTATCTCCAGCCGTTGTGGCTTTGGTGAAGATGTCGTCATTGTGGTGGAGAGAGTTCTTTATTACTATTTATCACTATGGAAGCCGTCGAACTGGTGCGATCTGACGGCATCCTAGAATTTATAGGTAGGATGTGATGTCATATTTATAGGTAGGATGTGATGTCATGCTGTCGTGAGATTACGTCACACTGGCGTTGTGTCCATATTCGGGACGACCGTCTCATCGTGATGTCAGATTACGTCACACTGGCGTGATGTCAGGGTCGTGAGATTACGTCACACTGGCTGGCGTGATGTCAGGGTCGTGAGATTACGTCACACTGGCGTTGTGTCCATATTCGGGACGACCGTCTCATCGTGATGTCAGATTACGTCACACTGGCGTGATGTCAGATTACGTCACACTGGCTACATACGTACATACTGACAACCGACATGGCGCAGGATTCAAATTGTATATATAGATGATGGCGCGTCACACTGGCGTGATGTGGCGTGATGTCAGATTACGTCACACTGGCCACATACAACGTTCGTACATACTGACAACCGACATGGCGCAGGATTCAAATTGTATATATATAGATTATGACTGTAGATCTGCTATTTTTGATAAATCTTGAACATTTTGTGCAAATCTGTGAATATAATTGATATGTATATTTTTTAAACAACATTTTTAACTAAAATATTTGCTTCTGGGGGGTGCCTGGAACAACATATTTTGATAGCAACAATAGTTATTTTTTTTTATAAATTAAGACATATGTTGAGAGACATTTGAAAGTTACAATATTCGCTTTAAAATATATATATTCAAAGATTTGCACAAATATTCACGATTAAAAAAAATTAGCAGATATACAAGCTCATATTGTGGCACTCGGTGCCGCAATATGAGCTTATTTATCTACTATTTAGACAGTAGATTACACTAGATTACAGTAACTGACCCCAGTCCATCTTGGTTCTTGACCTATCCACCAGGTCACCAGGATCACTTCAGGATAGAAGTCGTAGCTGCTGCACCTCAGCATGTGAGTGTGTTCACCACGGCGAGGGG